>NC_090266.1:466765134-467073178 GCF_040414725.1 Anabrus simplex | reverse complement strand
GAGGTGAACTTAGTTTCTCAACCTATTCTTCCTTAACATTATGTAAATTTGTTTCTTTCTAAAGTCACCTCTTTAGTATGGGATTAGCCCTTGCATCAGTGGCCTAGAGCCAGATTAGGTTTTAAAAGCAAATGTATTAGGAGTGCAGTTCGCCTCCTCCCAACTTGGTATTTTAGAGGTCATGTAATTATCCTTTTATCGCTTAATAGACCTCAGTAGGTTGGGTATTTTACCCCTGTGCTTACGTCCTTAGGGGGACAGCTTGAAAGTAGAGTTAGGTGTGGCCTTGTGATAGGCTTAAAACTTTGAGAGCGGATCGCTCTTTTGCAATTTGTTTCTGCGTGCCTCTAGGAGGTATTACTGTGTAATTTGGAGCAAGTGCTCCTGGGCATGATTGGGGTTTTCTGCCCCTTTGCTAAACCTTATGTACATGTAAATTCGGGCTAACTGCTCGAGAATTGGAAGTTCGGGGCCCGAAGCCCAAAACTTGTAAATACTATTGTTGCTCTTTGTTGCCTTGCTACTCTGTACCTGCCATTCTTGTTATTTCTGAGTTTGAAAAGAAAATATAACCTTGTTAAATTTTAAATTAATTTTACTTTCGTAGCTTGAGACCTGTTCACCACCCCGCACCTTCTTTTACCTCTTACTACCACAAAAACACGGTAACAAGTGGTAGCAGAGCGTGGTTGAATGGGTCTCAATTTAGCCCCTTTTGACGGCTAAACATTGTTTTGTTCCGAACTCTAACCATTTTCTCAGTTGCTGGAATTTTTTGAGTTTTTCAAAATTGTTCTGTCATCATGCCCGGCCCTCGCGATGTTCTCCATCTTAACTATTTGCGCAAAGAGGAGTTGATCTATGAGTTAACTATCAGAAATGTGCAATCTGGAGGCACGGTTGCAGTAGACACAAATAAGCTTAGAGAGTCCCTTGATTTGCCCATTTCCATCCCCACCTTGGGAGAGAAAGAAATTGACGACTCTCTTTCCACGATCGTCGAGAATATTACTGGGCTAGCATCTGTAGTTAGTTTTTTTTATGAAAATGATCCTTCTCCTAATCAAATTAAGCGTGTGCAAGCCAGGCTGTTTCATTTTTCAAATAGAGTTAACGATCTGTTGTCTCTAAAGTTGAATGACGTTCAGAAGAAGGAAGCTAGTACGCTGCTTGAAAATATTTCTGAATTATCTAGCAAGGTCACTCAATTGTTAACTGGGGAGGTTCCTCCCAAAAGCGATCTACCCACCACAGTGAATGTAGGTAGCGAGGAAGAGCCTCCTAAGGGAGAAGTAAATAGGAAAACCATCGCTGCTCAAACAACCTCTGCCCCATTGGACGAATCTGAACGCCGTAACTCATTAAATAATGTACGTTCTGAATTAACTTCCTTGCCACTGAAACCTTTACCTACTATGTCACCCGGGTTCGGCAGTTTGCCTCATCCATTGGCAATGTTGCTCAGAGGTATCTCTAAGTTTTCCGTTAATACCACCAGTGAAGTAATTTCCTTTTTAAGATTTTTAGTTGAATTTCAGGATCATGCCCTTGAGTTTTCTCTTTCTCCATGTCAAATTTTGCAAATTATCTATCCTTATGCAATTGGTATTCTCTCTGACAAAATAGTAAGAGCCATTGCCGAGCAATCATCTATTGAGGATTTCCACGCCCACTTGCTAGCTAACTTCATCCCGGCTAGGGCCAGGTCCTCCCTTATTCAGAAGTACTATAATCGTGTACAGCGTTTGGATGAAAACTTGGCAGACTTTATCCAAGATATTAAATTCTATACTAGGGTGTTTGCTCTTCATTTTCCTGAAGACCAGATTGTACAGGCTATTGTAGAAGGAATTTCACCATCCTATAGGTCATATTTGTGTTTCGCGGCGTGCCCGCAAACCTTCTCGGAACTTGAAGCATTGGCCGTTTCAGCGGAAGGGGTTAGATACGCCGATTCCTTGCGTGTCGCGAAAGATCCCCCACCTTCCTTTAGTAATACTCGGCCTCCACCTCGCCGATCAGTCACTCCTCGTAAATGTTACGCTTGCGGGTCGCCTGACCATCTGCGGAACAAGTGTCCATTGGTCAAATCTAGTAGGGCAAACAATGGAGCTGGTTCATCACAAGGCTGTTTTAAATGTGGGGCTTTCTCACATATCGCCAAGAATTGCCCAAATTCAAATAGCACCCCCTCCTGCTCAACTTCCGGTGTAAATTCCACCAATGCTAATAATAAAAAATGACTAGTGGCTTCGGCTGAGTCGACTAATCCTTCTTCCCGAGGCTCAGCCCCTGGTAAACAGGTCGAAAATTCAGGGAACGATCAGTCTTCAAATTCATCTTTTGAATGCCCTAAAGAGTGTCTTAGGATTGCGGCGGATACCCCCGCACCGGTCCCCTTTCTCAAAATTGAGGTAAATAACGAACCTATAACAGCTCTATTAGATTCAGGCAGTGTTTGTTCTATTATTTCGGCCGAATGGTATGCAAAATTGAAATCTGTTTGTAAACTACCTGACTATGTCTCATCTCCTGTTCAATATGTTTCGGCTAATTCATCCCCATTAGAAATTCTAGGTTCTTTACAGGTCAAAATTCGTATTTTTAAATTTACATGGAAAATCAAATTGTTTGTGGCCAAGCACTTGTCTTGCCCCATTATATTGGGAGCTGACTTTATTTCCTACACTGGTCTTGTGCTCGATCTCCAGAGTAGGTCGTGCTCTTTCAAATTTGCGTTTAATTGTAAAATCCCATTATTGAAATGTAATTCTGTATCATGTTCATCTATTTCGCCTACCCAGGATGAGATGTTGTTAGACCTTAGACATCTACCTGAGGAGCAGGCTGATAGTATTCGTAAGTTGTGTCAGTCGTTTCCAGAGGTGTTCTCTGATACTCTTGGTGTTACTGACCTTATCGAATACAAAATTGAGGTCACGGATTCGATTCCTGTCCGTTTTCCACCTTATAGGCTATCTCCACCTAAAATGAAGGCTCTGAAAGAAATCATCGATCAGATGTTGAAGGATGGTATTATTAGGCCCTCTAAGTCGGCGTATTCGTCGCCTATTTTTCTAGTCCCAAAACCCCAGGGGGGCTTCAGGCCTGTCATTGATTATAGGGCTCTCAATCGGAAGGTGGTGTTACAATCTGTGCCCCTTCCCGACCTTCATTCTTGTTTTTCATGGTTCCGTAAGGCCAAGTTCTTCACCATCTTGGACTTGAATCAGGCCTACAATCAAATTCCTCTAGCCGAAGAGTCTAAACACCTTACAGCGTTTGCCACGGACTGGAATTTATACGAATACAACCGCGTGCCTTTCGGGCTCCCCACGGGAGCAGCTGTACTCACTAGGCTGCTAGATAGGGTCTTCTCCGACATCAAATTTGAGTACTTGTACCACTACTTGGATGATGTCGTCGTATTTTCAGAGACTTTTGAAGAACATCTAGATCATCTGAGAGAACTTCTCGATCACTTTCGTAAGGCTGGGTTAACTGTCAAGTTGTCCAAGGTTGCCTTTGCTAAGCCCTCTATGTCATTCCTAGGGCATATTGTGTCACCTGATGGTGTAGCAGTCGATCATTCGAGAACACAGGCCATCCGTGATTTTAAACCACCTAAGGACACAAAGGTATCGCCAGGTTCATTGGAATGTCGAATTTCTTCAGGAAGTTCATTCCTAACTTTGCTAATAGAGCGGCGCCCTTGAACCTTCTTCGTAGGAAAGGCATCAAATTCGAGTGGGGACCTTCTCAACAAGCCGCTTTTGAAGATCTTAAATTAGCTCTCTGTAATGCCCCTGTCCTTGCTATGCCTGATTTCTCAAAGAAATTCATTGTCCAAACCGACGCGTCGTCGTCAGCAGTAGCTGCAGTCCTTCTTCAAGAGACTGAACTAGCGAGGCGACCCATCGCCTATGCATCTAGGACCTTGTCGGCTCAAGAAGCCAAGTATTCTATCTATGAGCTCGAAGGTTTGGCAGTCTTATTTGCCTTATAAAAGTTCCGTCTCTATCTTGAACATGTCAAATTCGACCTGGAGACAGATAATCAAGCCTTAAGCTGGGTCTTAGGTAAGCCGCGTCGTACTGGCCGTATAGCCCGTTGGTCCATCCGTATTTCTGCCTTCCAATTCGATGTCAGGCATATCCGAGGCACCGAAAATGTTGTTGCTGATGGACTCAGCCGTATGTTTTCCAACGACGTCGAGACCCATGAACCGGTCGACAGTTCATCACCTTCCGAGTCCATACTATCTGATGTTAATGCCATCTTAACAGATGCTCCCATGCTCTTTAGGGATATCGAGAAATACCAACGTGAAGGTCCGACGCTGGCTCCGATAATGGAAACCCTTTCTTCTGGGGAACATGTGGTCCCTTATGTTCTGAGGAATGGTGTTCTATGTTGCCCTTCGAGGCATGATAAGATGATGAAGGTTGTCGTTCCAGCTGTTCTTGTGCCTATGATCTTCAAGTACTATCATGAGACCCCATTAGGGGGGCATCTTGGAATCTTTAAAACTCGTGAAAAGATTCGTGAAATGTTCATCTGGAAAGGTATGGACGGTGAAATCCGTGAACTAGTGAAGGCTTGTAAATCCTGTTTGCTTAGTAAACCAACCATGTCTACTAAGGTAGGCCTTTTGTCTTCTCATCAAGCGTCGCGCCCCATGGAACGCCTGTATATTGATTATGTAGGACCCTTCCCCCAGTCTAAGGGAAATGCTAACAAGTTTATCTTTGTATGCGTAGATGGTTTTACTAAATTTTCCTGGTTATTTCCGACTAAGCTGGCTACCGCTCAGTCCACCATTACTTGCCTAAATTCTATTTTTGCTTCTTTTGGTCCGTGCCCATATATTGTGTCTGATAATGGTAAGGCGTTCACATCAAATCTTTTTCGCAAATTCTGTTTTGACTTGTCCATCTCTCATGTAACTACTTCTGCTTATTACCCTCAACCATCTCTGGCTGAACGGGTTAACCGTAATCTCAGGTCCGCGCTTATTGCCTATTATCATGAAAATCATTCCAGTTGGGACACGTCCCTGCATTGGTTAGCTTTTGCTCTGAATTCGGCGGTTCATGAATCTCACAAGTTTACTCCAGCTTCTTTGATGTTCAAGTTCGTTCCCAACACGCCGCTCTCTAACCTCTGGTCTCTGAGTGACATTCTACCCGAGACAATAGATCCGGATAATATTAAAGGTCTTTGGAAGAAGGCTAAAGCCAATCTTAAAGTCTCTCATGAAAAGGTTAGGGAAAGATATGATCGTGGACGGAGACCCACCCATTTGAAGGTAGGTGACCAGGTGATGGTCAAGAATTTTGTTCCCGCGGGCAAGCTTGCCCCCAGATTTCATGGGCCGTGTATCATTCTAGATTTCCTTACGCCGGTCACATTATTATTAAGCAATCCAGCCACCGAGAGGATATTTAGGGTTCACCTGTCACAGGTGAAACCGGTGTAATTTCTGGGTTAACTTGCTTCAGATAATCGTGAAAGGAATATGAAGGTTATATTTTTTTTGAGTTTTCACTTTTAAGGCATTCTGCCCCTTCTATAATATTTTGTTTCATATGTAAGTTTTTTGTAAACCGTCCCCGCACGGTTAAACTGCCATCCTATCCTTGCCACGGCCATTACCACGCTCCCGTCTCCTGCTCCTCTACACACAGTGGCTCGCATCTGAAATGAATTTCTGCACGCCGCTGGCCCCTCAACCTCTCCACAAAGCCTGTGCCCTCAAAAAATGATGATGGTCCAACAATTCTGCCGCCTAGCTTTAATGTTTCAGTGCCCCCGCAGCCGCGCGGCGCCGTGCTGCGACTGGGATAGAGGAAGGGCCCCCTCTTCCCCAGCGAGGACGACATGTGCACGGCGAGCCGGAGCCCTCCTCCCGGCCAAGGCTGATGTGCGGCGCACGACCTGCTACTGGCCCGCAGCCTGTATATGTTCACCGCGGGCGCGGCGTGCTTCAACACCTCTGCTCCTCTCATAGTGCGGGCGAGCGGTATCTCAGGGTACTTGAGGGGTCCGAGCGGCCTCCTCTGGACACAAGCTGCAGCGGCCGGTCTGGCCATCCAATTTAATTAACTACATGGACAATTACTATCAGCAGTTACTACACCTGAGAATTCAACAACAATATCTGGTGGACTTAGAAAATTTTTCCTCAACTTTAAAACTAAAGTTTTCCTTCTCAATTCAACCTTCTACAAACATTAAGGCAGTACTTCCGCTGTTACGACAAGAAATTTTGAAACTGAATCAAACTAAATTTCAACCATTTCGATAAATGCTTCTGCAATCAATCTTCATATCCACATCATAACTTGGACCTTGTTTTCAAACAAATTTCATGTGTCACCCCTGGAGGAACCTTTGGGGGGGGGGGGGGAGGTCTGTACCGGGCGGTACACCTCCATGCCGCTTATTTAAAATTTCCGCCAGTTGAAACTCCTCTGCTGGAGGAAGTCTGAACTTTATCTACGGTATTAATTTTCTACTTTCTCAGAAGATGTCACTACCTGGAAATTTTGGAGTTTTTGAACTGTGTCATTTTCGACGTATTTTTGTTTTGCTTGTAGTAAGAAGTGTGAACTTTCTCTTCTAGAGGACACTACTGAAGATCAACAATAGTGCACCCTAGTGCGGAGTGAAAGAACTTTTTTTTTTTTTGGAGAAAATTTAATTTCAAAAGTTTGTTCTTTGCTAAATTTCTTTCAGTTATTGTTTAAGTTGGCAATATTAACCCTTTCTTTCCCCTTGTTTTGAATTTAGCCAATCCCGAATTTCTTAAATTAATTTTCCACCAATGATGTGTTTCTTCTTCATCTTGTGTAGGGGTTTTCTTTAACCACCAATAAAAGATTGTGGGCGGGTGTTTTCCTTCCTAAAACGCCTCGAACTTTCCGCGAGAGTATATAAACTGCTGATTGTAGGGTCTCTGCGCCACTTCTGTTCCATCTTTTGGTGTGTAAAGTACATAGCAGGGGGCGGGAAGCGCCTCTTTCTTCGGCGGCAGTCAACAACCAGGTAATGGCCGATTAATTACTTCTTTTCTTGCTTGCTCAGCAGTTTAACTCTCGGGGCGGGTCCGAAGTTTTTCCATTATGTAACCTTCCTTAAAATGTAAAGAAACTTGTATCTATTCTATCTTTTAAACTACATATTGGGATAGAGAGTGCTTAACCCTCTCGAGCTCCCACTCATATTGTTTTGAGGTGAACTTAGTTTCTCAACCTATTCTTCCTTAACATTATGTAAATTTGTTTCTTTCTAAAGTCACCTCTTTAGTATGGGATTAGCCCTTGCATCAGTGGCCTAGAGCCAGATTAGGTTTTAAAAGCAAATGTATTAGGAGTGCAGTTCGCCTCCTCTCAACTTGGTATTTTAGAGGTCATGTAATTATCCTTTTATCGCTTAATAGACCTCAGTAGGTTGGGTATTTTACCCCTGTGCTTACGTCCTTAGGGGGACAGCTTGAAAGTAGAGTTAGGTGTGGCCTTGTGATAGGCTTAAAACTTTGAGAGCGGATCGCTCTTTTGCAATTTGTTTCTGCGTGCCTCTAGGAGGTATTACTGTGTAATTTGGAGCAAGTGCTCCTGGGCATGATTGGGGTTTTCTGCCCCTTTGCTAAACCTTATGTACATGTAAATTCGGGCTAACTGCTCGAGAATTGGAAGTTCGGGGCCCGAAGCCCAAAACTTGTAAATACTATTGTTGCTCTTTGTTGCCTTGCTACTCTGTACCTGCCATTCTTGTTATTTCTGAGTTTGAAAAGAAAATATAACCTTGTTAAATTTTAAATTAATTTTACTTTCGTAGCTTGAGACCTGTTCACCACCCCGCACCTTCTTTCACCTCTAACTACCACAAAAACACGGTAACAATAATGAAGCATAGAAAATACATTTTTATAAACACTTTTAAAATGTTCAGACAAATTTAAAATTTCGTTCATTGTCACTCCAAAATTTTTAGCAGTTTTGCTAAATGGAATGACTCTGCCATTCAGTACAATTGGATATTGTGTATTAGTAACTAACAAAAACATTGGTTCTCGATCCACTCACTGATTCACACATTGTGATTTATGTCCGCCTCTGTAGCGTAACGGTTAGCGTCATTAGCTGCCGTCCTCGGGGGTCCGGGTTCGGTTCCAAGTACTGCCAGAAATTTAAGAAAGGCAGGAAGGCTGGTATGTGGCTGAAATGGTACATGCAGCTCTCCTCCAACGGGGGTGTGCCTGAAAAGTGCTGCATCACCTCGGGATGAGCACACGGATTTACTTTTTTATTGTGAGTTATGTTTTTTTTTGCTAGGGGCTTTACGTCGCACCGACACAGATAGGTCTTATGGCGACAATGGGACAGGAAAGGCCTAGGAGTTGGAAGGAAGCGGCCGTGGCCTTAATTAAGGTACAGCCCCAGCATTTGCCTGGTGTGAAAATGGGAAACCACGGAAAACCATTTTCAGGGCTGCCGATAGTGGGATTCGAATCTACTATCTCCCGGATGCAAGCTCACAGCCGCACGCCTCTACGCGCACGGCCAACTCGCCCGGTGTGAGTTATGTTAAAACAGGTTAAATCATGGGTGCTGTGTGTAACAAGGTCACTATTCTGACATTATATCGTCGTTGAAGAAACAAAACCTCGTATCTCACAATGCGCTTCCTGTCCATTATTTTCCTTAAGACTTGACACGGCCACAAGAAGTCAGAGGGATATCAGTGTCCGAGATATTTAAACGTGCATGCACAAAATATCCGACTGAAAGACATGAATAGAAAGGCCGCACTTTCCTACTTCCTTGTCCTCTTTTCCTTAAAACCCTATTCAGCAGTCTACTTTATCCTTCCCCTGTACCTTTCCCAACATGGGTGTATACTCACAGTAGCACCAGTGATTGTAACAAGACTAACTTTTATTTCACAAATCATTATATTTTGTTTCGGAAATCTCTTTTTATTTTTACAATTTAATTGTTTATGTATATCCTCAAAACTGTACTCATTTTCTGTAATAGGCTATTCGCCTTTTCCATTTGACTTTTATAACCTTTAATGTACAAGAAGTTAATGTACTGTTAGCTGTAGTTCAGTAGTTCTACATAGTTTTAAGTTTAAGATAGGATACTTTTTAATGATTTGTAATTAGTTATTTATCATTCAAGCCGTTTTAGAGTTATTTTACCGGACTTTGTACACACATAAATAGCTGTCAGGGGAATGTTTTCCAAAAATATGGAAAGATAATATCGTCGCTCGATCGGTAAAAGGTTGTATTCCACAAAGCTCTTCTTATCAATTATTCTCCTTAAGACTGGTCACGCCTCCCAGCCACGTATGGATATGCAGTCCTTCAGAACAGATTTTGTTGTGTTTATTTTCCTATGCCCATGTGTAAAGGAAAATGAACCTTACAGTACCGTATGTAGGAATGTACGTTTGCATTACGTATTTACGCACTCCTAGTGTACAATGCATGTAAGGTTCATTTTCGTTTAATCGTCGACATAGGAAAACGAACACAACGGACATTGTTCTGATGGACTGCGTATCCATATGTGGCTGGGAGGCGTGACCAGTCTTAAGGAGAATAATGGATAGGAAGAGTATTGTGGGATACAACGTTTTACCGGTGAAGCGACGATATTTAATTCTTCAGATTTTGAAAATTCACATTTTGAAACTTCTGTCATGATGTAAGTAGCATTCACTCAAAAAATGTCTCCGCTATGTCCGGCTTCATGGCTAAATGGTTAGCGTGTTGTCCTGTTGCTACAGGGGTCCCGGGTTTGATTCCTGGCAGGGTCGGAAATTTTAACCATTATAGGTTAATTTTGCTGGCACGGGGGCTTGGTGCATGTGTCGTCTTCAACATCATTTCATCCTCATCACAACGCGCAGGTCGCCTACGGGAGTCAAATCAAAACACCTGTACTTGGCGAGCAGAACATGTCCTCGGACCCTCCCAGCAATAAAAGCCATACGGCATTTCATTTTTTCTTCGCTATCAACTTCAAGTTTTGTATATAGGCGGTATGACCTGCCCTGCGAACCGTGTGACCTTGCCGCGGTGGGGAGGCTTGCGTGTACTAATGAAGCTGATAGCTGATTAACAGGTTCAACCATCGCAGGGATATCTGTCGTGAGGGAAGACTAACGAATGGTTCATCGAAAGGGGGATAGTGAGCAGCGTTTCGGAAGTTACAAGGGTGGCAGACTAGATGATTAACTGATATGGCCTTGAAATAATACTCAACATGGTTTAGGTGTGTTGATACTGCTACACGGCTAAAAACTACGGGAAACTACAGCTGTAACTAACTCCCGAACACATGCAGCTCTCTCTGTATGAATAATGAACTGATGATGGTTTTCTCCCGGGTAAATTATTCCGAAAGTAAAATAGCCCCCAATTCGGATCTCCGGGAGGAGACTAGACGAGAGGGGGCTGTCATCAGGAAGATGGATACTGACATTCTACGAGTTGGAGCGTGGAATGTTAGAAGTTTGATTCGTTGTGGTAGGTTAGAGAATCTGGAAAGGGAAATGGATAGACAAATGTTAAATGTAGTTGGAATAAGAGAAGCACGTTGGCAGGAAGAACAGGTGTTTGGTCAGGCGACTCCAGAATTATCAACACAAAATCAAACAGGGGAAATTCAGGAGTTGTTTAATAATGAATAAGAAAATAGGACAGGGGTAAGCTACTACGACTAGCATAGTGAAAGGAGTATTGTAGTCAAGGTAGACACCAAAGCAATGCCCACCACAATAGTGCAGGTCTCTATGCCTACTAGTTCAGCGGATGATGAAGAAATCGAAAGAATATATGAAGAGATAGAAGATTTAATACAATATGTGAAAGGTGACGAGAATCTAATTGTGATGGGAGACTGAAATGCAGTGGTAGACCAAGGAAGAGAAGGTAGTACAGTAGGAGAGTTTGGATTGGGATAAAGGAATGGAAGAGGAAGTCACCCGGTTGAATTGTACACTGATCATAATTTAGTCCTTGCTAATACTTGGTGCAAACACCACAAAAGACGGCCGTATACGTGGACGAGACCTGGAGACACTGGTGCATATAAAATAGACTTCATTATGATTAAGCAGAGATTCAGAAAACAGGTGTTGGTTCCCAAAACTTTACCAAGAGCAGACGTGGACTTTAATCACAACTTGTTAGTCATGAAATGTCATCTGAAGCTGAAAAAATTGAAGAAAGGAAGGAATGTGAGGTAATGAGATCTAGACAGGTTGAAATAAAAGAGTGTGAAGGATTGTTTTGCACCCTTGCTTAGCGATGGTCGACATCTGTCTCTGGCTCTTGCAAATGTGGATTCCTCTAATCTGAGGGGGTTCCTGGCTGTTCAGTCACTTGTTGACTGTTATTTTATAATAAACCAATTTAAATTGAATAAACAAACAAACAAACACGGATTTCTGAAAATTAATCTTATCGCTTCACTGATTAATAAGCATAAGGAAATCTAATTACTACATGAAATAAAATTTAATAAGTGGGATGAAATGGATTTATTATAAAAAGAAAATGTTTACATCCCATAGATGTCGACGGCTTACTTCTAAAACCTCGTAAGTCCCAATGCTCTTTCTACTCTTTATATTCCTTAAGACTGGTCACGCCTCCCAGCCACATACGGATATGCAGTCCATCAGAATAATTTTCGTTGTGTTCATTTTCCTATGCTTATGTGTAAAGGAAAATGGACCTTATCATACCGTGTTGTAGTGATATTGTTTGCATGGAAAATTTACACATTCCCACAATATAATGCATTTAAGGTCCATCTTCCTTTGCACGTTAGCATAGGAAAATGAACACAACGAAAATTGTTCTGATGGGCTATATATCCATTTGTGGCTGGTAGGCGTGACCACTCTTAAGGAAAATATTGGATAGGAAGAGCATTGATAGATACGAGGTTTTAGAAGTAAGCCGTCGATGTGAAGCATCGAATAAAACAGAAAGTTTGTTAATTTGACAAAACAGCTGACATAACTTTTACACAAATTAAAAAATATGAAGACCACAGGAATTATTTTATTGATATTTAGTTAAGTTAAACGTTAATTGCCATTCCAGAATAGAATTCAATAATAAAAACATTGAAAAGATATAACCTGGAAATTATTATAGGATTTCACGAAACACCGTTGATCGATTCACTTCATCCGTGGAGATACAGTTTCCGTAATCGGACTCCGAATTTTTCTTTAACTAAGGTTATCCACCGATCATAAAATACCACGTAGGATATCATCATCCACCGAATGGACCCTTGATCAAACCGAAACAACCTCAGGTTATACACTGACTGACAGAGCAAATGCAACACCAAGAAGGAGTGGTCAGAACTTTATGCCAATTGCAGGGTAGACTGACGTCACTGAGGTATGCTCATGATGTGAAATGCGCCGCTGTGCTGCGCACGTAGCGAACGATAAATGGGACACGGCGTTGGCGAATGGCCCACTTCGTACCGTGATTTCTCAGCCGACAGTCATTGTAGAACGTGTTGTCGTGTGCCACAGGACACGTGTATAACTAAGAATGCCAGGCCGCCGTCAACGGAGGCATTTCCAGCAGACAGACGACTTTACGAGGGGTATGGTGATCGGGCTGAGAAGGGCAGGTTGGTCGCTTCGTCAAATCGCAGCCGATACCCATAGGGATGTGTCCACGGTGCAGCGCCTGTGGCGAAGATGGTTGGCGCAGGGACATGTGGCACGTGCGAGGGGTCCAGGCGCAGCCCGAGTGACGTCAGCACGCGAGGATCGGCGCATCCGCCGCCAAGCGGTGGCAGCCCCGCACGCCACGTCAACCGCCATTCTTCAGCATGTGCAAGACACCCTCACTGTTCCAATATCGACCAGAACAATTTCCCGTCGATTGGTTGAAGGAGGCCTGCACTCCCGGCGTCCGCTCAGAAGACTACCATTGACTCCACAGCATAGACGTGCACGCCTGGCATGGTGCCGGGCTAGAGCGACTTGGATGAGGGAATGGCGGAACGTCGTGTTCTCCGATGAGTCACGCTTCCGTTCTGTCAGTGATAGTCACCGCAGACGAGTGTGGCGTCGGCGTGGAGAAAGGTAAAATCCGGCGGTAACTGTGGAGCGCCCTACCGCTAGACAACGCGGCATCATGGTTTGGGGCGCTATTGCGTATGATTCCACGTCACCTCTAGTGCGTATTCAAGGCACGTTAAATGCCCACCGCTACGTGCAGCATGTGCTGCGGCCGGTGGCACTCCCGTACCTTCAGGGGCTGCCCAATGCTCTGTTTCAGCAGGATAATGCCCGCCCACACACTGCTCGCATCTCCCAACAGGCTCTACGAGGTGTACAGATGCTTCCGTGGCCAGCGTACTCTCCGGATCTCTCACCAATCGAACACGTGTGGGATCTCATTGGACGCCGTTTGCAAACTCTGCCCCAGCCTCGTACGGACGACCAACTGTGGCAAATGGTTGACAGACAATGGAGAACCATCCCTCAGGACACCATCCGCACTATTATTGACTCTGTACCTCGACGTCTTTCTGCGTGCATCGGCGCTCGCGGTGGTCCTACATCCTACTGAGTCGATGCCGTGCGCATTGTGTAACCTGCATATCGGTTTGAAATAAACATCAATTATTCGTCCGTGCCGTCTCTGTTTTTTCCCCAACTTTCATCCCTTTCGAACCACTCCTCCTTGGTGTTGCATTTGCTCTGTCAGTCAGTGTATTTGGACAGATTAATTATACACAAGAAAAGTACCCTTTAATTCACATGTTAACTTGCTCCTTGGCAAGGCATGTTTCTCCAAAAATACTGTTATCAAATCCGTAATATCCGTATATAAATACATGATCGCACCACGTTTTGTCACAACCAGACACCCAGAAATAAAGTTACTTCATTAATTCATTATTTAAAATTATATAGAATATTGTTCCACTGATTTGCAATATTTAAGAAATATACTTTAAAACTTGAGTTTAATTTTAAGTTAACACACAAATAACTTTCAGGTTATGTTACTTTATAATAAACCAATTTAAATTGAATAAACAAATAAGCACGGATCTCTGAAAATTAATCTTATCGCTTCACTGAATAATAATTAAATTAATTTAATTCGACCGTCTAGGAACGGTACCAAAAAACAACTGAAAAGAGTAACTTCAATGGACGGTGTAGTAAACTCGTCACCATGCTATCAATAGGAACGAATGTGAACTTATTAAACAAATGGTCTTCATCAGAATGTAGAAACATACTCATTACAATAATCATGACCACTACTGTGGCAAGGAACACGGACAAACGTCTTACTAATGTAGAGAAGGATTTGTTATTTATTTCAGTAATCACAACCATCATCTTGGCCATCGAAGAAATGTGCTACTCAAAAACTATGATCAGTGCTATCATAAAATGAAATAAAATTTTATCACAAACGCTTAACTTTAGTGATCAGCACCAATAAAAGGTAAATGAAGCACTATCATCGCAGACTGAACTGATCGTAATGATTATCCACAAATATTAATTCTCACTAGAATAAACTAATCACAATTCATCGCAGACTTAGCTAACCATCTAACTTGGATAATGAATATTGAAAATAAACCGGACTCTGGTCATTGCAAACCGAACTAACCATCTAACCTAATTCACGTATGTTAAAAATAAACCGTACACTGATCATTGCAGACTGAACTAACAGTCTAATTGATTACATGAGTGTTGGAAATAAACTGGACACTGATGATTGTAAACTGAACTGGCCATCTAACTGATTTCATTAACATTGAAAGTAAACTGGACACTGATCATTGCAGAATGAACTAACTGTCTAGCCTAATTCGTGACTGTTGGAAATAAACTGGACATTGATCATTGCAGACTGAACTGTCCATCTAATTGATTTCATGAATGTTGAAAATAAACCAGACACTGATCATTGCAGACCTTATAACTAGTGATCTCTCTCTCTCTCTCTCTTAGTGGATGGCCGGGCTGAGTGGCTCAGACGGTTAAGGCGCTGGCCTTCTACCCCCAACTTGGCAGGTTCGATCCTGGCTCAGTCCGGTGGTATTTGAAGGTGCTCAAATACGACAGCCCCGTGTCGGTAGATTTACTGGCACGTAAAAGGACTCCTGCGGAACTAAATTCCAGCACCTCGGCGTCTCCGAAGACCTTAAAAATTAGTTAGTGGGGCGTAAAACAAATAACATTATTATTATTTATTATTCTTAGTGGATGTATTATTCTGCTGTTACAAAAATATATAATACTAGCAAGATAACCGTGCTTTGCTGCGGTTTTGAATTGAAAGTTATTTTTAAAATTGTACATTTTGGAGTGTACAATTTACTGAACCTGTAAAATAGACTGTAATAGACTGTAAACTAACCTTCTCTGCTCACATTCACTCTATAAAATCCCGTGCTATGAGTACTCTAGGCATTCTTTACAGGTTTACTGAAATTAATGATATTAACGCCTTAAAATTATACTTTGTCTCGTATGTTCTCCCCATTATTGACTTTTGTTCCCCTATTTGGTCCTCATCTGCTATCACAAACATATCTCAACTAAATAGTATTTTTTACTTTTTCACTTTCATTGTTAAGACTTGCAATCCTGTTTTTAAGAACAAAACTAAATCTGACATTATGAACTATCTGGGTATACTTGACCTGAGAAGCCGTTTACAGTTCTCTGATCTATGTTACCTTCACAAAATAATCAATGGCTACACCAAATGTAATACTCTCCCGGCGTACTTCCTATACACGTTCCTCCCCGCCTTACACGCAACCGGCGCACTCATCATGTGTCCCATCCGCGCCTAACTTTACAACAACGCTCTATCTTCCACCGTCTCCCTACTCTTGGTGACTCACTACCCGATACTGACATATTCACACCTTTCGCATCCTTCAAACAAAAATTAGAAGATTCCTCTAAGTCCTCCCCAGGTTTTCACTTTCTTCCGTCCCTCCAACCCTCGACCTTTCTTCTTCCTAATTTCAGTAACCGACACTTGCCAGTTACCGTTGTCATTGTTGTTACATTGTTATTGTTAAAATTGTTAATTTATTGTTGTTACTTAACATTGTTGTTTATACCTTTGTTATCTTTTACACGTATTTAAACTTCTTCTTCTTAGTGTAAAATGGCCTCATAGGCTGTATCTAATAAATAAATAAATAAATAAATAAATAAATAAATAAATAAATAAATAAATAAATAAATAAATAAATAAATAAATAAATAAAATACACCCTCAGTTCTTACGTCAAACGGTTTTGGGGGAATGACTATTAATATTCTTACCTAAGAGATATTTGAACCCTGTACAGAAGAATTAGAATGCTTTTAAAACCCTATCTTATTTAACACCTAAGATGTAAAAGCGACCAACCTGTGAATTTTTGATGTTATACGTCAAACAGTAATAGCGGAAGGAATGTTTTCAGGCGGTGAACGTTTTAAAAATATTACTTAACGTCTAGGAAATAGAAGAATACCCTTCATATAAAATTTTAAGATCGTGCCTGAAACTGTTCCAGAAGAAGGGATATTGTGGGTTTTGAGAGTCAACCACCATCTAAATCCCTTAGGGGAAAAATATTTTGAAGTAGGCCTATATGATTTTTTACATCTAGGATATAAACGAAGAACCTTCTCGTAAAATTACAAATTTGTACGTTCAACGGTTTAAGTAGGATGAGTAATTTTGTGTGTGTGGGCGGGATTTTTCAAAATATTTCTTAATTCACACCTAGGATTTAAAATTTATGCCACTATTTGGAATTTTGCCTTCATAGTTATACGGTTTCGGAGGAAGGTATGAATATATCGATGGCTTACTTCTAAAACCCCGTATCTCCCAATGCACTTCCTGTCCATTTTCTTCCTTAAGACTGATCACGCCTCCCAACCACAATTGGATGTACTGCATATCGTCGGCTTACTTTTAAAACCTCGTATATGTTACAATGCTTGTCCTACCTATTATATTCCTCAGCACTGGTCACTCCTCCCAGCCATATATTTATATGCAATCCATCAGAACTATTTTCGTAGTGTTCATTTTGCTGTGGAGCCCTGTAAAGGAAAATGGACCTTACCATACAGTATTGTAGGGATGTTGTTTCTGCGGCGAATTTAAGCACTGCTACAGTTTAACGTATTTAAGGTTCATTTTCCTTTACAAGCTACCATAGGAAAATGAATACAACGAAATTTGTTCTGATGGACTGTACATACATATGTGGCTGAGAGGCGTGGCCAGTCTTAAGGAACAAAATGGATAGGAAGTGCATTGGGAGATACGAGGTTTTAGAAGTAAGCCATCGATATCCATATGTGGCCAGGAGGCGTGATCAGTATTAAGGGAAATAAGGCTAGGAAGAGCATTGGGAGTTACAATGATTTCTTAGTGAGCCAACGATATATAGGAGCAACAACCATGAGAAATTTCAACCTCCTATGTCAAACGGTTTGAGAGAAATAAATATATTTGTCATCGGACATTACCCCCAGTCAAGACACCTTAGGGGTGCATTGTTCTAAGACCAATTTTTATTTAAAATCTAAGATATTTAAGAATAACCACCATTTGAAATCCCAACTTCGTATGTCAAGCATTTTCAGGGAAATTGATATTTCTGTGTAATCAGGCCTCACCAACAACCCCCAGTCAAAACCATTTATGGGTGCATTCTTTAAGACCACTTTTTATTTAAAAGTCTATTACATATAGGACAACCATAATGTGAAATTTCAAGTCCATATAGCAAACGGTTGGGAAGTAATGCACATTTATGTTTTCAGCCCCCAACCCGAGTCCAAACCCGTAGGAGTGGATTATTTTAAGAATACGTTTTATTGAAAATATAATATATACAGGAGGAGCCATCACGATAAATTTCAACCTCATATGTCAAACGGTTTCAGAGAAGGGAATATATTTGTTGTCGTGTTTTAAACCCCATTTTACCCTTAAAGGCCGAATTTATTTCTAAACTTGTCCTATTTAACATCTAGTACATAAAGAAGCAATCATTGTGTGCCATTTCAACTTTGTGTGGACAATGGTTTCGGAGGAAGTAATATTTTGGTCTTTAGGGTATTACTCCATTTCTTCCCCTTAGGGGTGGCATTTTTTAAAATATTCCTTAGTGGGTGCCAATTGCCTTTTATACCAATTTTCACGTCTGTGCCGTCTTCAGTTTTAGAGATATAAGTATCCTCATTCAACTCCTTTACTTCTTTCAACCCCTCCCCACCACTCAGCCCATTAAGTGGATTTTCACAGAACAAAAAAGATGCTTTTAAAGGAGATTCTAAATACCAGTTTTCACGTCTGTAACATCTTAAGTTTTTGAGATATGCTATAGATTTAGGCTACTCGTTTTAAAAATTAACCCATATTTTCACGTCTTTTCGCCCTCTTAAGTGGTTTTGGCGAAAACAAAATAAATACTTGTTTCCTTATTTTTAAAGGAGGTTCCAAACACTAGTACCTTCAGTTTTTGATACATACGCATCTTCATAAAAGGAATCAAACCCATTTTTCACCTATTTTCACTCCTTTAAGAGGATTTTCAGAAAAAGGAAAAACACGTGTTTCTTTATTTTTAAAGAAGATTCCAGATACCAATTTCTACATCTCTAAACTGTGAAGTTTTTGAGATATATATGTACTAATTTAAAAAATTCTACCCCCTTTTCACCCTCTTAGCGACAGACTATCCAAACGTCTTCTCTTAGTGAGCACCTCCACTGTATTCCCAAAATTTCATTTCTTTATGTCCAGTAGTTTTCGCTCGGCGATGATGAATCAGTCAGTCAGGACGTTACTCTCTCTCTCTCTATATATAGATAATGGCAAGACATAATCGTTGTGCATCGTAACGTTCTTTTAACTCTAAAATCATTTACATTACTTACAACTATCCGTGTGGTCCACTAACCAACTAATGAAAATACATATGAATCTTGCCGCAATCGTTACGTCTTTAACAGATAAGTACTGCATAACTCCAACACCCTGATGGTCCCACAGACAACCAGAACTGAGGTCATCTAATAATTAAACAAAAATCGCCATTGTGGGTACGTGACAGACGAGTGCCGTCATTTACACTTACCATTCGATAAATTCGCCACAACACACATTAACAATCTACTGCCACAACAACTAACTGTGTCAATATTTCATCGTAGCAACTCTCCCACCTCTCAAAAACCATTAATCCAGTATACAAAATATTATCTCTATCAATTACGAGGTTCATATAATATTATTACTTCTTCACTCCAGAAAGTCGTCTGATAACGGGCTCGCAGTATTCTAAAAATATCTCACCCTCCCGGTAGCATTTTGTCAATCATATCCCGTACAACCTGTCAAAGCCAGATTATAATATACTCATTTCAATTAAATTTATCTCTCATAACATCTATCCTGCTGAGATCACATGATGATTAAAACCAAACGGTTCTCGAAACATTGCACATGCCTCCCACTGCTTTCTAACATATTATTTCCTCGGGGCATTTCCTCTTCCTGGCATTATAACACATTATTCCCTCGGGGCATTTCCTCCTCCTGGCATTATAACACATTATTCCCTCGGGGCATTACATCTTCCCGGCATCAGCTCATCCTGAGTTCGATTCTTCCTCGGGGCATTTCCATCCCGGAATTCAACTGAACTCATTTATTTTAACATTGTCCCATGCTGGTTCGTCCTTTCTCACCATGGCTATTGGATGTCTATATGATCTCACATTAGTTTCTTATACAATGTTATATAGCCTATCTTGATCTCCTTTTTATATCTTTTTCATTTTAAATTCATGGCTTATTTCATAGATAAATTTCATAGATAAATTTCATAGATAAATAAATAGATAAATACATTTCATAGATAAATTGCGTAACTATTGAAACCAACTTCTAGCAAATGATAAACTTTAAATGATAGGGAAGTCACGCCGATCTTATCTTAACTAAAACATTATATCATCTCTATCTGGTGCCCACAAAACAAAATTTTCCAACACACAACTATATTTTACATTGTGCTTAGACACGGAATCTTGACACACAAATTCTATAACGACAGACTGGCATAACACTTTTCTCTTACCGATACAGTCTTTAATCCGATTTAACATAATCATCTGAAATTTTGGTATTTCAACATAAAATGTGCGTAGACATATAACATCCCTGTGCCACACAGCATTTAATATTTAAACCCAAAGCAAGGAAAACAACGAACTATCGGCCTGGATCTTTGGTCCTTATTAACACATAACACAACGATGCAGAATACACTTTAAAGAACACAAATCATGTCACCCACCTGGATTTCTGCTGAACAATGGCATGTTCTCAGACACTGCCATTCGCCGTACGCCCAATTAAGGCTTAGCTCACCATGTTGATACACACTATACAAACTTCATACATTCCTTCTCGGAGATTCTTAATTTACAGCATTATTTAATTATATTTTCTTACATTATACGTACTTAACAAATATAGGCCTATGTGAATCTTCAAGTTTATCTCACATGTTTCTTCTTAAATGCTAGTACGTTTATATAATATTTACATGAAACACTATGCTTTTACCACACATTAATTATTATCAATTCACTTCTTATTCATATTTCAATATTTACACCATCTGATACTTTAAGAGGCAAATATCACCGTGCCGAGATATCGTTTATCGTTTTATCACCAAACGCGGGCAAACTTAATAGACACACGAATGTAAGTATTTATTTTATTTCATATTCCAGCAGTTCTTACCAATAACCAATCTTGAATGTTCAATTTATCAACCGCACATAAATAATCGGCCCAGAGCGACACAGACCTGGACTCGCGTATCTTCCGAAGGAGGAATGCTTCTTGCTCTCACGTCACCCTTAGTCACGGTCTAGCACAATCTTTCCATTTTTTGCCAGAAAAGATTGATTGCATGGCAATTCTTTTCAATTAACTAGGCGTTTCACTGTACCAATCCAAGTTTTAATTTACATCGGGAAAATTATCGTATTTTATAAATTAGCCACGAGTATGTTCGAATCCATCCGAAATTCTCCTCTAGGTTCTTATAAATTGCAATTTAGCTTCGGCGCTCTTGTCACGGGGGTACGAAACGTGAAGAAGACACGAATTGCTCATGAAGTAATGAATCAAAAAATGGGCGCTTCTTTCACAACAACGTATCTCGCGGCTAGGTTGCTAGTAAATTTAGATATCCCTTTTGATGACTGTTAATGATGGGTTCAGTTTCAAGGAACATGTTGCACCAGGACTAAATGAAAAGACTGAAGGTAACACAATAGAAGAAGAATGGACATTCGTGAAGAATAAAGTCATTAGGGAATCTGAAGAACTGTTTGGAAGAAAGGAAAGTTCAACTAAGAATCATTAATAACTCAGGACATACTAGACCTCATCGATGAACGACGACAATACACGAATGCTAAAAAGGAGGGCAGAAAAGAATACAGGCGATTAAAGAATTAAGTGTATAGGAAGTGCAGGGCAGCCTGAGGTAGACTGGCTGAAAGAGAAGTGCACGAAATTCGAAGGTTATACGGTCCTAGGAAAGGCAGATGCTGCATACAAGAAAATCAAGGATTCTTTGTAGAATGGAAAACTAGGTATATGAATATTAAGCGGACTGATAAATCTTCTACTTTTAAAATTAAAAATATTTTCCCTCTTCGTATCTATCAACATTTATTGGAATCCTCAGTGAGTAGCACCTGATGAGAAAGTAGCCTTAACTCCAATTTTTATTAATTATTAGGTAATAATGTCCACCTCTGTGGTGTAGTTGTTAGTGTGATTAGCTGCCACCCCTGAAGGCCCGGCTTCGATTACCGGTTCTGCCACGAAATTTGAAAAGAGTTACGAGGGCCGGAACGGGTCCGCTCAGCCTCGGGAGGTCAACTGAGTAGAGGTGGGTTCGATTCCCACCTCAGCCATCCTGGAAGTGGTTTTCCGTGGTTTCCTACTTCTCCCCCAGGCAAATGCAGGGATGGTACCTCACTTAAGGCCACGGCCGCTTCCTTCCCTCTTCCTTGCCTGTCCCTTCCAATCTTTCCATCCCTCCACAAGGCCCCTGTTCAGCATAGCAGGTGAGGCCACCTGGACGAGGTACTAGTCCTACTTCCCATTTGAATTCTCGACCCAAACTCTCACGCTCTTGAGGCGGTATAGGTGGGATCCCTCCTGAGTCCGAGAGAAAAACTGACCCTGGAAGGTAAACAGATGAAGAAAAAAAAAGGTAATAGCATTATTACAACAAATTAATGTGTATATTTTGTGAGGTAGAACATGTATGGTTAACAAAAAGAAAGGAGTACTTTGACATACTGGTGAAAAAATGAAATGGCGTATGGCTTTTAGTGCCGGAAGTGTCCGAGGACATGTTCGGCTCTCCAGGTTCAGGTCATTTGATTTTACATCGGTAGGCGACCTGCGCGTCGTGATGAGGATGAACTGATGATGAAGACGACACATACACCCAGCCCTCGTGCCAGCGAAATTAACCAATTATGGTTAAAATTCCCGACCCTGCCGGGAGTCGAACCCGGGACCCTTTTGACCGAAGGCCAGCAAGCTAACCATTTAGCCATGCAGCGGGACGAAATACTGGTAGTAGGTCCTTTCTGTAGGTATGTAGTAAGCAATTGTACAGCACAGGTGGTCTGAAACCAGACCGGTGTATTGATAGTTCTGTCCAAGAGCTGACTTCCCTCTTACAGAATCCTGTTGATTGCATGTGCAAGCTCATTGCAAGAGGTTTACTGCACCTATATTCAATGTTGCTTACTATACTGCCATCCTGGGAGGATACACATCCTAAATACCTACTTGAAATTATCTACCTGTTCCAGTTTTGTATTCTCAACCTGACATCCAGTTCTCTTTTAGTTGACTTACCTACTGCTAATTTTCATGTCATACTCAGTGCATTTCTTTTTTTCAAGTTGCAAGATATTAGATTGCACGGTTTCAGTAGACCAAGTCGTCCACATAGGACAAACTGCTTACTACAGCTCTACGTAACTGAATCCCTCCCTGCCACCACCTTTGAAACTTAGCCTTTATCTTCTCATTCCAAGTACTCTCCTGCCATTGATCCACTGCCTGCTCGATCCGCATCCGATGGCTGCTTATACTGCCTGCTCATTACCATATTTTAACATGGCACTAAATTAAACACTCCGTTTACAAATACCCACAGCAGATGGCAGCACCAACCGGCTCCTGAACTGTCGGAATGAAATAGCGGGAAATAGGGTACGAGTAGTACTGTATTTGTTTAAAAAATGGTGTACTGTTGCGTGCCTTTCTGCAAATCAAAGAAGGGAAACCAGAATGCCATGGTATTTCATTCCATGACACGGGCTTTTTCAGGAGATCCAGTTGAAGCCATGTTTAGTTCTATAAGAATGGGAGAAGGGTGCAATGACATGATTGACTCCCGGGCTACTCAGAATTCCATAGAAAGAATTCTGAAAGTCCGCCTCTCTGGTGTAGTGGTTAGGTCCGGGTTCGATTCCCGGCTCTGCCACGAAATTTGAAAAGTGGTACGGGGGCTGGAACGGGGTCCACTCAGCCTCGGGAGGTCAACTGAGTAGAGGTGAGTTCGATTCCCACCTCAGCCATCCTCGAAGTGGTTTTCCGTGGTTTCCCACTTCACCTCCAGGCGAATGCCGGGATGATACCTAACTTAAGGCCACGGCCGCTTCCTTCCCTCATCCTTGCCTATTCCTTCCAATCTTCCCATCCCCCTACAAGGCCCCTGTTCACCATAACAGGTGAGGCCGCCTGGGCGAGGTACTGGTCATACTCCCCAGTTGTATCCCCCGACCAAGAGTCTGAAGCTCCAGGACACTGCCCTTGAAGCGGTAGAGGTGGGATCCCTCGCTGAGTCCGAGGGAAAAGCCGAAACTAGAGGGTAAACAGATGATGATGATGATGATGATGAGAATTCTGAAATCCGGTATTTTAATGTCCACCGATGGTGCTAACATTGTCTACAAACAAAATTCAAAATTTTCTGCCTCAGTATCCTCTCCCGGACTTGACGAAACAGAACCAGTGATGCCCGCTGAGTATGTACTTGATTTACTGGAAGATGTTCGTGAGCCCCCTACGTCAGTGTATGTCACTTTGGAAACTGCTTCCCATGCATTAGTGTGTGGTTATTTAGTGCATGTAATCGAAGAAAAAACAATGCAGCACGTGCTTGAGTAACGTTTCCACCTCAGTTAATGCATCCCCATTGATGAACTTAATCAGACAGTCTGATAGAGGAGGCCTGCGCTACCCCCAGCAAGGATTTATTGGCATAATTATGGGGCTACAGAAATTTGTTGAGGCAGCTCTACCGTACTGCAAGAAATCTGCAAGTCTGCTCCAGACTATAAAAAAACTATGTTCTACCCTCTTTAAATAACAATAATGTTATTTGTTTTACGTCCCACTACCTACTTTTACGGTCTTCGGAGACGCCGAGGTGCCGGAATTTAGTCCCGCAGGAGTTCTTTTACGTGCCAGTAAATCTACCGACACGAGGCTGTCGTATTTGAGCACCTTCAAATACCACCGGACTGAGCCAGGATCGAACCAGCCAAGTTGGGGTTAGAAGGCCAGCGCATTAACTGTCTGAGCCACTCAGCCCGGCTCTACCCTCTTTGTGCCACTGTAAGATTTTAAAGTGTATTAGTAACAATAAGCACCAGGAACTTGTGTCAGAAACTGTGGTGGCCAAATTCGTGAAACCTCTACTTATTAATGTAGGGAAGTACCATACAGACAAACTCTACAGCTTTTCTTATTCGTCGAAATCTCTTTCTCGAAAAGTCCTGAAGCTATCACTCTCTAGAGCACCACTTTGTGCATACAATTCTTTAATTTTTCTGTTCCTTTCAGATTTGAAATTTTGCTTGTATGCTTATCTAGCTGTATTCACGCGACTGGGTACGTCTGGTGCTGCGATCTAGCGCCAGATATTTTGTAAGTCGTGTTACACGTTTGAATATGGAATGAGCAGGCAGTATAAGCAGCCATCGGATGCAGATCGAGCAGGCAGTGCATTGATCATACCTGCTTGCACCAGCGATCATTCTCACTAGTTTCAAGTCTGTTACTTATAACTTATTAATAACATATAGGCCTACTGAGGGCATCAAGACAGACAAATCCTTTTATTTCTTGTGCTGAAATTCTATGTAAACAATGCAAAACAAAGGTGAAAATTTCATTTGTAACTATTTTGACAGCTGTTTCTACCAAAGTTTCGTAGATTATAATCTACAAAATAAAAACTGCATTTTGTGTGATGTGATATTAAGGGGATATAATGGCAGAAAATGTACTAATAGCGAATAAGATAAGGGTGGATGAAAATATAAAGAATAAAATTAATCAATTAAAATATATTTATATTACAGTTACATGCTTGTAATAAAACACTGAGTAGATTAATTACCCAATAAGTTAATCCGAGATCTTACAAGAGCCATGCACCCTACTCTATCAAACATTATTTTATATAATCAGTATATAATCAGTATCTACAAATAATTTTGGCAGGCAATGCAAGATACAGCAAAATGAAATCATTTAACACCTAAGCAACAGCCCTAAATTGCTTTCTTACTGTAGACGGCTATAGTATTTAGTTGTTGGAAAGGCATACCCTTCACTTCTGAAATGGAAGGCAAGGTGCTTGTTAATAGCACCTATTAGTATTTTGCAGTGTTTGGTATTAATTTTTGGTGAAATTGAAGGCAAAGTTTTTATTTTACTTCAACTGATTCATAAGGAAAGTATTTCAGGATGGATAGGCTTGGTAGTGTTTACATCAGTAAAGAAGATACATATGAACAATACACAGAGAAGCAAAATCAACATTGAGGTAAGAAAGAGAGTCTTACCAGTGCTTTGTGGAAATATTTGTCACTTTCTACCAAGGAGTTCACCATTAACTTGGATGGAAGTGAAGGATTTAGATTAATAGGTTTATTATTGCCAAGTGAGCAATTAAATCACCTTGCCAGTGCAAAGTTTGGGGAAGCAGTATTTTATGCATAGTGATAAGGGTAACAAAGAAGACTTTGTGTGTAATGTCCATGTAGTTGTGACAGGTATCAGTCTATGACACTGCCAATTTACTCATAAGGACAATATTCCAGAAGCTTTTCCTTTATTTATTAAGCCAGTATACAGGCCACTAGCCTCACCTAAACTCCTCAAGAAATGCATGCATATGTCAATATACAGAACCCTAAAGCGAATTTAAATTTTCTACTCTGGAAGAGATGTTCATAGACAACCTTTCTTCACAACCATTTGGTAAAACTAGCTGCTTTCGAAGCTGCTGTAGTCTTCAATGATGTAAATAAAGACAGGATTGTCATTCTGGCAAAGTTTGGATGTGGACCTGGATTCTTTGCACAGAAGACAGTACGGAAATTCAGCAAGATGCTTGTCATGAAAGCAATATGCTACTATTCTGAACATGGCACAATAACAAAAAAGAGGAGAGGCAACAAGAGATTTGTAGAGGGAGAGAAAGAATACAGTTGTGGGGGATATTAAACAGTGAAAGGAACTCCATTACTTTTCCTAGTTTTCCTCAGTTTCCCAATATTCAGAATATATGAGCATTTTTCTTTCAAAACTATTTACAGTATAGTAATGAAACTTGCCACCCTATTCCTACATTAGGTAATGTAAATTTTGACTGGAAGCATTTCTTGATATGTCTATTACTTATATTGGTAGGTGGGGTCTCATCAAGTGGTATGGAAAAAATTATATTTAAAAGCTATTTATCTCCATCTAATAAACACCTCAAAATATAATTTGAATAGACAGTAATTATGTCTCCAAAACCAGCATCATTATACAAATAAGCATAAATGGTAATAAAGTCTTATAATTGAAGTACAATGAGCCACTGTTTTGAGGCTTTCCTTGCAATTTTCACCCAGTCAAAAATTCTAGCTCTAATGCTATATGAATGGCACCACATATAAGAGGAACAAATCTACTAATTGTATTGTGAGCAATCTAAAATCTGTAACATGCAGACATGTACGAGTCACCAATGGCCAAAAACCTGTAGGCCTAAATAAATATATTTCCACTGTTAATTGGATTACCTTCAAATTATTCCACATGGGTCGACGCCCCGAACAAATAGGATTTAAAATAAATAAAATAATAAATAGGCCTAACCTTCAAATCATGAATTCAAATAGATGTAGGCCTACATAAATGCATCCATTGTTTTCAGTCCTTTTTTAATCAACCCTTTTTAATCAATACTTTATTAGCAACCTGTAGAATGCAATGAAATGTACCTGCCATTAATCTTTTATATTATATATTTTGCCATGGACATAGATATTTCGGATGTGAACGTCGTTGTGAATAATGAATTTTACGATACTGTCAGCCTTTCCTCAAAACTTATACTTTTCCTGTAATTTGTTTGCCTGGTCTCTATTAGTGACTTAATTTTTTCCACCAAATTCTTTTAAATATTGATGGACATTCCGTAGCTGTTACTGAATTTTTCTTCGTCATTCCACAACGAAGGCACAAGTTGGTGAAATTCTCCAAGGCTCTCGCTTTTAAGAAAAAATTGCCTCAAAATTCACGTCTTTAAACTGTTAAGTTTTTGAGATATATGTATACCCATTTTAAAAATTCACCCCTTCCACCCTCTTGCCGACGTAATATCTAACAATCCTTCCTTAGTGAGCACATACACTGTAAAACAAATGTATCCTCAGAATTTCATTTCTTTATGCCCAGTAGTTTTAGGGGCTGCCTGGCCGAGGCGGTAAAGGCGTGCTCGGTTCGCCCGGAAGGACGTGGGTTCGAGTCCCCGTCAGGAAGTAGTAAAATTTAAGAAACGAGATTTCCACTTCCGGAGGTGCATACGGCCCTGAGGTTCACTCAGCCTACCCCAAAAAATGAGTACCAGGTTAATTCCTGGGAGCAAAGGCGGCCGGGCGTAGACCTAACCACTCTACCCCATCACGTGCCGAGGTTAACAATGGTGGAAGCCTTTATCTCCCACTCCTGCAAGGAGGTGACTAAAAGAATGTCCAGTAGTTTTGGCTCGGCAATGATGAATCAGTCTGTGTCAGGACATGTTATTTTAGATACCGGAATATAGATTTAATGACAGCTCTCATCGGGTACTGTCGCCACCACATAGGTACCACGTAGACATATGATGGAAGTGAAGTTGGAAAGGAAAACTGAACAGCATAACCCGAGTTTAATTAAAAATAAGGAAAAAGGTGTTCCCTTGCAAAGGCATAACATAGGCCTACTGTTCGTTTAAATGCAACGTTTCCAACATCAGTTCTGAAGGTCAAGGAATAACGTAAAATTTACATGAATAAACTGTAACTTATGTTACCTTGATTGTGAGTGTCTTCTCCAGAACTACCGCCAGTTTGTTCAGGATTCATTCTGTGTTTGATGATTTTGACAACCAGACTATATTTTGTCTTCACCGGCGTCTACTGCACACTAGAATAAATCGTTGCACTTTTGAACGGAAACGCGAGTCACTTCACACCTCTGACTTGAAGGCAACTAAAAGATTTCAGATTGTGCGATACCGCTAGTAACCTCCGTAGAGGGGGTTTACTAATATTCATTGGTTAAGTAAGTGGCTCTAGCGGCCAATAATGAGGAGGCTAGATGTGTTATTGTTTAAGCGCGGTTTCCAATTTCTGTTTGTAATTGCTCAAAAGCTGCTCCTGCACTCTATGTTCTCAAGCAGGAACTGCAAAAACAAAACATTCTACTAATTGCATTTCACACTATCGGAGCAAACTCAATTTAATTCAATACCTAAGTTGGTACATTTTTATAGCTTTGTTTGAGACATTTTGTAAGAACACAGTCAAAAATATTTACTAGAAAGCTCCGCATGATATTCATTTCCTGGCCTTTTTCCCGTTAACTAGGGTCGGCACCTTTTATGTATTCAGCCCAGTTTTCGGCCGGTTCCTTTCCTAACACCAACCCTACGTGGAAGGCTGTATTCGCTATTGCATGTTTTTGGGATTGCTTGTAGCGTGATGTGTTGTATGTACTGTAAATGAAGATGTGTATTAAGTTGAACGAAAATCCCAGTCCCCGAGCTGGAGGAATTAACCAAAAAAGTTAAAAATCACCTAACCGGCCGGGAGTTGAACCTGGTGCTCTCTGAACAGAAGGCTACTGTACTCGCCATTCAGCCCAGGCAAGTTCAACGTGAAAATCGTCCGACTCGTTGGCTGAATGGTCAGCGTACTGGCCTTCGGTTCAGAGGGTCCCGGGTACGATTCCCGGCCGAGTCGGGGATTTTAACCTTCACTGGTTAATTCCAATGGCCCGGGGGCTGGGTGTTTGTGCTGTCCCCAACATCCCTGCACAATAACACGTAGTTATCTACATATGGACCTGAGGGCTGGTTCTAGGTCCACTCAGCCTACGTGATTAGAATTGAGGAGCTATCTGATGGTGAGATAGCGGCCTCGGTCTAGAATGCCAAGAATAACAGCCGAGAGGATTCGGCGTGCTGACCACACAACACCTCGTAATCTGAAGTCCTTCGGGCTGAGCAGCGGTCACTTGGTAGGCCAAGGCCCTTCAAGGGCTGTAGTGCCATGGGGTTTGGTTTGGTTTGGTTTGGTATAGCAATTAATGGAATCATAGGCTATGTACCTACGGGCTTATACTGAATACAATATGTTTGACTGTACTTAAAAATATACAAACTCTATTTTACGGCATAATTTTAATTATAACACTTATTTTAAGCTGTAGGCCTAGTAACTTTTTTGAAGACAGGATACAGTACATACAGAAGTGAAACAACAAACATACCTCCGCCTTTGGAAGAAATCCGTTAGTCTCTTCTGTTCGTTACGGTTAAACTTTCCTCCCTTCACGTTGAAAATTCTCGTCAATACCACGCAGCCGAGATTCGTAAATGGAGCTTGTCGCCCGCGAATTCGAAGGGGGAGGGGGTTGCTTTCGTACGTGACCGGTAATTAATTCCCACTCGAGAAACATGAGGTTTCGCCTATTTTAGTTTTTCGGTTCTCGTCATATTAGTTCCCATCATCACTGTAACCCTTTCTTTACTTCATAACTGTTCCTCACACACCATAAATGCCATATTGCACAGTTAATGTTGCACACAATTCGAGTTACAGAGTATTTTTTGCTTCAAGGGAGGAAATGTTTGCCTCGAGAAATCTAGAAATTCGTGTAACCAAATTTCGAGTAGGCCTAATAGAGAAATAAATGCACTTGAAGAATGGGACAATAGTAATAATAATGTTATTTGCTTTACGTCCCACTAACTACTTTTACGATTTTCGGAGTCGCCGAGGTGCCAGAATTTAGTCCCGCAGGTGTTCTTTTTACGTGCCAGTAAATCTACCGACACGAGGCTGACGTATTTGAGCACATTCCAATACCACCGGACTGAGCCAGGATCGAACCTGCCAAGTTGGGGTCAGAAGGCCAGCGCCTCAAACGTCTGAGCCACTCAGCCCGGCAGGAAGTGGAGAAGAGTAGGACAAACAGCCGGGAAATTTACGTTACTTCGAGGCAATGAAAATTCGAGCAATGGAAGCGTGAGATAACGAAGTTCGACTGTACTTGGTTCAAACACAAAATTTCGAACGATTTCGACGATGGATGCATTCTATAGGTGGACGTGACCTGGAGACACTGGAGGATATCAAATAGATTCAGAAAACAGATGTTGGATTCCAAAACTTTCCCAGGAGCAGACGTGGACTTTAATCACAACTTATTGGTCATGAAATGTCATCTGATGCTGAATAAATTGAAGAAAGGAAGGAATGCGAGGTAATGGAATCTAGACAGGTTGAAAGAAGAGAGTGTGAGGGATTGTTTCAAGGAACATGTTGCACAAGGACTAAATGAAAGGACTGAAGGAAACACAATAAAAGAAGAATGGACAGTCGTGAAGAATAAAGTCATTAGGGAAGCCGGAAAAAATGCTTGGAAGAAAGGAAAGTTCAATCAATGAATAACTCAGGAGATACTGGATCTGATCGATGAACGACGACACTATAAGAATGAAAAAACAGAAGAGGGCAGAAAATAATAGAGGCGATTAAAGAATTAAGTTGATTGAAAGTGCAGGGCAAGAAGTAAGACTGGCTGAAGGAGAAGTGCACGAAATTTGAGGGTTGTATTGTACCGTACCCAGGGGTAAATACCCTCTAGGACGATGCCTCCATTCCTGTATGAACATCCGACTAACTCAGGGTTGGGCAGAGTGTGGGTTGGTTGTCGAATGGGTCAGGATAAAAGTCGAAGTTCAACACTAAAATAGCAATCAATGACAGGAAATGGAGGTATAACACGAATGAGAAACAATCATAGGGGGTAAGATGGATTTATTAACAAATATCCCCGATCAAATCACACGAAAATAATTGAATAAAAAAAAATAATAACTTGTAAAAAAATGAACTCAAAGTAATAAAATAAATCGAAATCAGAAACGTTAAATGAGTGATAATACAAATTTGACATTAAAAGAAAAACAAGTTCAATAAAGAACATATATAAAAATCAAGACTGAGTATCTTCTCATAGTCCAATGTTTATGTTGTATGGCAACAAGTGTACGCAAACACTGCCATTGGTATTTCGGTATGGAGTTTCACATTATCGCATCCCAACGATACGGTTTCAAAATTAAGTTACTCCCGAGAGTCATCAAACTATTTCCGTAAAATCAAAGTTACATCATATGAAAATTTACGACGGAAAGAAAAATAATTAAGACGCACCGGACGCTATGTAAGGTATGCAAAATACTAGGGGCAAATCCTACACTATATTTACAATAATTCAAATAATCAAACTAAACATATATATACATCGGATATCGAGTAAAGTCTTAAATGCTACACTGCTTCTAATGTGAATCCCGGTTCACAGCAAAAGATCTAGACAGAACTAGATAAACCAACAATACATCAGCACTCGGGCTGTTCCCTTTAAAAACAACGAGACAAGGTATATAATCACAAAATAATAAGGTAAAACCATCCTGTAAGAGAAAAACATATAAATAATCCTTGATGTCATGAAGAAAGCAATGGGCAACATTGCCTCCTTCTGCTGCGTTTGAGCGCTCAACAGCGCGGTCATCCGTCATGTACTTCCGGGTAGATTACGAGCTGTAAAGAAATATTGAACTCCACTACGCTAAAGATTGGATTTTGTCTCCCGTGGCCGCCGCAAGGAAATACTGTCTCTTTCACACATGCCGATAACCTAGGCCAGGAGTCAGCTTGTCATGAGATAACGCCCATCATCAACTACACGGAAACTCCCGTATATTAATTGCTTCTTAGCATGCTTGGGCCATTTAACAACATCAGACTCAATAGTCTGGAATTAACACTGTCCATTCTGATCACAATATACTCAGAAGACACTAAGCAGGCACACACACATCTGCATAATTTCTCTCTATCTTGTCAAGCATACAATCGGCCTGCACCAATACATTATAATTAAGCATGCAATTATTATCTCATCATTCCTCATGAATCCTACTGGCCTTTCCACATAACGAGACGCTATTCGAGTCCTTGGCAGACCATCAGGCAAACAGAATCCAACTTAACTTCAAAGATCTTAATTTAACAACGACGTTCTGCAGCTCCCTCTGGCAGCTTCTGAAAAACCATGCATCATGCAAAATAGCTATACCTGTCTCTCTGAATAACCGAAATAAAATAAATTGATACGTGTTTGACGTAATATAGAAATGAACCTGTCGATCTAGCCCTTCTAGCCTATATTTAAGGAAAACTCGGAATATCCTACGCTAAGTACTATATTTACAACAATAACTGATCCTATCAATCCCTAATTTTCCCAAACATCTAATCATAAATCAAAATGAAAATAAAGTAAACATGCATTAATCTCGTATCCGAATCTACCATAGTAACCAAATTAAACAAATACATGCCGTCAGGCTTACTTTAAATGAAAATAAAAATTCTATCTACACTGCCCTAGTACCTTAACATAACTTACATATCATGCCATATATAATACGTGCATCTTACTTTATGATGACTCTCGGGATACCAGGATAGCAGCTTACATCCCCACTAATTTTGGGATCTACACCATGATAATCACATCCTTAACATGTGGGAATGCGCTTCCTTCCTCTGCAGGTGCATCCATCATCTTGCTGGAAAACAATTCACTGGAACACAGAAGACTATAGTTGATAATCTCTTCACTGCTTAATGCTGCGAGCCGAGATACCCTTTCTTTTACCAGATCAGCTAACACACTGATTCACATATATATAACACACTTCACTAAAAGGGTAAAAAATAGTTTAAAAAGCAGCCCACGGTTCGGTACGGAAGTTCCACGCGAATACGCGTCCGTCGCGAAATAGTGAAACACTAGCACGTTTCCACCACACTTGTTATTCAGCGGTCACTACACCGTCTTTATCGATTAAAAGTAAACTTTGTCAAAATTGTACTACTTCATTTACACAAGTACAGTAAATATTACGACTGCACAATTAGAAGTATCAATGAGAACCAGTTACTATTTCTGGAATAACGCCACGTTAATTACAATCACCAGTCACAGAGTTAGTACAACCGTACTGCTCAAACTTTTGCTACAGAGTCACGAGTTAGTACAACCGTACTGCTCAAATTTCAACTACAGAGTGACGCTCTCCAGAGCTTGGGTTACTGAGGAGGCTTCGGTGACGCTAATAATGTTGGGGTTCCCGGGTATCTGAACCAACCACCAATCAGAGAGTTCGTCATGTATGATGATACAATACTTATTGTGATATATTTATAAAACACAGCTCAGACATTAGCAAATCTCTTCCACCAATTTCTATAATACATTTCCTAATATATCTAACTTCAGAAACTGTGGAAAACCGATTGTCTACAGAAACTGACTTTATCCACAGAGCATGTTGGTCATCCTGGAATTAATATATGACGCGGTGTAGTCTCCAGGTTTGCCAAATCCTTAAGTTCCCATTGGCTGAAATATCTTGCTTGGTCATCATGTAATACACGTGTCGATCCTTGCCCGCGCGTGGGTACGCTTACTTTCTCACGGTCATACGGAAATATGAAGCAACATCCAGCGACTTACAGTCTTGCTCAACATCCGGTATTAACTATCTTGGGATACGATGCTTTAACATATTGGACTGTAACTTTTTATGAATAAAATTCACATATTTGGTCAAATAATATTCCAATTATTATTATGGGCCGGTCGGATACGGCTCAGTATGGTCCTAGGAAAGGCAAATGCTACATACAAGAAAATCAAGGATCCCCTGTAGAATGACAAACTAGGTGTATGAATATTAAGAGATCTGATGAAAAAGCAGTTCTGGGGAGAAGACAAGGCGGAAAGATTGCAGAAACTTAATATCCAACAGTTGTATCAAGGCAGAGAGATAGATCATCTGGTTCTGGTACAAGAAGAGGCTGTTGATGTTAATGAAATTGGAGACCCAAGTTTGAGGTCAGAATTCGACAGAGATTTGAGAAATCTAAATAGGAACAAGGCACCTGGAATTGATGGCATTCCCTCTGAATTGCTGACTGCTTCAGGAGAAACCAGCATGGTGAGGTCATTCCATTTAGTGTGTAACATGTATTAGACAGGAGAAGTGCCATCCGATTTTCGGCAGAATGTTGTTATACCTATTCCCAACAAAGTCGGTGTTGACAAGTGCGAAGACTACTGCACCATTAGTTTAGCATCTCACGCCTGCAAAATTGTAACACTTATTATTTACAGAATAATGGAAAAACAAGTTGAAACTGAGTTGGGAGAAGATATTTGGCGTTAGAAGGAATGTAAGAACACATGAAGCTATCCTGACTTTACGTCTGATCTTAGAGGATCGAATTAAGAAGGACAAGCCCATGTACATGGCGTTCGTAGATCTAGAAAAGGCATTCGATAATGTTGATTAGACCAAGCTATTTGAGTTTCTGAAGGTAATCGGGATCAAATACTGAGAACGAAGAATTATCTACCAGCGGCACAAAATTCAGTCCGCAGTGATAAGAATCGAGGGCTTTGTAAAAGAAGCAGAAATCCAGAAAGGAGTGAGGCAAGGCTGAGGTTTCTCCCCACCCCACCCCCTCCTGTTTTTCAGTGTGGATGTAGAACAGGCAGGAAATGAAAGCGAAGAGGAATTTGGAAAGTTATTCATAATCCAAGGAGAGGAAATCAAAACCCTGAAATGATAGGCCTATTGTTATTTTATCTGCGACTGTAGACGTTCTGCAGAAATTGCTGAATGGTATGAATGGAGCAATGGGTAAGGAGTACAAGATGAAAATAAATAAGTCCAAAACAAAAGTGTTGGAGTGCAGTCGAACGAAGTCGGATGATGCAGGCAACATTAGATTAGGAAGTAAATGGATATTGTTACTTAGGTAGTAAAATAACTAACGATGGTAGAAGTAAGGAGGACATAAACTGCAGACTAGCACAAGCAAGGAAGGCCTTCCTTAAGAAAAGAAATTTGCTCACTTCGAATATTGGTATTGGAATTAGAATGATGTGTTTGAAGAACTTAATCTGGAGCTTGACACTGGATGGAAGTGGAACATGGACGATAACTAGTTCAGAAAGAAAGAGAATAGAAGCTGATTAAAAGTGGTGTTACAGACAAATGCTGAATGTGAGATGGATATATCGAATCACAAATTAAGTTATACTGAACTGAATTAATGAGAGGAGGTCGATTTGGCTAAATTTGACGAGAAGAAGCGATAGAATGATCGGACACATCATCAATGTATGAATATGACAAGCAGATTAGAGCAGTTGTAAGATGCAGTAGTAACGCAGAAATGACAAGAATGATGCGTGTTGTTTTAAGGGGCCTAACATCGAAGGTCATCGGCCCCAATGAAAAGATTAGCACAGGTTAGGGTGGCATGGAAAGTTGCATCAAACGAGTCTTACGGATTGTTGACTCAAACAATAACAGCAACGACAACAACTAACTCACTAACCCCATGGCGCTACAGCCCTGAAGGTCCTTGGCCTACCAAGCGACCGCTGCTCATCCCGAAGGAATGCAGATTACAAGGTGTCTTGTGGTCAGAACGACGAATCCTCTCGGCCGTTATTCTTGGCTTTCTAGACCGTGGCCGCGATCTCACCGTGAGATAGCTCCTCAATTCTAAGCACGTACGCTGAGTGCACCTCGAACCAGCCCTCAGATCCAGGTAAAAGTCCCTGACCTGGCCAGGAATCGAACCCCGGGCCTCCGGGTAAGAGGAAAGCACGCTACCCCTACACCACGGGGCCGGTTAACAACAACAACAATAGCAATTATTATTATTATTATTATTATTATTATTATTATTATTATTATTATTATTATTATTATTATTATTATTATTATTGTTATTATTTCGAGTTTAAAGGTGTGCTCTGTTCACCCAAACGGTCATAATTTTTTTCCTATGAGGATGCAGAGAAATTTAGAAACGAAACTTCCTCCTCTGGAGAGACCGAGTGCGTTGGCCGTGCTGTTCGAGTCATTCAGCTATGAGCTTGCATTCGCGAGATAATGGGTTCGAACCCCACTGTCGGTAGTAGTGAAGATAGTTTTTCTACACAAAGCAAATGCTGGGGCTTTAACTTGATTATGGCCACGGCCGCTTTCTTCCCAGTCCTAGCCCTTTCCTCCCACACCATCGCCCTAACACCTGTCTGTGTCGGTGCGACGTCAAGTAAAATGAAAAAAAAAAGTCCTGGAGAAGGGCATGGTCAGGGTTTACAATGAAAAATGAAATGTCGTATGGCTTTTAGTGCCGGGATATCCCAGGAAGGGTTCGGCTCGCCAGGTGCAGGTCTTTCTATTTGACTCCAGTAGGCGACCTGCGCGTCGTGATGAGGATGAAATGATGGTGAAGGCAACACATACAACCAGCCCCCGTGCCGTTGGAATTAACCAATTAAGGTTAAAATCCCCGACCCGGCCGGGAATCGAACCCGGGACCCTCGGAACCGAAGGCCAGTACGCTGACCGTTCAGCCAACGAGTCGGACAGGGTTTACAATGTTGATTATTATTATTATTATTATTGAAATGAAAATCCATAGCCTATCTCCAGTCATTCGACCGGGTCAGGAATGGAATGAATGAAGCCCCCATCTAGCGGCGAGGATAGGAATTGTGCTGGCTGCCGAAGCCTGTCGCACTCCTCTGGGGCGATGATTAATGAATGAGAGATGAAATGAAATTATATTGGAGAGTGTTACTGGAATTAAATATGACAGAGAAAACCGGAGTACCCGGAGAAAAACCTGTCCCGCCTCCGCATTGTCCAGCACAAATTTCACATGGAGTGACCGGGATTTGAACCACAGAACCCAGCGGTGAGAGGCCGGCGCGCTGCCTCCTGAGCCACGGTTTATTATCCGAATAGTTCTCATTATTGCCTGAAGCAAGTCGTTCATTTAACTCAGTCGAGTGACTATCAAATGCCACCTGTCATGTGAAATAATAACAGTCTCGTTCAGAGTAGCACATCAAAGGTGTTGAGTAGGCTTCGGAAAGGCGGGCCACGGCCGTTGCCAGACAGAAGCGGGAGCCAAGGAGCTAGTTCGGCTTATTGCGTTGTACATAACCCAAATATGCAAGCTAAGCGCGCTTCTTGTGGCTGGTTGATTTCCTCGAGACGAGACACGCGGCGGCGTCATAAAATGTAGCGTTGAGAAAAAGAAGTACACACAATGCTGTGAGTCATGCATCCTGTTGATAAGACTAGTTGCATATGTTTGCAAATACGAATTTGCTCTCAAATATTATAATTTGGAACTTTAAATGCGTGGGCATTTAGTTTCTTTTTATCAGAACACCTGACGTTGTTCCTATTCAACACGGGCGTGTGTACTTGTTGTGCATCCGTTATAATACGTTGATTCCCTTGAAGATTAATTTGTAATTAATGGTGATAATGTGAAAAAAAAATCAAAATTATTCTAAAACGTACCAAGCCCGTCTGGTGACCATGATCGTTAAGGCATGAAGCCAATATGGTGTGACACCGTAGTTAGCCGGTGCTAGTCGCGTTGGTAGAAAGACCAAAAAAAAAAATTCACCATCAGGATGTTGGTTCGCACGGTAGAAGAAGTGGTGGTATACAATTCCTAATCATTAGATTGCGTACCAAAGACCAAACATCTCCGCACTGCTCATATGAAGTGAGCGAATTTGAAGCTGTTGATGGTGATTCGTCCGTCGGAAAGGGACGTAAAACCTTGTTGGTGCTATTCGACAGGAGCAGGCTACGTGCCGCCACCAGGTTTCACCCTCTCCCTTCCTACAATCATGTATCACGTCATTCATTCCATCTCATTAACACCTCCGATGAGGTTGACGTCAAGAAGGGCAGCCGGTCGTAAAAACTCGCTGCGAAGATTCATCGGATCATCACACTTCATACCCGACCCTGTAGAGAAGCGGGGCAAGGGTTGGACATACGGTGTCGTGCCAGATGCGACCGCGCCGCATGCGACTCGTGCCACTAGCGACCGCATAATCTGCAATCGTGCCGGATGCGACCGGCGTTGACAACCCAGTTTTAATTTAACAAGCTATGTCATCATCCAAGATAAGGCAAGCTAAATCAGAACAAGAAAAGGTTAGGAAATAGGCCATACATTTATATCAGTGCTTACCAGGTTGACAATTCATTTTTTCTTTGTTCTGTTCAAATAGCTTACTACTATAACCACAAACTGTACACAACACCTAATTATGTACACTGAATTAGTCGTCAGTAAAGAAAAAATGAAATGAAATGAAATGGCATACGACTTTCAGTGCCGGGGGTGTCCGAGGACATGTTCGGCTCGCCAGATGGAAGTCTTTTGATTTGATGCCCGTAGGCGACCTGAGCGTCGTGATGAGGATAAAATGATGGAGACGACACATAAACCCAGTCCCTGTGTCAGCGGAATTAACCAATGATGGTTAAAATTCCCGAACCTGCCTGGAATCAAACCCGGTACCCCTAAGACTAAAGGCCAGCACGCTAACTATTTAGCCACGGAACCGAAGTCGTTGGTAAATACAGCTGATATAAATCTTTACTGAGAACAATCCCAACGACTGCGTGAAGGATTTATAGTTAATGAGTACATTTCTATGACGAAAATTCAAACAAAACATGCATACATTATCACACACAAAGGTAATATCTGAAACCAGCTTGAGAACTCATCGTTGAAAACTAAATCAGTGTAATGTATAGTTTGGAATGTCTTCAACACACAACATTCGCAGCCTAGCGGTCATACCGAGCACTACAAGAGGAGCCAAGAACCGACTTCTCCCGCCTACAAGCCCCTGCAGACCGGAGCACGCCACCTGCACAACAGCTCATTTGAACTACAACAATCGACAACTGCCTACCAAGAATAGGGGCAGTACAACCAGCGGCCTGTAAACCCAGTATACACAGGCATTGAGCATCTTGTCAGAGCCCTCAATGCGGTCACTGGTTCGGAACTTGTCCCGTTGCGACATGGTAAAACTACACCTGTTCCGACCGTGCCAACTGAGTGAGCGCATTTCACGCCAGTCCTCATAAGAGTTTGACCTAACCAGTGCTTCACCTTCCCCACACCTCTACACCTTTACACTTTAATATCATGAACCAACCGCAAGGCTGGCAGGCTGAATTAGCTGCCAGCCTACAAGCCTGGCAATCAGACATAAATTCCTTTCTAGAAACATAATTTGGCCCTCTAATTCAAACTCAACTCACTCCACCTTCACCAACACTTCAATTCACCCCAGCCCACTCCGTCATCATTCTCCACCCTATTCTCCCCACCCCCTCTCCGTCCCTTATCCAGTCACCCCAAGAAGAAGAAGAAGAAGAAGAAGAAGAAGAAGATGGCAGCGGTAGTACCGAGAAAGAAGAAACAGAAGAAAGCTCTCAGGATATCAACTACTTTGAAGATGTCGACTACACAGCTCCACTCTTCTGTGTACGTGGGAACACCACCTACCCAGCCTCTCCGAAATGTAAGGTGCTGAGAGATCCAGACCCAGTTCCAATAACCAGATAAACCATTATCAGCACCCTCATGCCTATCTTCGCAGAACACATCGCTGTTATTGAGGAGTCCTACAACAATCTGCTGCTGGTAACTCCTTACCGCAATAACTCTATCCACTACATTCTGGAAGCACTTGAGCACACAAACATCCCCACCCCTATCATCATTAACCCCATGAACAACGATGTCAACCAACAAATCATCCTTCCAACTAAAACCGTAAGCCAATCAACCCAAACTGAAACCCTCTCGACCCCCACATCTCAAATCAAGCAAGCAGTAGAAGCAGCAACTCAAAAAACTATGCCCAGTGTCAACAAGGATAATCAGCACACCAAGAAAACTCAAGATGCCAGCTGTACTAGAAAACAGAAGACGAAAATAACCCAAACCAACCCACCCCACCCAACCGCAAGTACTATACCACTACACAAACCACTTCATCCACCCAACAGCAAGAATCTCAAACAACCCCAGACAATCAGGACAGATCTCACCAAATCTATCCTGCAGCCTCCGACATCCACACCCAAACCATACCCGTCCCTCCCCTTCCCCCTCTCCCACACAGAACCAACAAATTAACCCAATCAAATCACACCACTACCCAGCCACTAGCCGCAGAAACCACAGTAACAGCACACACACTCTCAAACCAAAATCAACCGTGGTTTCCCATTTTCACACCAAGCAAATTCTGGCGCTGTACCTAAAAATAATTTCGTGTGGATATTTCTAGCCGGGTGCAGCCCTTGTAAGGCAGACCCTCCGATGAGGGTGGGCGGCATCTGCCATGTGTAGGTAACTGCGTGATATTGTAGTGGAGGATAGTGTTATGTGTGGTGTGTGAGTTGCAGGGATCTTGAAGACACCACAAATGCCCAGCCCCCGAGCCAATGGAATTAACCAATGAAAGTTAAAATCCCCTACCCAGCCGAGAATCGAACCCGGGGTCTGTACCTTAATTAAGGCCACGGCCGCTTCCTTCCAAATCCTAGGTCTTTCCTATCTCATCGTCGTCATAAGACCAAGGTATCTGTGTCGTGAGACGTAACGCCACTAGCATTGGCTTTACGTTCCACTAACATATTTTACGGTTTTCGGACGCCGAAATGCTGGAATTTACTGTAGGACCGCATTAGTTCTTTTACGTGCCAGTAAATCTACCGACACGAGACTGACGTATTTGAGTACTTTCAAATACCACTGGACTGAGCCAGAATCGAACCTGCCAAGTTGGGGTCAGAAGGCCAGCGCTTCAACCGCTTGAGCCACTCAGCCCGGTGATTATATTTGTTTTACAGTTACCTTATCTGCAAACACAGTTCTTGGGGATCATGAAGTTCAGTCCCTGGATTTTCGAGAAACAGAATTGACAGAGTAGCATCTTCCTAAGTTGCTTTTGAATAATATACTGCGGGGAATAGGTAGTTTCTTACAACACGAAATATGGTGATGCGTTCACATTTTATCCTACAACATGCCCAAATATGGAGATGCGTTTTCATGTCTGAAAGAAGTTACCAAACAAGTTATTTCAGTGGGTTACGGCACTGCCTATTACGGTTATTTCGGGAGACGGCTGTGTTCGAATGTCCCGTTGGCCTTCCTCGAAAAGTTTCATTTCCAGCCAAACGCTGGGATGGTACCTTTCTTACGGCTACGACCACTTGCTTCCCACAGGCAACACCCTCACACAGTAAGACGTGTAGCTCACTCCCGTGGGGTGTACCGGGAAAAGGAGCTACAGATCTGGCGAGCCGAACATGTCCTCGGACCTACTTTCAAGTTTTGTGAGATCCTGTTACAAAATCAAACCACATTCCAGTATATACAGCATGGAAAGTAACTGATGCACCAAATTAACACAGTAGATCTTGGAAAGAGGATCACAATGCCGTAATTTACAGGTGTCATGCTTGCACCGTTACGCAAAGACTTGGGAGAAAGGAAACGAGCTGCTCTAATAAACGGTATGTTCTGAGTTGTCAGTGCAGAGATGGCGTGGAATGACATTGATAGACGAATAAGTTTGAGTGGTGCTTTTAAAAGTAGGGAAGCTTACAATATGAAGTTGAAGCTGGAATTCAAGACGAAAAATTGAGGCAAATATTCGTTTATAAGAAATTGAGTATGCCTTTGCTAGCGAGATGTTGTGTTTACAGTGCACTATATCTTCTGGTACGGGCTAGAATACATTTTTTTAAACTTTCATTGACCTGTCTCAGTCTCATTCTTGGCTTTGACAATATGAAAGTGACCAAGGTATCAGTAATGCTAGTAATACCATTCCCTATGCAGCCAGTACCTGTTATGAATGAAGTGAAAATATCGCTCATAGGGTCGGTTGGTGCTTGCATTTCAGTGGGCTTGGCAGACTGCTATGTAATGGCAACGTCTGGCTCGGCGAGGAAAGCAACGGGAAACTACCTCACTCCTCATTTCCTGGCATGCCTCTTCAGTGACGCCTAGGCTATCTATGGCAGCTGTTGGCGGATCTGTGGAGGATCAAACCAGTCTTCGGGCTGAATACCCAACATAAGTACACAAGAAATAGAGTTAGGGATTGGAATAATTTACCAAGGGAAATGCTCTATTAATTTCCAAATTCTCTGAAATAATTTAAGGATAAAGTAGGTAAACTAGGCAATCTGTCACTTTGGCGATTCCCTAAATACAGATTAGTGGTGACTGACTGACTGACTGACTGATTGAGAGATTGGTCGCATGCGGCACGATGCTTAATCCACTCGGTCGCTTCTGGCACGTAACCGTACAGCTGGGACTCCACTTTGCTGTGAATGTGTTTAAAACGGCCGAGAGTGAAGACAGAGAGAAGCCTGTCAACTTCCCATTATGATTTGTTCATAGCTGTGAATTCTTTCTTTCTTCTGCATATCCCAGTTATTTCTGGGGTTGCTGGAGCCACCTAGGCTCATTTTGGTTTAGGCCAGGGATTTAAAACCGGATGCCCTTCCTGACGCCACGTGATTTGCGAGATGGAAATCTTGACCCAGGATCGACCGGGATGTGAACCACAACCTTCTGGGTGGGAAGGAGCCACCTAGGCACATTTTGGTTTTGGCCGGGAATTTAAAACCGCTGCCCTTCCCGACGCCACGTGATTTGCGAGATGAAAATCTCGACCCAGGATTGACCGGGATGCGAACCTCAGCCTTCCAGGTGGGAAGCCAGCAACTAAGCCACTGAGCTAATCACGCCCCCCTTTTGCTCATAACTGTGAATATTCTGAGCAGTTCGTTTGTATAGACGCAGACTTTCAGGAACGAAATGGGTCCATTGTATTGTCGCGAGATATGTTAAATAGGCTTACAAAAGTTCTCTGATTGGAGAGAAGCTATTATTTTCAACTTGTTAATATGTCAACATGCCGGCTCCCGTTCGTGCCTCTCACTCCGCAGCTCCGAGTTCGGTTCCCAGCCACGTCAGAGAATTTTACCTGGACCTGAAGGTAGGTTCGAGGTCCACTAAGCCTACGCGATTACAATTGAGGAGCTATCTAACGGTGAGATGGCGGCTCCGGAGTAGAAAACCTACTAGTTGCTTTACGTCGCATCGACACAGATAGGTCTTAAGGCGACGATGGGACAGGCCGTGGCCTTGATTAAGGTACAGCCCCAGCATTTGCCTGGTGTGAAAATGGGAAACCACGGAAAACCATCTTCAGGGCTGCCGACAATGTTGTTCGAACCCACTATCTCCCGAATACTGGATACTGGCCGCACTTAAGCTCCTGCAGCTATCGAGCTCGGTAGAAAACCAAGAATAGCGGCCGAGAGGACACGTTGCTTTGACCATGAGTCACCTCATAATCTGCAGCTCTTCGGGATGAGCAACGGTCGTTTCGTAGGCCAAGACCCATCAGGGCTGTAATGCCATGGGTTTTGGGTTTGGATTTTAAGATGAGAAAAGGAAAAACAATATCTGTCAACATAATTTATAACATAAAAAAAGTAAAAGTTAAAACAAATATGGGGTTCTTATTTCATAGTTGTTCAAGATAAGCGTGAGGTTATTCAATGCGGTGATCTCGCCTCGTGCAACCGCGGTAGTGGAGGTAAGGCTATCTGGAGCCTCAGGCCGACAGCATTGCGCGATGTTAAATATGAGTCTGATGAATGAAGTCGTCTTACTCACTTGGGCACGAATTTAGTGTCATCGCCATCACCCTGGTGTTAACACCTTTATTTTGGCTGTGCACGAATAGTTTTAGCACAGCGTTACTTAAAAATGTGTTGTGTTATGTTCTGTTGTGGAGTTGAATGCGAAATATTCGTCTGTCACGAAGTGCTGATAACAGTTCATTCGCAGCAGACGAACTGTGTTAAGGAAACGCTGGATGAAAAAGGACATCTCTTGAAAAGAAGCCCCTCTTAATCTCTGTGTACCGTACAGGCCAGCGTGCCACTTTCTTACGCCCAGAAACCAATCAAACTGTTAAGATCGAAACCGTTCAAACTCACAGCTGGATAAAATTTATGGGAATCTGACAGTGGCCGGAGTATTCAGTTTTATAACTAGTATTTACAGTATGTGATGGGTATGTTGACTCTGAATTTCTTTCTTTCTTTCTTTCTTTCTTATTCTGCTTACCCTCAAGGGTTGGTTTTTTCCTCGGACTCAGCGAGGGATCCCACCTCTACCGCCTCAAGGGCAGTGTCCTGGAGCGTGAGACATTAAGTCGGGGGATACAATTGGGGAGGATGACCAGTACCTCGCCCAGGCGGCCTCACCTGCTATGCTGAACAAGGGCCTGGGTGGGGGATGGGAACATTGGAAGAGATAGACAAGGAAGAGGGAAGGAAGCGACCGTGGCCTTAAGTTAGGTACCATCCCGGCATTTGCCTGGAGGAGAAGTGGGAAACCACGGAAAACCACTTCCAGGACGGCTGAGGTGGGAATCGACCCAGTTCCAACCCACGTACCACTTTTCAAATTTCGTGGCAGAGCCAGGAATCGAACGCGGGCCTCCGGGTTTGGCAGCTAATCACACTAACCACTACACCACAGAGGCGGACTGACTCTGAATTACAGTTCTTTAGTGATGAGGCATGGATTGATTTGACCGACTATGGGAATAGTCAGAACAATTGCTACTGGAGTATAGGAAGTCTCCATTTACTTCACGCACGACCGCTTCATACTGTCAGGGTTGGAGTTCGGTGTGCGACAGAGAAAACATAAGACCAACAGAAAGGACACATCCATTTAGCCAACGCGCACACTTCTTGGACATGCGACATGGGACAGGGGACACGACTGAAGTAACTTGTCCTGTCCCGTGTCCCATGGGCCACGTTCATGCACATATGTGGGTCATTAGTTAAGATGTCCTCTAGTGATGTGGAAGGCTTGTTGTTGCTTCGGAAATTACAAAGAAAACGGGTGACTAAAAGAAAAAGGAGATTTTGGCTCAACCGATGTAATGTGGACTGCCAAGAGAATGGTGCTTTCGTGTTAGCTAAGAAACTTAATGAAGATCCTTCACAATTTCATACATTTTATAGAATGAACTGGGAGGCTTTTCAAGAGTTATTGCATATGGTACAACCACTAATTGAGAAAAAATATACCAAATTCAGAGATTCTATTCTACGAGCTGAAAGATTATTGATAACAGTCAGGTAAGGTTAACACGGATTGATTTTGGTTGTGCATGAATATGTTACATTAAAAAGATCTATGCACATTTGTTCAGCATAAGTAGGTGTAGTATGTTGCTGCTTGCGGTAAAGCGGAAAACTGGAAATGAATAGGACACTGGTAGGCTAAATATTACATTTCTAGACAAACCACATTTCCGATCATTTATTCATATTATTGCACACAATGCACGATTGTTCAGGTTGAGAAGAAGTTCAGTCATCTTCATTCGGTGATACTATTATCACATTTTGAGATGTCTGAGACTGAGATGTCTGTAAATTCCATATTTCACTCAGTGAATTTAAAACTGAACTTCTGGACAACAATTTATTTGCAGTATTAAGGTCTTTTACCATTGGTAAAAGTGATTTAAAAAACAGCAAGTCGGGATCCGAATCGTCTGCCTGGAGTTTAGCCCTTTTTTCGTTAAAGTAGCCGGCAAAGGCTTTTTCACTTGCTTTTTCTTCTGATGATGAATATTTACCTTTCATTTTTTATTTTCGGTGTTACCTAAAATCACCGACTCCTTTCTGCTACTAGATGATCCGTCTTCATCGATAGTAGTATTATAACTAGCCTACCAAGCTCGATAGCTGCAGTCGCTTAAGTGCGGCCAGTATCCAATATTCGGGAGATAGTAGGTTCGAACCCCACTGTCGGCAGCCCTGAAAATGGTTTTCCGTGGTTTCCCATTTTCACACCAGGCAAATGCTGGGGCTGTACCTTAATTAAGGCCACGGCCGCTTCCTTCCCACTCCTAGCCCTTCCCTGCCCCATCGTCGCCGTAAGACCTATCTGTGTCGGTGCGACGTAAAGCAACTAGCAATTGTAACTAGCCTACATTCTCCCGAAAGACCAATTGGATCCGGATGCTCCTGTGTTACACCCTCCTCCTCCTGGCAGTTATTCATATTTCCTGATTGCCTAGAATCACAGATTTATTTGATTTACTTGAAAATTCCGTAGTCTGTGCAAAATGTAATGTCAATCAACACTTGAGTTATTTACAGAATGTGGGCTGTTTACACTCGACAACACTTACCCCCTGGATCTTGTGTATGGCTCCAGAAATTGCAAATACTCGGCAAGATAGTAGGCTTTTCTTTTTCCACCTTAAGAACCACTTGTCGGTAGTTGTCTTGAATGTCGTAAGAATGCATGCCGAATGTTCTTCCATTTTTCCTTAGCTTCACGAGCTGTAAGAAAAATAGTCTCCATCAGTATTATTATTATTATTATTATTACTATTATTATTATTGGTTAGTTTGTTTCTTTTTCAGGTTTCTTGGAAACGGAGGCAGTTTTAAATCACTTGCCTTCCAGTTCAAACGAGGGGAAGCAACAATAGGCAAAATTGTGTTCGAAACTTTCGTTGCCATTTGGGATGCCCTAAATGAAGATTTCATGCCTACACCAGATACTGATAATTGGTTGCAAACAGGAGCTATATTCTATGAATTGTGGAATATGCCACATTGTGTTGCCAGTATTGACGGGAAGCATTTCAGAATTAAGAAACCGGCCATGTCAGGTTCCTCCTACATAAATTACAAAGGATATTTTTCGGTTGTACTTCTAGCTCTCAGTGATCCTGATGGTTTGTTTATTGCTACAGACGTCGGAGTGTTTGGAAGAAATAGTGATGGATCTGCCTTTCGTAATTCAAACATGGCAGACTTCTGATGGATGGTAAATTGAAGTTACCACCACTTTCTGGGCTCTAAAATGATGCGTCATTTGTATGTCATTATCTGGTGGGCGATGAAGCATCCCCATTCAAAACTAACCACATGCGACCCTTGGACAATGAAAAGGGAGTGTTTAATCATAGACTCAGTAGAGCAAGGCGAAGTGTCGAATGTGCTTTTGGCAAGCTAGTGTCAAAATTTAGGCTTTTTGAAACACCGATTTCAATAAAAGTCTCCAAAGTTGATAGCTGCATTAAAGCTGCATGCATTTTATACAATTTCATCAAATTGACAGAAGGACATTTCACCAATCCGTCTGTATCAGAAGAAGGTGAAAATCGATGCACAAATCAAGATCATCGTCCCCGACTTGGCCGTTGTAATATTCGTCCTACAACAGGAGCTCAAATAAGAGATCAACTGTGTAAATATTTCATGAAGCCAGAAAATGCATTTCCATGGCAAGAAGCGTTCAACATTCATTTAGCTACCTAATTAAATTAGGAACTTACAAGAAAAAATAACAACTTCAGTCTGTCATGTTTTCCCATTAGTATAGGTCCTATTTTAATTTGGGATAATGATACTGCGAATGAATGTGTTCGTTCATTACAACAACTATAACAAGGGAGTTTGTTATTCTAAGTACAGTATCTTGTATTTGTAAGTTAAAGTATTCACTAGATCAGTGGCGAATATAGAATATATTTTTTTGGGGGGGGGGGCCAAGATTGATGTAAGGTTAGATTAAGTAATTTTAAGAGGTCAGACGATTTCAAACACTTTAGAAAGGAAAACGGAAACATTGATACATTGATTTGGGCTGATACATACATACATACATACATACATACATACATACATACATACATACATACATACATACAGTACGCCAATGGTTACAAAACGAAGTCCAGGTTTCTTGGTACACTTGCAAACTTATCAAGAACTTCTTCATCACTAACTATGTCTCTGTGGATAGAGAGTAAAGCAAGCCCGTTAAACCTACTTTCAGATGTGATGTTCCTTAAGTAAGTCTTCAGTCTCCTTAGGGCTAGAGAAAGTTCTTTCTACGGTTGCGATAGAAACAGGAAGAACGGGGAGTAATTTGAGAAGGGTATAAATGTTGGGGAAGAAAGTCTTGTCACATTTTTCTAGAGAACTTACAGCCATTTTGGGAAGATTTCAAGGATTTTCCTGACTCCACTTTTCTTTCCACCACATAAACTCACTTTGCACAATCTCTTTATGTGACAGATTTCCTTCGTAGAAACTAAAAGCAGCCTCCAATGAACCGAAATCTGTTACGATATACAATTGTAGAAGGATGTTTTGTAAGGATGCAACTATTTCCTTGTGAGATTCAAAGTATTCTTTTAGTGAGTTACAAAAATCGTCCAGGTATGGCACATAAACTGCTAACTGTTGGCTCGGAATCTCAACAACGATCGAAAATTCCCATCATTTTGGTCCGGTTCTTCAAGGCTTATACATTTTTTCGGGGGGGGGGGGCCAGGCCCCCTGGCCCCCCCCCCCCTTATATACGCCCCTGCACTAGATGTGCTTTATCACTGTAAATAAATGTTGGTAGCCTACTTACCGTTCATGCTGAATACTTCTCTTATTTCTCGCCAGATATTATCACATATGGACCTATTTGAATAATCCTTTAATCTGTAATTATACAGCACTTCATGCTTCTCCACTTCCGCTATAAAATATATGGTAGTTGCCTCTGCTGAGCTGCACATATTTAAATCACTAAACCAAGCTCACGTGAGAACTGATGGGACACGTCCTACGAAATGCAACAGGCGATACCTCGACGGGACATGTCCGCTGACACATGGGACAGTCCATGCCCTTGACCGATAAGTGTGCGGGCTTCCTCTTGATTACACGTGCTACGTCCACTTGGAACATGTCATTTCTGTCGCATCACATGTGTCGTGTCCCTTGTCCTGTAAGAGTGCGCTCCGCCTTTTAACAAGTATTATAATAATTTCGTGTGGCTATTTCTAGCCGAGTGCAGTTCATTTAAGGCAGACCCTCGGATGAGGGGGGGCGGCATCTGCCATGTGTAGCTAACTGCGTGTTATTGTGGTGGAGGATAGTGTTCTGTGTGGTGTGTGAGTTGCAGGGATGTTGGGGACAGCACAAATACCCAGCCCCTGGCCATTGGAATTAACCAATGAAGGATAAAATCCCCGACCCGGCCGGGAATCGAACCCGGGACCCGCTGAACCGAAGGCCAGTACGCTGACCATTCAGTCAACGAGTCGGACAACAAGCATTACGGGAGGTGAAGTCGTCTGCGCTATCTCACGGTAGGATAGAAAAGGCAAGCCGGACTTGGAGGAGTACTAAGTTTTTAAAAAGCGCTTATAAAATACTCTGTGATTTAACGTAGTTAGGATTACGATAACATTTTAAAAACCGAGTGCGTTGGCCGTGGGATTAGGGTCGCGCAGCAGCAAACTTGCATTCTTGAGTAGTGGGTTGGAACCCCTCTGTCGGCAGCCCTAAGAGATGGTTTTCCGTGGTTTCCCATTGTCACACCAGGCAAATGTTGGGGCTGCACCTTAATTAAGACCACGGCTGCTTTCTTCCCACTCCTAGCCTTTTCTTATCCCATCGTCGCCTTAAGACCAATCTGTGTCGGTGCAACGTAAAGCAAATCGAAAAAAAAAAAAAAATGAAACTTGGCATGAGTATAAAACATTACTTTTAAATATTAGCAGTATACTTATATGACATATTAAAAAACGTCTTTCTTAAATTTTAACTAATTAATTAGTGTGGAATTTGATATAGGTACGAGTTTAAAATCGTTCGTGATGTGGGTTACTGTAGACACGTCCTAGTTCGTGAACCATGATCAACGGCTGAGTGGCCCATTAAGTGGCCCTGAGAGCCGGGATACCAGTTGCTGCGGAATGGGAGTGGACATCTCGGACATATTCTAAGTCATGGCCCCCTTGTGCTCAGGCAGCTAGGACCATACAGTCCACCGTGGTCTTTAACTCGTTAGAGGAGAGATCCTCACTTGGGCTATGTGTAAGTGGGGTAGCATTCTGCTTCACAGAATTTTCACCGAGCACGCTAGGCACGTTTTAAACAAGCCTCATACCTATGGGAGTAAGAGGGTCCCATTCCCATTTGACAGGCGGGGGAATCCTTGGAAACAACTTGGCGAACGAAACGAAATTCGATGGGGAGCTATCAATATTAACGGGGCTTACGGATAAAAGAAAGTAGAACTGGCTGAATCAGCAAAGAGGATGCATCTGGATATACTAGGAGATACTGATATTTGGGTATGGGGAGATAACGAGGAAGCGATTTTAAAGTGTACCTGACGGGTGATAAATAGGGGAGGGCAAAGTTTGGGGTTGGGCTTTTCGTCAGGAATACTATTGCAAGCAACATAGTTTCTGTTAGGCACGTAAATGAGCGAATGGTGTGGGTAGATTTCGCAGTTAGAGGAATTAGGACGAGACTTGTCACAGTATATCGATGGCTTACTTCAAAAACCTCGCATGTCCCAATGCTTTCCTATCCATTATATTCCTTAGGTCTATGTACCGCCTGTACTCGCTTAAGACTGGTCACGCCTCCCTGTGTTCATTTTCCTACGGTTATGTGTAAAGGGAAATGAATCTTAACTACATTAAACTGTAGGAGTGCGTAAATTCGCTTTCAAGCAGTATCCTTATAATACTGTATGGTAAGGTCTATTTTCCTTTACACCTTAGCACAGGAAAATGAACACAACGAAAATTATTCTGATGGACTGCATATAAATATGTGGCTGGGAGGCGTGACCAGTCTTAAGGAATATAATGGGTAGGAAGAGCATTGGGACATACGTGGTTTTAGAAGTAAATCATCGATATTCACCATGTGAGGGTACGGATGAGGATGATGTTGACAAGTATTTTTATTTATTTATTTATTTATTCACGAAGCACAAGATACAGCTACACTGAACAAATTTCACTTGCACTGTCAACAGACTATTTAACAAACGTAAACTTTCATAATAAAATATAACAAACATAACAAAATATAACAAGATCAGGTACACATCCTACTAATAACTGTCCAAATCGAAAACCATGAGAATGTCCATGCTCATAGCCAAGTCGTCGTGGGTCAAGATGGCGGTATAATCCCTTCACATCAACTTATCCTTAAGATACTATTTACACACCTCTCGAATGCACTTTTATTTGATGCTATATCAAGCTCTTGTCTCCTATTAATATTGTTAAAGAGTGTTGGGAGGCGGATTAGGAAAGATCGTTGAAGTATTGAGTGCTGAGTGTGGGGAATGTGGAGAAGGTCTTTGGTTCTGGTGGAGCGGGAAGGAACGCGGAGAGAGAAGAGAGAAACAAGATGTTCCGAGCGGTAATGTCCATTTAAGATCTCGTGGAGGAAACTCAGGTCAGCTACCTGTCGCCTGATGTGCAGCGGTGACACATTAATTGCCATTAATATCTGCTGCGTAGACAGATTTCTGAGCTTGGGGTTTCTGTTCCTTACAATTGCAGCAAAGAAGGACACTGCTCTGTCTAACTGCTTGGTATTGGAGGGGGCGGCTGTTGTCCAAATCGGAGAGCAGTAGTTTAAGACAGGTTGAACGATCGTGAGGAAGAAGTGGCGAAGAGCAACGGGGTCAGAAATTTCTGTGAAGCGATAGAGAATGCCTAGTAATTTCATAGCCTTGGTTGTATATGTTTCTATATGGGTCTTAAATTGTAATTTTGTATCGAATATTACACCTAGGTCACGCTGTTGCGTAACCACGGTGATGGGCTTGTCGAGTAGGTAATATGATGTCGGTAGAGGAGATTTACGCAGTGTTATGGTCATGTGGCTGCATTTTTGTGGATTGGGGATAAGTTTCCAAGTACGGCACCAGTTCGAGAGGGCATTAAGCGATGACTGTAGCAGAGCTGCACCTGCTGGATTCCTGATCTCCCTAAATATCTTGCAGTCATCAGCAAAGAGTAGGGTATTCGCTGTTTCGTTGAGTTCGGACGGCAGATCGTCCATAAACAAAGAAAACAGCAAGGGGCCAAGAGTACTGCCTTGTGGGACACCGGAGGTGACTGGTAACCATGAGGATGAAGTGCCTGATATTACCACTCTCTGCCAACGTTTATGTAGGAAGCCAGCGAGAAGGGTCAGTAGACTGCCATGTATATTAAATCGTTCGGAGAGTTTATGGAGCAACAGAGTATGGTCAACAGAATCGAAAGCTTTCGAAATGTCTACGTAGCAGATATCCAGCTGTGATTTAGCTGCAATGGCGTGTGATGCAAAGCTATGCAGAGTGGCCAGGTTTGTTAGACAAGAGCCACCTGGTAGAAAACCATGCTGCTTGGTTGAGATATACGGCAAAGTGAATGCGAGGAGACGCTGGTGTATAATTTTTTCAAAGATAAAGGATAGTGTGGGGAGAACAGAGATTGGTCGGTAAGATGAAACATTAAATTTGTTGCCTGATTTGAGAAGTGGAACAATATTTGCCTGTTTCCAGGTAATAGGAAAATAACCCGCGGCAAATATCTGTTAAATAATTTAGAGAGAGGGACGCAAAGAGTGCTGGCAGTATTTTTTAGGAAAAGAGGACCTATAGTGTCGGCACCGGTAGCTTTGTTGGTACGAAGAGTTTGAAGAAGGTTATGAACTTCACTTGGTGTGGTAGTTATGCTTGATAGGGTTCTGTTTGAAGCTGTACCAACGGGAGGGAGCGGTTGGTTTTGTAAGGGAATCACTAGCTGTTACCCGCTGCTTCGCTCGCGTGGATTTCTTAATTTGAAAAAAGTAATCGGTCCTCGGCACTGCACTAAAACATTATCTGAAAATCCCCAAAGTACAAAAAACCAACCGAAGAATTGAGTTTCATTTATCTCAGTACCACTTTGTAAACCACGTTTGTGGTATTGCTTTTCGGGGCTAAGATGACCAAGCTACAAGTAGAGCTAAATCTGGAACATGCGACGGTACTTGTGAGAAAGTAATCTCTCAAGTCGAAAAAGAAACGTGTTTCTTTATTTTTAAAGGAGATTCCATACACCAATTTCCACGTCTGTAACATCTTCAGTTTTCGAGATATAACTTATGTATCCTCATAACAAGATTTGAGCTCCTTCACTTTTTCTCACCCCCCCCCCCCTCCACCTCCCAATAATTGTATTTTCCGAAAACGAAAAAGTGTCTTTCTGTTTTAAAGGAGATTCCAAATACCAATGTTTACGTCTGTAACATGTTAAGTTTATGAGATGTACTAATTTTAAAAATTTCTCCTCTTTTTCACTTCCTTTCACCTCCCCCTTAAGTGGATATTCCAAAAAACACGTATTTATTTTTAAAGGAGATTACAGATAGCCTACCAATTTCTACGTCTGTAACACGTTAAGTTATTGAGATAGACTCATTTTAAGAATTCATCCCTTTTTCTCTTCTTCTTACCTCGTATGTGAATTTTCGGGAAACCACCAAATGCGTGTTTCTTTATTTTTAAAGGAGATTCCATGTACTAATTTTCATATCTGTAACAGCTTTAATTTCCGAGATATATGGATCCTCATAAAAAGGATTAAATCCCTGACTCATTTCCTTCCCTCCCCTCCCATTAATTGGATTCTCTGAAAACAAAGAAAAGTGTTTTTAATTTCTAAAGTAGGTTTCAAGTACCAATTTTCACGTCTCAAATTGTTAAGTTTTTGATATATATAAGTATGTATTGTACTCATTTTTAAATTCGCCCCACTTTTTACCCCCTTACCGACGTAATATCCAACAATCCTTCCTTAGTGAACACCTACACTGTAATATAAACGTATCCTCAAAATTCATTCCTTTTTAACAAGTAGTTTTGGCTCGGCAATGATGAATCAGTCAGTCAGTCAGTCAGTCAGTCAGTCAGTCAGTCAGTCAGTCAGTCAGTCAGTCAGTCAGTCAGTCAGTCAGTCAGTCAGTCAGTCAGTCAGGAATTGTAATTTTATATATAAACAGCAAGATACCCGTGCTTCGGTACGGTTTTAAACTGAAAGTTATTATTCAAAGTTTTACGTTTTGGAGAGTCCACTGACAGCTGAGCTTGTAAAATACGCCCTCAGTTCGTATGTCAAAAGTTTTTGGGGGAATGATTATTTATCTTTTGATCTAACACTCATTTGAACCCCATAGGGAAGAATTTGAATGTTTATGTCTTATTTAACATCTAGGATGTAAAAGCGATCAACGTGTGAAATTTTGATTTTGTACGTCCAACAGTAATGGAGGAATTAATACTTTTTAAAGGGTGAATGTTTTTAAATATTTATTAACATCTAGGATATAGAAGACCAACCTTCATAAAAAAGAATAATTCCTTGCCCGAGACGGTTTCGAAGGAATGAATATTGTGTTTTTCAGAGTCAACCACCATCTAAACTCCTTAGGGGAGAAATAATTTGAAGTACATGAAATTTTACACCAAGGATATAAAATTACAACTTTGTACGTCAAATGGTTTTTGAGGGATGTATAATTTCGTTTACGGAGCTAACCTCATTTAACACTTTAGGGGTGGAACGTTAAAAACGATTTCCTATTTCTCACCTAGGATTCAAAATACAGGGTGAACAAAAAATGCCGCACTTGGAGGTCGGCATGCGATTCCTCATCCCATTGCAAGACGAAAGATTTTATAGCCAAATCGGATTTGGTGCTGTTGGAAAACAAGTCGAAAACTGACAGATCCTGCAGCGCATCGGAATCTAATACAGGAACGTGCATCATCCCGCTCTACCGTACCCGCCGTCGCAACTCACTGAGTAGACGGCTGCGTGATCAACCCCACATTCACCATGGAGCTGCGGTTCGAATCTACGTCAAGTTGTTGTTTTTTCTTTTGTGTGTGTGACGTCAGGTCCCTAGTTCCCGTCGTGTAACTGCGTTTGTAAGCATGGCATCCTGTTGTCACATGACAATAGTCGAACACATGACAGTGTGATCCATTCAACTGAATCCATGAGTCGACTAACCACGCAGTGCACAACCATAACTGGTCCTGTCAAGTACATGTAGGGCGGTTTCCTGATGGAGTACACAAACGGCAAACTAGTCGATATGCTTTTAGTGTTGGGTGCATCCGGTAACCAAGCTTCTGCTGCTGCTCGTGAGTATGCAGCACGGTACCCTCAAAGGCACCATCCCGATAAGAATGTTTTCCGTCGCCATGAGCAACGCCTGCGGGAAACCGATAATCTTCATCTACAGGTAGTGGACAGAGGTCAGGACTAGACGTACTCAACAAACAGAGGACGACATTCTTGAAACCGTTCACCAATCACCTCAGCGAAGTACCCGTGATATGGCAGGGCGGTTCCAGGTATCTAAAACACTGGTTGTTGACGTGTTGCACGACGAAAAACTGCATCCATATCATTACACGCTAAATGAACACCAGCGCCGAGAAGACCGTATTCAACGAGTACAGTTCTGTGAATGGATTTTGCAACAAGTTGAAGATAACGAACATTTTATAAAGAATGTGATGTGGAGTGACGAATGTAGCTTCACTCGGGAAGGTATTTTCAACCATCACAACAGGGTCTGACCACAACCCACATGTCATCCGAGAACGTGGCTTTTAGGCACGCTTTGACATAAACCTATGGACTGGAATCGTGGGAGGAGTGCCTTTAGGCCCTTACCTATTGCCGGACAAGTTGAATGCGCCCCGCTATCGTACGTTTTTGGGCAATACTTTGCCTGACGCTTTGGAAAACGTTCCACTTGGTGTTTGGTAACAGCTATGGTTTCAGCATGAAGGTGCACCGCCACACTTTGGAATGACTGTGCGTAACTGGCTAAATGAAGCGTTTCCAGGGAGATGGATTGGTCGTTGCGGTCCAGTGTTCTGGCCTCCACGTTCCCCGGACCTTAACCCACTAGACTTTTTATTTGTGGGGACACTTAAAGGAACATGTTTATAGTACTCCACCCATGGATGTACAAGACCGAATAGTTCGCGTGCATGCTGCATCGGCAATGGTGGATGCAGGTGTATTGCGTAGGGTCCGGCAAAGTATGCTCCATTGAGTGGCGAAATGTTTGCAAATGAAAGGTGGTCGCTTTGAACATCTGCTGTAAAGTGAACGTTGCTCGTAAGTGTACGTACTGGCTCTGTGAAGATAAGACTGGACGTCACACCTTTATTTCTTAATCTGCTTACCGTCCAGGGTTGGTTTTCCCTCGGATATAGCGAGGGATCTCATCTCTACCGCCTCAAGGGCAGTGTCCTGGAGCTTCAGAAATCGGGTTTGGGGATACCAGTTTCAATCTCCCCATCCCCCACCAAGGCCGCTGTTCACTATAGCAGGTGAGGCCACCTGATTGGTTGATTCTTTGAACATACGGGAATCCCCTAGCTACAACGGCGTTGGCGATGTTACTTAAGCATCGCATTCATCGGGAGCGTCCTTCTTATTGTGTGAGTTGCCGTGAAGTGAACATCGTTCCACACTGCTATTTTATCTGTGTGCGAATACTGCCACGTGGGTAGACATCTAACAGTGTAAGGTCCTATCGACTAAAAACAGTGCATTTATTTGTGAAGAGTGCTAAGTGAATTGTGCAGTGTTAAATTGCCAATTGCGCTATGTCGCAAATGCTTAATCTAAAATAATAGACGGTAATGACAGCCACAGACTGGTGATTGAAGGAGAGACGGTCATCCGCATTGCACTGACGGGTCGGTCGTGTATCGCGAAGGACTTTCGTATCGAACCGCGAGCCGCTCTAAATAACTGTATCTAAACCCTAACATTTGTATAGTGAATCTTACGTGTGTTTGTGTTGTTATATTAATGATGGCTTAATTCACAGCTGACAAGGGTTTATTCGGCACGTGCACGTAGCGGTGAAGACGTATCTACTAGATGTCTTGCGTGTCGCAGTGTACAGGAACTTACATCAAGAAGATGGCACCGCCTTTAGAAGAAAGAAGATTGTTTCCATGTGTTGAATACGTGTTGAAGATGGAGTAGAGCACCATCGGAGCGAGGATGTGAACCGCTGCCGATGTCCAGGGAGTTGCCAAAGATAAGACGCATGTCTTTAAATTAAATTGCATGTTATATGAATTATGATTAATACTAGTGAGGCTTAGTGTAGGGATTTTCTTTCATGCAATTTTTTCCAGACGGCATGTGTTCATTTTATATTTGTGATGCTGTGAATATGGATAGGTGGGGATCATATGATTTCTCTATTTTGATTTTACTTTACGATTAGTTAGATGGGATATTGAGGGAGATGTTAGGATTTATTTTGTTTTATTGTGGCATCATGCATGTTAATTAGCTTAGGGTTATTCCTATATTTTTGTATGTGAGAGATAGAAAGTTTAGATTGCCAAAATCATCCACTTTCCGAGTTAAGCACTTGCGGCGTTGAGAGTAAATTCTATTTTTCCATTTAGAAAGATTAGTAACAGATAGGTTACATGACGCATGTATTTCAGGACCTGTGACCCGTGTGGAGCTGTATATGCAACGTTGAATAGGAAAGATTCTTCTAACGTGGGTTGGAAACTGTTTCGTACAATGATTTGAGAGGGAATCGAATCCTGATTGATAATGAGAAAGGCTCATGAGATTGTGAGATATACACGAGAATATAATGCATGCTGAAATATGAAGTTGATTATACAGGCCGATTGCATGCCTGATGATATTATAATAATTGTGTGTAGCGAGAATAGACCTGCGATTGTATTCTGAGATATTATTGAGAATCAGAACTGACGGGAAATTAATGTCAGGTCAGTGAATATGATATGAGTGTTGAATTTAATACTATGCTGGCAAGAAGTACGATTGTGTATGTGAATCTCCGAGTTAGTTGTGGAGACACGAGTTCGCCTTACAAGTTTGCTTATCAGCCGTATTTATATAGACAGTGCGAAATGAGATGTTGTTTCCGTAACACAATCTTGTCGGAACAGAGACCAAGTCTTCAGAGCAGTATTGAATTTTAACATTTCTTTTCAGCCCACAGCAAAGCAGGAAATATGTGGCAGATGAAGGTACTTTCCGGTGCGCAAATGCAGCAGAGGAATTTAATGTTGCCCATTGCTTTCCACGTGTTTATTAAAGTATATTGTATGTTTTCTCTTACAGAATGATGTTTTGTATAATTTCAAGTTGTTTTGACATGTTGTCTTGTTGCTTAACGGGGAACAGCCCGAGTGCTGAGTGTATGTTTGTGGTCAATCTAGTTCTTACCAGATCCTTTGGAGAACCGCGTTTCACGTCGAGTCAGTGTAGTATATAAGTTTTCCCCTACCTAAACCAATGTAAATATTTGAGATATTTTAAGCATGTTGTGATTATTGTAAATATAGCGTAGGGAAATGCCACTAGTATTTTTCGTAGCTCATATCATGCCCCATTGCGTCTTAATTTTCGTTTAATGGTAATTTTTGCGGCAACTTCCCTGAAATTCAATCCGTATTATGGTGATACTTAAAATCGTGCTACTCCAACGAATACGAATATGAACATGAACATTGGACAATAATGTGAAGATATTTTGAAGCTCACAAATATTTTAATGTTATGATTTCGAACTTTCATATAATTGATTTGCGTAATTAACGTTTTGTTGTCCATATTTTTTCAACTTTATTTCTTTGATAACTTCATGCTCATTTTATTTTTGGACTTTTATTTTGTTTTAGTATGATTCGGGGTTATTTTATGGAATAAATTCATCTTACCCTATAGTATTGTTTCTCATTCGAGATAAACCTCCATTATTCCTGTCATATACTTATCGTTAAGTGATAAACTTCGACATTTAGACTTACCCTCGAGAATCAAGCCACTTCTCTGCCCAACCCTGAGTTAGTCGGATGTTTAATCAGGAAATGGAGGCATCGTCCTAGAGGGTTTTTACCCCTGGGTACGGTAGAGTACGATCAAACCGAGTTGCTAAGGGCCCTCTTCCTGCCAAAAACATTGTGAAGAAGTTGAAGAGAGGAGATTATGTGTCCTATGTTGCCTCCAAACAGAACATCGTTACTGTAGCATGGATGGACAACAATGCAGTTTTCTTTCTATGCAATGAATCGGGCATATGTCCTCTCCAACAAGTCACAAGGCGCTCAGTAGCAGAGAAAAGTAGAATAACTATACCTCAACCCAAGGTGATAAAAAATATAACTCATATATAGGTGAGGTAGATCTAATGGGAAATAACGTAGCCAACTATGGGGTTTCCTTCCGCGGAATAAGTGGTACATACTGTGACCGTTCACAACGTCATGATACCCAGGAGATGAAATCTGCCGTTTTCCGCGTCATTCTACGATAAAATCCGCCCAAGTTAGAATTTTTCCACCCTCTCCGGGATACGATTAGCAGTATCCTGAGTCGCGCGACCCAACTCTAGTTGCTGGTAATTAGCAGCAAGGCGGTGCAAGAGCGCTTGTTCCCGAAGTTTTCTCACTCCAACCACGAGCAAGACAGAAAGAGACTCGTTGTCACGTGACAGAGTATCTAGGTCACTAGCCGAGCCCATGGTGTATATCCAACGTGAGAACAAACATTATACCCTATTTCCCTCATTCATTCACCACTGCCAACTCATCGAGTTCAATTGTTTTTCCCTGTTAATTTTTATAAATCGCAAGATATTCAACGGATAATCACGTGTAAACATTAATTCGAATCAGGGAATTTTACGCGTAATTATGAGACAGAGAAGTGCTCTACATAATTGAAAGAACGGTAACTACGGCGTAACAAGGGCTCGTTTTAATGGTTATCAGATGTTGGATCCCAACCGTGGCAGCGAGTTCAAGGATTCCCCTAGTGTTCGTCATCTTTCACCGACAGAGACAAAATGACGCTTTAAAGATTGCTTGAGAATCTACGAATCTATTTTAATAACATTCATTCAGTGAAAATGGGAATACAGGAGCTATAATTTGATATCCTGTTCGCCACTCTACGTTGCGTATTATCGGAGCACATTTCCAGAAGAGGTTGCACTTTTCCCCCACTTCCAGCATCCGGGCATCTCGCCTATATAGGAAGTGCATTTTCAGTTCAACGTCGGTTCGTTACTAGTTACTAGTTACTAGTTCGTCGTGATTTGTGAGTGAGTCCTTTATGAAGAAATCATTTGTAATGTAGGCAGTGTAATGCAGTGATTTATTAAAGTCTGTGAATATATGTGGAAATAACCACAATCTAAGCAAGCTGTTTGCGCGTACAGTGTGCCGCTAACAAATATAGTAGGAACGACACGAAACCGAAATGATCGCTGTCCGTGTGTCGAAGAGGTCGTGCATCGAGCCTCATATATGCCTAAACTAATGTGGCCAAATTAACATAAACAGGCACGTATTTAGCGAAGTGTGTGGAGCGAGCGTGCTCGATATAAATGTGAATTACAAAGAAAGTGAATGAACGGCTCATTATCGGCATGGTTAAGGACAGTGTCACGTTAAATCAATTTCTAACGCAGTAGAGAGCTCGACTTACGACTAAGTGCAATAGAATATACCTGAACTATCGTCGTGAAGTACGAGAGTGCTAATGCATTAGTGTCCTAACCAGTGACGTTTCCTAAGTGACCCAGTGGAATTTCAGGGCCTAGAGTAGCTGACTATAAGGATGATAGGTAGATGAGAGGTGAATAATATCGGGCTTCAGTGACATTACCGACATCGAGTTGGAATGCTTGTGCCATTGAGCAGATCCAACCATGTATATAATCTGTGATGTGTAATATAAACTAACGCATTCACATGATATAACTTCCCCTCATTTACATAAGGAGTCTACAAGAACGTCGGAGCGAACGAGACATCTAGCTGCCTGCCGGAATTTTGCCTAGTGTAGCAGAAACCGTCTGGAACGTCGCACGAGTTCAAGCCATCATGTTCGTGACTTGCCAGTTGATCACCAAAGAACTTCACATCGCTGAAGACGTCTTGATGTCCGAGTAATTCATCGGCGTATCCTCCTGTAATGCTGTGAACGTGGTATCCTGAAGGCTAAGTACATTTCCAAAATATTATGTAGCTTTGGAAGTCTTATCATACTGTACATATAGAATTAATTTGCATGCAGACGTAACGTAGATCGCCAATACGCCATTTCAGAGGGATAATAATAATTTCATTTTTATTTATGGGTTTTATGAAACACCTTCATCATGGTTGGGATAACCATATTTTACTTCCATTTTTATATAAGTGTTTCGTAATGCATGACGTAATTTTAAGGACCTTAGATTAATTAAGGGTGAAGTGCTGTCAAGTAAAGTGGGCTTAAATATTCTGTAAAAATGACTCCAGTCATCATCTTCTCTATAGCAAATATGAGTCATCAAAGATCTCTCAGTAATTGATTTTTTGGCATATCACAAGCTCGTAGGGAGTCCTCCTAACTTGTAATGAAGGCTGCTGTGAAACAACGGATGGAGACATGGGGTATATATCGTCGTATTATTTAGCTCGTGAATGCGTGAGGTAATTTGGACCCGTGCGGCAGGGTTTCATCATTGAATAGCATTGTAGTCGAGGTACCGAGAGGTGAAATGTGATGGCTAAGCGGGCTGTAGCCTTGAGGTATATTGTGAAGTACGGATGTGAAGTTTCCCTGGAATCTGTTATTAATACGTGCGAAGCGGATACCGCGCTATGAATATGTTGATTATGGCCGGATATAGAGCCGATATCAAATGTGATGCCATTATGGCCAGGAAGAAAAGAAGCAAGGTCATTTGCCGTGAAGCTATTGTATGAAAAGACCCAGTGCCCCGCTCTTTGGAAGTGTGTCGTGGGCGGCTAACAGCTGGGTAATTTATGAGCCCGTTTATAGGGACGAACGAAAGTGTTTTCTCCACTGAAAGGGAACAAAATACAAGTAGCTGTTTCATTCCTCTCGGCACAACGATTACGTGCATCAATTTTAATATGCCGACGTCGCATAAATTCCTGTGTGCATTAAAGGAAGGAGCTCTCCAATTTATTTAATTATTTACAGCGTGTAGTGTACCTTTCCAAGGCATCAGTACATGAACCAGTTACCATTGTTCATAAATATGACGTTAGAATGGAGCACCATCGGTGAGCCTCGAACTCAGCACGGTTGTCGAAGCCTCACCCTCCCCTACTAGAATAATTCGCTAGCCGACTCGGTGTCGCATTTTCGGGTCTATGGAATGTCCGATGGGGCGGTAAGTTCTTTAGTAATAGTCTCTATAGTAGGGGAAAAAGTTAATTATGAGAGGAATACTATTTCATTACTAATGAGAAGAAACTATATCTTGTATAACAAATTTTTACTTATACTAGTGAAACACGTATTATTTACATGGATATGCCATACAAACACCTTACATACAGTAATTTGGGTGATCTTGACGTTTAAATGTTCGGTAGTCTTTTTCTACACTTCATTATGCGTTCAAATATTCAAACTTAAGAAGGCGTTCCCTCATGGATTATTTACACTATCTCAGATTTAGAGGGGCGCTTCCTCTCGAATTATTTCACTCTACACTTACATTAAATCACACACATATTTAATCAGTATGGACACACCCCGCTGTAAATATGTTTACCTGCCGAGAATTTATATATTCAAATTGTATCAAATTTGATATAAGTCTGCTAGAATCGGATGAACTGAAATAGGCAATTTACACTCCCAATCCTTTGAAAGTCGCGTTACAACACTTCCTTAAGTTAAACGTTGCCAAATATGCAGTATAATAAACACGCTCATTTCATTAGGATGTTTATCAATACATATATCAGGACATTATTTACACAACGTTGCTACCTATGGACAAGCACTTAGCGACTTCAATACCAGACATCATAAACAAAGTATTATAGCACTACCTGCAATAAATGGACACGAATATATACATTTCACACACACACAATGAGTCACAGATGGTACAAGCCACCCGCTGTTGGTAACAGTGAACATAAACTTTCACTGTCTCCTGGACGAACCCAGGGCCTGCTGAGACGGGGTATATCTAACCTGGAACTCCCTGCACGCTGTAAATAATTAAGAAAAGAAATTGGAGGTACCCTTCTTTTAATGCATGTTAGAATCTGTGCGACGTTGGCAATATTTAAATAGATGCACGTAATCATTGTATCCAAAGGAAAGAAACTCGCCACTTTGGTTGTTTCCTTTCACTGAAGGAGACACATTTACTTCCTTTAAAGGGAGCCATAAATCTCAGCTGTTCCCTCCCCGTGACACACTTCCAAGGGGCGGCCTGCCAGCACTTTCCGGACAGTTATTTCACGCCAAATAATCTATTCACTTCTTTCAATATGGCCCACAATGGCATCACAACAAATCCCGGCTTTATATTCAGCCGTAATCGGCACATTCATATCGCGATATCCATATCGCGTATCTTAACAACAGATTCCAAGGGAACTTCACATTTTCATTTCACACTATATATTATGGCTACAGCCTGTTCAGCCATCTCATTTCTCCTCTCGGTACATTGACTACGATGCAAATTTAATGATGATCTCCTGCCACCAGGGTCCAAATTACCTCACGCACTCGCGAACTAAATAATTAACGATGTAAGATACTTACTGTCTCGATGCCTTGTTCCAGGTGCCTTAGTTACTAATTAGGAGGGATCTCTACCAGGTGAAGCGCACCAAAAAAATGAATTACTGAAAAATCTTGATGACTCGTATATGCTATGGAAAGATGATAACTGGAGTCATTTTTACAGAATATTTAAGCCCTCTCTACTTGACAGCGCTTCACACTTAATTAAGCTAAGGTCCTTATAATTACGTCATGCATTACTAACCCTTATATACAAAAATGGAAGTAAAATGTGGCTATTCCCAAACCATGACGACTGTATTTAATAAAAACCAAAAGAAATGAGATTATTATTATCCCTCTGAAATAGGATATTGGCGATCTGCATTATATCTGCATGCAACTTTACTTTTAAATTTACAATAGGAAAACGACTTTCAAAGCTACTTAATATTTTGGAAGTGTACTCAGCCTTTCTGGATACCGCGAACACAGCTTTACAGGGAGGCAACCATGGTTTACTCGGCTTCCATCACGTCATCAGCGATGCGAAGACCTGAGATGGCTTCGTGGCAGGTCACGCACATGACAGCGACGTTCCAGACGTTCTCTGCTACCAGGCGAAATTCCGGCAAACAGCTAGATGTCTCGTTCTCTCCGGTACACAGGCAAAACTCTGGCATTCAGCTGGATGTCGATGTTCTCATAGACATGTAAATGAGGCTAAGTTATCTCATGTGAATGGGTTAGTTTACTACACATCACAATTTGAATATATGGTTGGATCTGCTCAATAGCACGAGCATTCCAATCCAATGCCGTTAATGTCCCAGAAGCCCGACATTAATCCCTTATCATTTATCTATTCTTCTTGTAGGCAGCTATTATAAGTCCAGAATTTTCACTTGTTTCCGTAGAAACGACAGTGGTTAGGCCACGAATGTATTAGCATTCTCGTATTTCATGATACTAGTTCAGGCCTTCTATTGCACTTAGCCGTAAGTCGAGCTCTCAACTGCACTACGGATTACTTTGACGTGGCACTGTTCGCAATGGGGTCGACAATGAGCCGTTCACTGACTTCCTTGGTAATTCACATTTATATCGAGCACGCTCGTTCCACACACTTCGCTAAGTACGTCCCTATATACGTTAACTGAGCCGTATTAGCTTAGACACATAGGAGGCTCGATGTACGACCTCTTCTACACACGGACATCGGTTATTGCGGTTTCGTACCGTTCCTATTTTATTAATTAGCGGCACACTGTACAAGCTAACATCTCACTCAGATGGTGATTATTTCCACATATATCCACAGACTTTAATAAATCACTGCGTTTCACTGCTCACTTTATAAAAATTATTTCTCCACAGACGACTCTCACGCACTAATCACGACGAACCACTACCGAACTGGCGTTGTACTGAAACGAACTGGGTAGTGTCTGCCTCTCAGCTCTTGAATATATAGGCGAGCTACGCGAGAGACTCGGGTGCTGAGGGTTGAGGGAAAAATGCAACTCTTCTCACACGTTGGTCCGTTAATACGCAACGTATAGTGACGAACAGGATATCAAATTGTAGCTCTTGCATTCTCATTTCCACTGAGTGAATGTTTTTGAAATAGCTTCGTAGATTCTCAAGCAATCTCAAAAGCGTCCTTTTGGCTCTGGCGGTGAATGATGACGAGCACAGGGGATTCCTTGTGTTCGCTGGCACGGTTAGGGTCCAACATCTGTTAGTCATTAAGACACGCCCTTGTTTACAGCGTAGTTACCGCTCTGTCAGTTAAGTAGAGCACTTCTCGGTCTCATAATTATGCGTAAAATTCCCTGATTCAAATGAATGTTTGCGCTTAATTATCCATTGAGTATTTTGCGCATATTTAACAGAAAGAAAACAGCTGAATGCGATAAGTTGGCAGTGGTGAATGAGCGAGGAAAACAGGGTATAATGTTAGTTTTCACTTTGGATATACTCTCTGGGCTCAACTAGCTACCTAGATTCTCTGTCACGTGATAACGCGTCTCTTTTCATCTCGCTCGCGGTTGGAGTGAGAAAACTTCGAGTACAAGCGCTCTTGCACCGCCTTGCTGCTAATTACCAGCAACTAGAGCTGGGTCGCGCGACTCTGGATACTGCAAATCGAGTCCTGGAGCGGGTGGAAAAAATCTAACTTGGGCAGTTTTTATCGTAGAATGACGCGGAAAACGGCATATTTCATCTCCTGGATATCATGACATACCATAGGTGACGTTGTGAACGGTCAGAGTAGGGAGTTCCAGGTTAGATATACCCCGTCTCAGAAGATCCTGGGTTTATTCCAGGAGATAGTGAAAGCTTACTGTTACCAACAGCGGGTGGCTTGTGCCATCTGTGCCTCATCGTGTGTGTTTGGAGTGTATTTGCCCTTGTCTATCTCTTACACGAAGTGCTATGATACTCTGTTTATGATGTTTGGTATTGAAGTCGCTTTATGCTTGTCCCTGGGTAGCAACGTTGTGTAAATAATGTCTTGTTATGTGTACTGATAAAAATCCTAATGAAATGAGCGTGTTTATTATATTGCCTATTCGGCAATGCTTAACTTAGGGAAGTGTTGTGATACGACTTTCAAAGAATTGGGAGTGTACATATTAGAAACATATGCTTATTTCAGTTTATCCGATTTTTGCAGACTTATATCGTAGCTTGATATAATTTGAATATATTAATTCTCGGCAGGTAAACAGGATTATAACAAGGTATGTCCATACTGATTAAATATGTGTGTAAAGTGATAAGAGTAAGTGTAGAGTGAAATAATTCGAGATGAAGCGCCTCTCTAAGTCTGAGATAGTGTAAATAGTTCAAGAGGGAACGCCTCTTAAGTTTGAATAATTGAACGTATAATGAAGTATTGAACCATTCTGTTCATGGACCCATAGTATAGATTTTAGTATTGGATATTGGGATTACATAAGACCACCCATGAAGTCATTGTCTTATAGTTTATTTCATAAAAGATTCCAGAAGAAGCGTTCTCGTGTGCAGAGAGCTAGAGCGTCATTATGAAAATCTCCAGAACCTCATTAAAGGGAGTTATGTCCCAAGCCAAGCCTCTTAATGAAGATTGGGGACGCTTCCCGGATCCCGGCAAAACTAACCTTCGGAGGGAAGAAAGAATTAAATTAATATCTTTGGTTACGGAAGAGTTGCATTGGATCTGATACAAGAATTGCAACCTGCATAATTTATGCTTAATTTTGATATGCATTAGGGCTGCAATCATAAATGCATTCGTTAAGTAGGGTACTTGGCGTGCTTTGTGCGGGAAAACTTCGAGTCGCGGGCGCGCGTATCCTGCACGCGATCAAGCGGCGTGGCTACGCCGACCTGATTATAAATGCAAGGCCGCCTAGCACATCAGCCTCATTCTTTGACCGTAAGGCTGCTTGAACGAAGTCGTCATGCTACAAGTCGGCACCGCGAACAACGTTTTATCTTCGAGCTGCACATACAACTAGTACTACTGAATCTGCGAGGAAGTAAGTAATCAACTTGCATATTCAGCTAAATTCTTGATATTACCTGTGTTGATATGCTTTGGTGAGATGAGGTACTGCCTATAATAGACTGATGAACTAGTAGCTTCATATTTCTGTGAGGTCAAGTTGTAGCTGACGTAATGCTAGAATAAATGTAGGCTCAGGGTAGTTCTTATACCACGACATGTTGTCCGAGTGAAAGGATGGAATAACAGTGTTACTAAGAGTGGTGAAGAAATTATAGTGTACCATGTTTAAAATTCAGAACAAGACTTGGTCAATGTAACGTGTGAGGCACGATAGTAGTGGATACAGGCATCGAGTCTGGACAGTCTGTAATAAATGAATTGGTTTTCAGTTACCCCTGCATCAAGCCAGAACGAGCTTCTACATCATCATTGCAAGGAAGCCACAACGGGAGCTGAAGCCGGCACGATATCGGGAATCGATCCAGGAACGTTGGGCGTACCTGATCAGCGCGACGTTGAAGGGGGCATCTTCCAACCATCTAAGGAGCTGTACGAAGGACTCACGCAAGATAGAATGTCTCCAATTGTTCACCAGTATCTGCTGCTAGCGTCGCAGTTTGTCATAATGTGGTAAATTCAGTGGTCCACAGGAAGGGCCACTCCGTCATGTCATCAATCAAATAAGGTCAGAGCTTTCCAATTCTGTTTCAAGCATGTCATTTAAATTTAGATAGGAATAGGGGGGCCGTCAGCCAACAGGTTAGTTTATGGTAGGATAATTCTTGGTAATAAAGAGCTAGGCCTCAAGCTCGAACCCCGTACATTAGGGTAGATGATAGTTTGTAGATTCCTTGTTGGTGTGTTTATATTTCATTTCGATAGTATTATATTAGCGTACGTGTTATCTTCATGGGTCAGGTCGAACTCCCTTGGTCATGGTAGGTTAGTCAAACAGGCAGGCACTATTTATTGTGTCGCGTTTAGGCATTTGTCTCTGCAGACGTAGGCTGTATAGTTGAGACCAGGATTTACCCCGTAATTCACCTAGCTTTACTGACAGGGCGAGCGAGTCCGAATGTTTGAGAGATGTGGGCAGTATGCATGTAGCTGACTGTATGAATTGATATGAGGGAGCCCCAGCACAGTTTGAGAGTGTATTGGATGCATTTGAGATGCCTTATTATGGCCATGTGACTATCGCCTACTGATTTGTGCCTTTGTATTATCAAGGTTGAGCCCATGGGAGGCGGAAATAAGATTTTTTATATTGCTGGTGATATTGAGATGAGGGCGGATAGCCCTTGTGTATGTAAAAGAGTGCTTTTAGCAGCCAGATTATGTGAGGTGTTTTGAAAGGCGAAGTTTCTTAGAACTCAACTACTAGTCAGTCAGCTGGGAGAACATGGCGGACAGTGCATAGTCGGACAAGGCAAGGCTCCTGATTAACGTTAAGTTTGAAGGTGTACTTTCGCAGTGTAAACGATTTGTGACGCTAATACTTTTTCCTACCATTGTTGTGCGTATACAGAAGTGTTAGTGACGTGATACGTGTGATTAACATCTACCAGCAGACAAAAATATCATGCCGCGTAAAGTAAAGCAAGTGTCGATGGAGAACTTGGTGAAGCAAGCCGTCCAGGACGCGCTGTGTAGCAAGGACATCTTGAGCACGCTTGCCAACCTAATACAGGAGCAAGTGACAAAGGTAGTGGTAGAACAATTGCAGGAGTCTATAGACTTCAATACTAAGGTAATTGAAGACTTGCGGAGTGCTCTCGAAGATAGGGACAAAATCATAAAGAGACTAGAGTCCCAGTTACAGGAGAAGACCGACGATCTGGAACAGTACACGAGGCGCCAGTGCTTGCGAGTGTTCGGTGTAGCAGAGTCCGCAAATGAGAACACGGACAACATAATTTTAAATATCGCTGAGGAAATTGGGGTCGATCTCAGTCTAGAAGACATTGATAGGTCACACAGGGTAGGGAAAAGAGAAGGCGGTCGTCCGAGACCAATAATAGTGAAGTTTGTGTCCTATCGGAAAAGGAATGCAATGTTCACAAATAAGAAAAAACTGAAGGGCACAAACAAAACTATCCGAGAAGATCTCACTCCCCTGAGACTACAGCTTCTCCAGGAGGCAATTTCAAAGTACGGCGTAAAAAATACGTGGTCGAAGGACGGGACAGTGATAGTGAAACGAGGTGACAGGAAAATTCGGGTCACAAATCGTCAAGAACTAAACAACATTAGTTAATCATGAGCCTAAGCTAAAACTAGGCGATAACTAATTGAATAGGAAAATACCTAGATTTGTAAATATATGTTAAATTTAATTGATAACTTAGATTAGGCTTAACTAAATTCCAGGAAACTAGTTCAGTTAGCATTTAGAAACTGTCAAGTTGGCTTTTCTTAGGTTAAAGGAAACAAATGTCTCTAATTACAGCCTGCAAACCTCCCCTCCCCAAACGCAGACCGGTCAAACTACAACCACCCCTTCCCAAACCACTGCTGGCTGCCCCAGCGACATTCCTCCTGTACCTCCAAGCTCTCTGCAGGTGGGCCACGTGAACACACAGAGCCTTCTTTCCCATTTCACTGAATTCTCAGACATATTCTCTAACAACAACTTCCATGCCATATTAATATCAGAGTCGTGGTTGAAACCAAGTATCCCGTCTTCACTAGTACATATGGAGGGTTACACACTGATAAGAAACGATAGAGTAGGAAAAGGTGGGGGAGGCGTAGGGATATATCTGCGCAAAGATATGAAATTCAAGGAATTACTCAAAACACCAAGTGAATTTCACAACGGGCCGGAGTTCCTATTTATTGAATTACAAATTCGCAGTGTTAAGTGTTTACTGGGTGTTGTGTATCGTGCACCGAAGACGAGATATATCGAAGACCTGGAGGAAGCACTACAGGACCTATTACCCAGGTATGAGCATGCTATTTTAATGGGCGACTTTAATTCTGACATGATAAAATGTGACTCTGCTGAATCTAGACAACTCAAAAGCATGCTTACCTCACTCAATATGACGATCCTTCCCCTAAATCCTACACACCACACAGCTACTTCCCATACACTACTGGATTTAATTATTACAAACAATACTGATAGAATGCAGACTTACGGACAACAGCCAGCTCCCGGACTTTCCCAACATGACTTTATTTACGCAACTTACTCACTGAAATGTCCCAAATATGAGCCTAAATTAATTTCCTATCGAGACTTCAAAAGCCTAAACGAAGAGGCGTTCATTGAGGACGCACTCAAAACACCGTGGCACAACATACAGCTCGTACAAGACATTAACGATAAAATAACCTTGTTTAACAAACTACTTTTAGGACTGTATGACAAACACGCCCCCATACGGACTGCACGAGTGAAACGAAAACCATCACCTTGGCTGACGCAAGACATAAGGTTAAAAATGGAGGAAAGAAATGCAGCTTACAAATATTATAGAAAAAATCCAACCGCAGACAATTTCGAAAAGTACAAAAAATTGCGTAACACAACAACTCAGACCATCAGGAATGCTAAGATACGCCACACACATGAAATCTTAAAAAATAACAGTTCTGGCAATGTTTGGAAAATTCTTCGGAACATTGGTTTGACAAAAAATAAAACCGACGAAAACAACACTGACTTGCCATTAGACGAATTAAATCAATTTTTCTGCTCACAAAATTCACATACAGACGAACGAACTAAAAGGGAAACAATCGACAGACTACATACGAAAATAAAACACGATGGAGAAGAATTTTATTTTTCACATGTAACTCTTAATGACGCCAGAGACGCAATTCATGAAATAAAGTCAGAGGCTACAGGATGTGACGGAATAAATTTGACATTAATTAAAAGACTCACTGAAATTGTTCTCCCAACAATTACACACATAATAAATACCTCACTCATGACAGGAATCTTTCCCAATATATGGAAAAGTGCCATAATACGACCGATAAGAAAAATCGATAATCCAACAAAACCCGAAGACTTTCGACCTATTTGCATACTTCCTTGTCTTAGTAAAATATTAGAAAAGGTCGTTCACAAGCAGATAACAAATTACATTAACAAACACAATTTACTCGACAAATACCAGTCAGGATTTAGACCTAACCACAGCACAACCACAGCACTACTAAAAGTTACAAATGACATTCAAGCAGGCATGGACAACGGACAAATGACTATCCTTGTACTTTTAGACCTAAGTAAAGCATTTGACTGTGTGGACAGAGAAATATTATTAGCTAAGCTACAAGCACAAAAATTTTCTTCAAGCGCACTGACGTGGCTGAACTCTTATTTAATTGGGCGGCAGCAGTGCGTCTCAGCAGGTACGAAAGTATCACACTGGCAACCAACTGTTGTTGGCGTAGTTCAGGGCAGTGTTCTAGCGCCACTGCTATTCTCACTGTACTTAAATGACCTACCAGAACATATAAAAACGTGTAAATACCATTTCTTCGCAGACGATATTCAACTTTATATACAAACAAACCCGAAAGACATCCAACTAGACATTAACAAACTAAACGATGACCTGGAAAATATAAAAGATTGGACTAAAAATAATTCTCTTAAAGTCAATCCATTCAAATCGCAAGCAATCATAATTGGATCCAAAAGTAATCATACCAAACTGAAAAGTGTTAAAATTCCCCCAATCCTATTCCACGCAACACCAATACAAATAAACGAAACTGTAAAAAACCTTGGCCTCATTTTTGATAAGTACTTAAACTGGACGGAGCACACGACGAAAATATGCCAACGAGTATTCTTTTCTTTGCACTCTCTTAAACGTTTACGGGATCTCCTTCCTCTGAATACGAGAAAGTTACTTGTTCAAAGCTTAATTCTACCCATCTTCGATTATGGTGACGTAATATACAACAACCTAAACACCACACTTAACGCTAAACTTCAGCGGGCTTATAATACATGCATCCGTTTTGTATTAAATATGCCCAGGTATTGCCATATATCACCTTGTCTTGAACAGCTGTCGTGGTTATATTTGGCGGAGAGAAGAAACCTTCACTCTGTTTCGCTTGTTCACAACATTCTCCGTACAGGCACACCAAGTTATCTGAGAATGGATCTTAAATACTTGTCATCTCCAAACAGTATACCTACAAGGTCAGAAACCTCTTCCCTGCTGAGCTTCCCAATTTACCGCACGACCGGGTACGGCAACTCATTCATACCTTCAACCATACGCTCTTGGAATTCCCTTCCGGCTGTAATTAGAGACATACATAGTAGAAATGTATTTAAAAAAACATGTTATAAATGGTACATAGACTTAAGAAATTAGTATTTAATGTTTTTTAAAAGTGACTCTCAGAAATTTACCTTTTGTTTATAACTATTATTTAAGTTTAATTTTATAATTAATTATATATAACTAGAAATCCTAATACTCTGTAGTTTGTACAATGTAGTACATATGAGATGGTTTGGCATAACAGCAGGCTTCATAGCCTGAGCCACGCCACAAGTCAATAAATAAATAAATAAATAAATAAATAAATTGTGTGGGTTGCCGCTTGTCGAGTGCTTGGCTGGTGAGGGTTATTGTGCCTGACGTCACAGTCTTGAAACTTGGTTATATGGCTGTCTGCAGCTTGTCGAGTGTGTAAGGGGGAGAAGACGACCTTGATGTTTTGAACGCAGGGAGAGATTTTTGTTCTGTTTGTTCTACTTAATTTTAACACTGGCCCGTTTGATATTGACCCCTTGGACATGGTGGTTGTGTTCTTTTTTATATTGTTTGTATATGGATATTCTACGCCTTACTCTTCATGGGACCAGGGTTCGAGACCGAGTCAGAACACTGTACATTATGTGTTTATATTGGTTTGCACCGGGGTTCGATGGTACGAGGCATAGTAAAGTTTATGGAAATTACTGTTAGATATGTATTTCAGCAGATATACATTTTTTTAGATTTCATTACTTACACAATTTTAACATGCTTGTTACAGCACAGCTGTTTCGTGAAGGCAGTGAACTGGTTGTCATCGGCTCAACATTATCTTTACCCCAATCATATTTGAAAGCTCTTATATTTGTAAATAGTGTTTTTATGTAATAAATCCCTGATTGTAAAACTTTGAATGCAGCGATGTTTTCTGTTAGATATTTTTTTTATTTTATTTTAGCTGATTCTTACCTGATTAGTCACATATCCTAGTGTTTTATCTTAATATTGCCCTTTGTTCACCCATGTTATCCCTGAGAAGTGCGCGATTGTGCGGCCGAGCGTGGATATGTGTTCAGGTAAGACTATGTGCACAAGCTCACGTGTGTGAGAGTTCTTTCACTACTGTACTCTGGGTTCGAGACCGGCATTCGCCAGGCCGGAACCATAGGGTCCTGTAGGGCACAGTATAGAGAAATACTACCGAACATTTAAACGTCAAGATCACCTTAAATATCATATGTAAAGTGCGTTGTATGGCATATCCATGTTAATACGATGTGTTTCACTAGTATAGTAAAATTGTTATACAAGATATTATCTCTCTTCTCGTTAGTGATGAACTAGTATTCCTCTCATAATGAATATTCCCCTGCTATAAAAAGTATTAGAAGATCACCGCCCCATCGAACGGTCCAGTCAGCCCGATAATGCCCACCGACTCAGCTAGCGAATCATTCTAGTAGGGGAGGGTGAGACTTCGACAACCGGGCTGAGTTCGAGGCTCACCGAAGGTGCTCCATTCTAATGTCATATTAGTGAACAACGGTAATTTGTTTATGTACTGAAGCCTTGGACACGTACATAACTTCAAATGTCCTTTCCTTGTCTACTGCTTCGCCTTTGTTTAGCGACTGAGAGTGTCTTTATTGCTCTCGACATCCGCTTTTCCCGTGAGAACTTAGTAACAGAAGTGATAGCCTGTCGGCATCTCAATTTTATTTGAGGGATCTCAACAAATGTTGTCCTTTTGAAAACTCCCTGCTACGTGCCAGGATTGTGACTTCCGTACTAAACTTTCATTTGAGGTACAAAAGTCGCACTTGGAATGAATTTCGCTGCGTTAGCTATGTTTGCAACTAGATACTGATTAACCGTCTTACTAATAAAAAGTCCTTATACAGTTGTTTAACTCTTGTTTAGTTAAACAGTGAATAAACCCTGTATAAGCGTTTTACATTTTTCTTACTAATAAACGAGGTATACGCATTGCATTACTATACAGCACGTATACACTCGTTCCAAGGCGTAGGAATCTCTTCCTGCAGTTCACTGACGTATTTTGCACGTTCACCGCCTTTATGATCGCTTCTGCTGGTTATCTACGAGCAAAACTTTCCGGAAAGTCGCACAGTAGCACGGCATATCGAAAAGGCAGTGGCAACACTAAGTGAGACAGCTGGAAATTGGCTTATACTGATATCAACATTTCTTCAGCTTGCTTGTGTCTTGAACGCCAGAAAAAGAAATGGGAAGGCTTAAGAAAAGATCAATAGCTCCTAACTGGGATAGTACGGAAAACACAAGCAATTGTAATTGAATCGGCGAGTTGAAAAGGGTACACATTCCAAAATCCTTACTTTTCAGGAGAAAGGAAAACCTGTTTTGTAGCTAAACGAAATGTTTGATCAAAAAAGTTTCTATTAGGCAGTTATTCATCATATTTCTGCGTATTCAACTACAAAGTATGGAAATCATATTACGGACCGTATGGTTTTCAAGTTATGCCATTTTTTATCTCGAGCAATGTGTCCCATTTTATAGGTACTCAAATTTGAGAAAGATCTTTGTAGGGGCAGATAATGTATAATAAACTCGCAACTTCAAAAGTCTATTAAGCAGGAGGCCTAATACATTATTACACAAACATACGCCCAACCATCATTTCTTTTATAACTTAGTTACTCATTGTCATTCCATGAGACAGCTGGAAATTGACTTATATTGATATCAACATTTCTTCAGCTTGCTTGTGTAATGAACGCCAAAAAAGAAATGGAAAAGCTAAGATCAAAATCTCCTAACTGGGGTAGTACGGAAAACATAAGCAATTGTAATTGAATCGGCGAGTTGAAAAGGTTACACATTCCAAAATCCTTACTTTTTAGGAGAAAGGAAAAACAGTTTTGTAGCTTAAAAGAAAGGTTTGATCAAAAAAGTTTCTATTAGGCATTTATACATCATATTTCTGGGTATTCAACTACAAAGTATGGAAATCATATTACGTATGGTTTTCAAGTTATGCCATTTTTTATCTCGAGGAATATGTCCCATTTTATAGGTACGGTACTCAAATTTGAGAAGGATCTTTGTAGGGGCAGATAATGTATAATAAACTCGCAATATCAAAAGTCTATTAAGCAGTAACACATTATTACACAAAAATACGCCCAACCATAATTTATTTTATAGTTATTCATTGCCATTCCGTCTCTTTAAAGTGTTTTACTTTACGAAGATGTCTAGCGTCCATAACCTCTGAACGGTGTATGTCTTCTATGTTTAAAATATCGTGAAGATCATCAACGTTATCGTCCATTCTTTCAATGTTAAATGGATAAGTCGAATATTTCACCACGATTATATTACTGTAGACAATAAATACCACGAAAATAAACTGCTCACTCGTTTTTTTTTCGCTACTCGCTGCTATACAACGCTTATACAAGGGTCCTGGTCTGTATAAGCAATCCAATGAATAACTATAACAGATGTATACACAGGAGGCTTATACACGGTTTATTAGTAACGAATTTCACATAAACGGCGTATAAACCTTGTATAAAAGTTATACACCGTTTATTAGTAAGACGGTAAATGAACATCCATTCTATATCAATTCGGGATATAGGTGCAATATGCAATCCTCTTTTATCGCTGCCTCTTAAATGAGACAGTTGTTCAGCTGGTCTCATGAGTCTGAAGGAACCAGTTACAGATTTAAAACATTTAGACTAGCCGGGAATCGAACCCGTAGCCACCGTGTAAGAGACAGGCACACTACTCTTACACCATGGGGCTTAAACTCACCGGTATTATAGCAGGCCACTCCATCTCATAAACGCAACATTTATTATCTACATAAATGTAGTGTTCTTTCGTATAGGCTAGCATTTAAGTCAATTATTGACATCGTTTTGCCGCAACTAATTTACTAATATTAGGTACAATCGATTTGACAATAGAAATTCTAAGTACGGATTCTAAGGCAGTATTAGACAGAGAAGTCCAGGTTTTACTTTTATTTAAATTCAAGATTGAAGACGTCTGTCCACTTGCATACGTTGTACAGAATATTGACGTGAATTTTAGCCAAGTGCATGAAGTATGGGGAATTCCTGTGGATGACACGTTTCTGAAATGAAGTTAAATCGCCACTGTAGTGGTACTACCTGTCGTTTAGGGTTTCATCTCACCGTAGTTTTATCAGCTCTGTTTAGAAATATGATGGTTAATTTTAGGGATGTATTGTAAATGGCGTCATAAATATTGAAAGTTTAGATGCCATATTGTTAATTTCTTTCAATCGGGCATTGAATTCAACCTGCAAATTCCGTAAGGAAGTCGGGTACTCTCCAGGATTTTTGTAAGCAGACAAATTTAATGAATTTAATGAAAGAAAATTGTCAACATTTCCGGCTTTAAGCCGATTTTTAGATTAGACATTGTGCTAATGAACTTGTTTCTCCTTTGCAACGAAGTATAACTTACTTTAATGTCTCTGACGCACACATACAGTTGCACCGGTCGCTATGTGGCGAAGGCGGGGAAGGTGGGTGAATGGTGCTACTGAGTGCAGCGCTGGTGCTCTCCTGAATATGACCGTTCCAGCCCCCAGTTCATTAGTAAAACCCTTGGACGTCAGATATTGGAGTGCAAATGTTCAAAATAATGAAACCCTTCGCTGAAAACCTTGGATTTTCTTGAATGTCAGATTACAGAATTCTTCAGTTGGTGTCACGAAACTGAGTGAACGACATTCCAGCCCCCAGTCCAGAATGTATATCCACGAACTGCCACGCAGCAAGATAGACTGCAGATATTGCAGCGCACGTGGTGAGCGTAACGACTTCCTCAGCCTTATTGCTCGGCTTTCTTGACCGAGTCTGCTGTCTCTCATATGATATAGCTTCTCGGATGAACTCACCAGCCTGAGTTTAGAGGTTAGAATGGTTTAGTGCCTCCTTGCCGGGAGGATCTAGTTTGACTACTCTCTCTGCCTCGGATCATGAACAGATTTCAGTAACTGGAACTGGGTACACTCACACACTTTTCTTTCAAATTGTCTAGATCCCATCTCCATGCAGTCCTTCCTTTCTTCAAGTTTTTCAGTTTCAGATAGCATTTCATGACCAACAGGTTGTGGTCAGAGTGCACGTCTACTCCTGGAAAAGTTTTGCAATGTAACACCTGGTTTCTGATTCTCTGCCTAATCGTAATGAAGTCTATTTGATACCTTCCAGTGTCTCCAGGTCTCGTCTATGTAGCCTATACAGCCGTCGTTTGTGGTGTTTGAACCAAGTGTTAGCAAGGACTAAATTATGATCGGTCCAGAGTTCAAGTCGCCGGCTTCCTCTTACATACCTTTGTCCCAATGCGAATTCTCTTACTGAATAAGGCCTACTTTCTGTTCCTTAGCCTACCACTGCATTCCAATCTCACACAATTAGATTCTCGTCACCTTTTACATATTGCAATAATGTTCTGTCTCTTCATATCGATGGCTTACTTCTAAAACCTCGTATGTCCCAATGCTCTTCCTACCCATTATATTCCTTCAGACAGGTCACGCCTCCCAGCCATATATTTATATGCAAACCATCAGAATTATTTTCGTTTCGTTCATTTTCTTGTGCTGATGTGTAAAGGAAGATATACCTTACCATACCGTATTATAGGGATATTGTTTGCAAGTGAATTTACGAACTTCCACAGTATAATGTATTTAAGGTTCATTTTTCTTTAAAAATAACCGTAGGAAAATGAACACAACGAAAATTGTTCCGATGGGTTGCCTAAGTTATACGCATGCGGCTGGGAGGAGTGACCAGTCCTAAGGAATGTAATGGATAGGAAGAGGATTCAGACATACGATCTTTTAGAAGAAAAAGCAAGCAAAGTCACCTCCGTACAGGCCATGAAGGCCCTTGGAGGAGTGGAAGGTAAAGGCTTCCACCACTGTTAACCTCGGCACGTGATGGGGTAGAGTGGTTAGCTCTACGCCCGGCCGCCTTTGCCCCAGGAATTAACCTGGTACTCATTTTTGGTGTAGGCTGAGTGAACCTCAGGGCCATATGCACCTCCAGATGTGGAAATCTCGATTCTTAAATTTTACGACTTCCTGACGGGGATTCGAACCCACGTCCTTCCGGGCGAACCGAGCACTCCTTTACCGCCTCGGCCAGGCAGCCCCTTTTAGAAGTAAGCCATCGATATATTCTTTCGATTTCTTCATAATTCTCTGAACTAGTAGGCATAGACTATAGATCTGCACTATTGTGGTGGGGGCTTGGTGTCTATCTTGACAACAATAATCCCTTCACTATGCTGGTCGTACTAGCTTACACGCTACCTTATTTTCTTATTCATTACTAGCAATTATCCGGGGCTTCGCTCGCGTGGATTTCGTAATTTGATCAAAGTAATCGTTCTTCGGCATTGTACTAAGATATTATCCGAAAATGACTACTGTAAAGTATAAAAACTCGCCCAAAAATTGAGTTTAATTTACCCCAGAAATTCTTTGTAAACCATGTTTGTGATATTACTTTTTGGGACTTAGACGACCATGCGACATAGAACTGTACATGTGAGAAACAGTCTTCTCTCAAGTCGAAAAAATAGCTAGTTGCTTTTACGTCGCACTGACACAGACAGGTCTTATGGCGACGATGGGACAGCAAATGGCTAGGAGTGGGAAGGAAGCGGCCGTGGCCTTAATTAAGGTACAGCCCCAGCATTTGCCTGGTGTGAAAATGGGAAACCACGGAAAACCATTTTCAGGGCTGCCGATAGTGGGGTTCGAACCTACTGTCTCCCGAATACTGGATACTGGCCGCACTTAAGCGACTGCAGCTATCGAGCTCGGTAGTCGAAAAAATAAATACATGTTCCTTTATTTTTAAAGGAGAATCCAAATACCCATTCCCACATCTGTAACATATTCAATTTGTGAGATATACATAAGTATCCCAATAAAAAGAATTCAACCTCTTGATCCGTCCTTCCCCCAACCCCGCCCCATCTAAGTGTATCTTCCGAAAACAAAAATAGGTCTACATGTTTCTTTATTTTTAAAGGTGGTTCCAAACACCAATTTAAACGTCTGTAACATCTTCAGTTTTTAATATATAAGTATCCTCATAAAAATATTCAACTATTTTTTTACTTATTTTCACCCCCCGTTAAGGCCTTCTCAGAAAACAGAAATGTACAGGTTCCTGTATTTTTTTAGGACTTTACAAATACCAAGTTTCTTTCCTCTAACATGTTAAGTTTTTGACACATAATGTAGATATACCGGTACTCAATTGAAAAATTCACCCGCTTTTCCACTTCATTTCAGCCCCTTAAATGAATTTTCCGAAAACAAAAAATACGTGTTTCATAATTTTTAAAGGAGATTCCAAATATCAGTTTTCATGCCTCTACGTGTGTAACACCTTCAGTTTTTTAGATAAATGTATAGCCTACTCATAAGAATAATTCAACTTCTTCTTTTCTTGTCCTACTTCTTCTGCTTCTTCAATTCTTTCGACCCCTCCCCCACCTTATGTGGACTTTCCGACACAAAAAATGTGTTTTTTTATTTTGAAAGGACATTCAAAATACCAACTTTCATGTCTGTAACAGCTTCAGTTTTTGAGATATAAGTATCCTCGTGAAAAGAAGTCAACTCCTTTTTCACTCCACTCCCACCCGTTAAGTTGGTTCCCCACCCACCGACCCACCCACCCACCCAAAACGTGCGTGTTTCTTTATTTTTTAAGGAGATTCCATATACCAATTTCAACGTCTGTACCCTTCAGTTTTGATATATAAAGAATTCAATTTTTTTTCTTCCTTTCACACTCTCCACTCAAGTGAATTTTCCAAAAACAAACAGTACCCGTTTCTTTAAAAGAGCTTCCAAAAACCAATTATCAGGACTGTTTTATCTTCAGTTTTTGAGATATATCTCCGTAAAATGAATTCATCTCCTTTTTCATCCCCCCCTTCCAAGTTGATTCCCCACGAAATGCGTGTTTCTTTATTTTTAGAGGAGATTCAAAATACCAGTTTTCACGATTGTAACATCTTGAGATTTGTTGATATATATTCTCCTACAAATAATTCAAACATTTTTCAATTCGTTCGCCCCCTCCCCCGTTAAGGGATTTTCCCGAAAACCAAAGAATAAGTGTTTCCTTATTTTTAAAGGATATTCCAAATAACAATTTTCACGTCAGCAACATGTTACATTTTTTAGATATACTGTAGATACGCTAATTTTAAAAATTCACCCCCCTTTTTCAGTTCCCGGTAAGTGGACTTTCCAAAAATATATATATATGTTTCTTTACTTTTACAGGAAATTCCAAATACCAGTTTTCAAATCTGCAATATGTTACGTGTCTGAGATAATTTGCAGATATAGTCATTTTAAAAATTCAGCCCGTTTGTCACTCCTGTTCACCCCCTGTTCATCGGATTATCCAAAAACACAAAAATACGCGTTTCATTATTTTCAAAGAAGATTCCAAATTTCAATTTTCATGTGTGTAACATCTTAAGTTTTTGAGATATGTCTCCTCATAAGAGGTGTTCAACCCAATTTCCCCCTTTTACACCCCCGTTAATGGGATTTTCCGAAAACAAACAAATACCTGTTTCTTTATTTTCAAAGGAGATCCCAAATACCAATTTTTACGACTGTACACTTTTAAGTTTTTGAGATACAGATATCCTCATTTTTAAAATTCACCCCCCTTTTCACCCCCTTGGCGAAGGAATATCCAAAAATCCTCCCTTAGCCAGCACCTACATGTTAATATGAATGTATCCCCTATCCCCATACATAGACATGGCGCCAACTGCTGCTGTTGTGTGAAACGCCTCTCCAGTAATCTCGTTAATTAGCAAGATTAACAGCCAACAAGTGCCATTTGTGACTTTCTCTGTGTAAATAAACTGTCATTGACCTGAAGCATCATTCAGTATGTCCGCGAAAGAAGCTATTCGTCGTGTAGCGTGTATTGAAGATGTTATGAAGGACTTCCAAGGCCGCCTGGAACACGTCGCAAGCTGCACCTGCCGCGCGGATGAGCTGCAGCGGCTAAAGGCTGAGTTCTCCCAGTTCCAAGAAAAGGTGTCTAGTGAGCTGAAAGACATAACAAAAAAACTGGAATTTACTGAACAGCGCCTCGAACAACAGGCCGAACTACTTGATGAAGCTGAACATTACAGCCGGCGGAACTGCTTAGTGCTGCATGGTATTCCAGAGGAGGCGGCAGAGAACGTTTACGATAAAGTTATCAACACGATGAAGGGCAAGTTAAATGTAGATATAACTATGTCTGATATAGATCGTTGCCATCGTTTAGGAGTGCTAAAACGAACCACAGCTCAGGTTGTTGCTACGGGTAAGCGCCCTATAATTATAAAATTCGTGCGTTACCCTGACCGGGACAGAGTTTGGAGGGCCAAGCGGCTGTTAAAAGGAACTGGCCTTCTACTGACTGAATCCCTGACAGGTATCAGAAAAACTATTCTAAACAGGGCACGTGATCACTTCGGACTCCGACGGGTGTGGAGACAGGACGGCCGCATTGTTGTTTTGAAAGACAATGGACAGAAAATGTTTGTTAGCAGCATGGCACAATTAATAAGCCTTATGTGAGCGACGAGATTGACTAGGAAAAACAATGAGTGATATAACAGCGTATAATGTTTGTGTATGTGAATGTGATAGTGTGTGTGAGAGTGATTGTGTAAATATTTCTGGAGGTGCTTATGAAACAACTAGGGTGAGTAGTTTGAATTTTTCTGTTGACAATGGCTAACGTAAATGAGTCAATTATTTATACCGAACAGCATGTCCGTGATGTCCTTGACCCTATCCCTCTTCATTGTCGTCCGCCTTCACCCTTACCTTCCCCTTCACCAGCTGTGGCAGGAGACATTCTTAAGGAAATGTTAACTCCCCACCAGCAATATTTTCAGTGTTGTCATATCAATGCACAATCGCTTCTTTGTCACTTTGACGAAATACAGGCTCTATTTAGTAACAGTAACTTGCATTGTATTTGTGTAACAGAGACATGGTTACAGCAGTCACTCAAATCTGATCTCGTAAAGCTGAATAACATGACGTTACATCGCCTAGATCGTTTCAATCGTGTAGGGGGCGGTTGCGCTATATATTGCCGTAGCGACTTAAAAAGTAAAATAATTATGACCTCAGATCCTAAGACTCCATTTCGACCTGAATTCATGTTTGTTGAACTCTTGGTTAATAATCAAAAACTACTGATCGGGGTGCTATACAAGGCGCCGGACATACAACATATATCTGACCTAGAAGTGGCATTATCGAAGTTAACTCCGCTGTACGAAAACATAATCATTCTTGGTGACTTCAATACTAATCTCCCAGTTACAAGTAACGAATCAACATACTTACAAAACTTATTCCATGGCATGGATTACAATATACTGACACTAGACGCGACTAACCATGTTCACAGAATAAACCACACGTCTCACACACTGATTGACCTTGTTATAACAAACAATCCGCAGAAAGTGGTAAAACATGGACAGCTTGCTGTACCAGGTATTTCGACCCACGATCTCATATACTTATGTTACTCTCTCAAGGCACCAAAGTACAAAACCAGGTACATAATGCGAAGAGACTTCAAGCATTTTAATACTGAGATAATACGAAATGAAGCATATCAATTGCCGTGGAATGACATTCTACTGACTAATGACATTGATGATAAGGTTGACAGACTGAACTCTTTAATATTAGGACTGTATGACAAACACGCTCCGAAGAAGCAAATTCGAGTTTCTCACCCTTCGTCTCCTTGGCTAACAAATGAAATTAAGTCGGTCATGGCAAATCGTGATGCTTGGTATAGACGATTTAGGCGAACTGAAAGCACTAGTGATTTCGAAAATTACCGTATTCTCCGAAATCAAGCTAAGAAATTAATTCGTAACAGCAAGTATAAATATATTCAAGAGATAACAGACGAAATTCAGCACTAATATGGAAACATTTGCATCAGATGGGTATAGGTCGCAGCCTGACCATGCAGACACCCAGTATACCACTTGATGATCTAAATTCTCATTTTACGAAAGCAGCATACACTAATAATGATATTACTGACAATAATGACTATGATGCTAACTATCCTAATAATGATAATAATAATAATAATCATCATCAACCAATTGATGACCTAACTGATGATGATATTAACGCCATAAATGCTCATTCCCGAGTAAATCAAGTAAAATTCATTTTTCAAAAAAGTTGGGGCGAACGATGTGAAGCGTGTAATTTACTCCCTCAAGTCTGATGCTCCGGGTAATGACGACATACCATTATCTTTCATAAAAAATATTATTGGTGCCATATTACCTATTCTGACGCATATATTTAATCATTGCCTTGTACAGGGAGTATTCCCAACTGTGTGGAAGCACGGTATCGTCATTCCTATTCCTAAGAAGAATTCCCCTAGTTTACCATCAGATTATCGCCCTATATCCATTCTCCCACCCCTTTCCAAAGTACTAGAACGCTTGGTACACGAACAAGTCCTCACTTACTTGACTAACTTCTCACTGCTTGACCCTTACCAATCTGGTTTCAAGAAAGGACACAGCACAACGACTGCCCTACTGAAAGTAACTGATGATATCCGACAGGCAATGGACACTCGACAAGTGACTGTACTGGTTCTACTTGATTTTTCTAGTGCTTTTGATACTGTTGTTCCTCAACTGCTACTTTCAAAATTGGATTCATTAAATTTCAGCAAGACGGCAATAAACTTTTTCAGTTCGTACCTCAAAAATCGCCGTCAGTGTGTCAAAGTAAATAATAGCAGATCTGAGTGGCTTAACAAACCCCTCGGTGTCCCCCAAGGGTCTGAACTTGGACCATTGCTGTTTGCAATTTACTTACACGATGTTGCCAAATCGATTACACATTGCAAGTATCATCTTTATGCTGATGATCTGCAGATCTACTACCACTCAAGAACTGATAAAATTCAGAGTGCTGTAGAAAAAGTTAATGCTGATTTAAGTCTCATAAGTAATTTTGCATTGAGTAACAATCTCAAAATTAATCCTCTTAAAACGCAAGCAATAACCATTGGTACTTCAAAAAACGTACACGTCTTAAAACAATACGAAATTCCTCCTGTAGCACTAAACAATACCATTATTCCATTTTGTGAAACAGTTATGAATCTTGGTGTAGCTATAAGCGAAACATTGAACTGGTCGCAACATGTGATGAAAGTGTGCCAAAAGGTATATCAAAGCCTGCATCCTCTGAAGCAGTTTAAAAATATATTTCCTCGGTCCTTGAAAATCAAGCTCATTCAATCACTCTTGTTTCCAATTCTCGAATACTGTGATACAGTTTTTATTGATATCAATAACGAGCAAAGCATGAGACTGCAACGTGCCCAAAATGCATGCATCAGGTATGCATTCGACATACAACCATACGCCCATGTATCCCCATTCTATACACAATTATCTTGGTTACGACTGAATGACAGACGTAGACTCCACGCAACTACTTTGGTGTATCAAGTGCTTTCTGAAAACACTCCTCCTTACCTATCTACCAGATTTCGCTACCTTAGTTCCCTGCACCTGTTCAATACCTTGTCAGGCTGTACGCTAGAAATTCCTGTGCATCGAACCGCAACCTACAACAGATCGTTCACTATCACCGCCACGAGCTGGTGGAATGAACTCCCCAATGACATCAGGGAAGCTAAATCTAAGACAAAATTTAAAATCCTTTGCCAGCGTCATCTTTTAAGCACTTCCAGTCTTTCTTGAGTGTGAATGGGATGCATGAATGAGAGTGAATATGGTTGTTTATTGCAATGTGTTCCTGTATATAATTTAGTTATACTTTACTCACCTTAGTTTAGTTAGTGATACTTTAGTTGCTTTAGTTATACTTTTGGCTGTAAAGATTTCATATGTTTAAATTTTATGTAAAATATACATTGTATATACAATGAAGTGGTTAAGTGTAAGAAAGGGCCGGGAGCCCTAACTTCGCCACAATAAAGACGCTTTAATAATAATAATAATAATCTCTGCTTTTAATTTTGTTTCTTTATGTCCAGTAGTTTTGGCTCGACGATGATGAGTCAGTCAGTCAGTCAGTCAGTCAGTCAGTCAGTCAGGACAAGTTATTTTATATATATAGATTTAGACTAACCAACTCCTGCAGTTCCCCTGTTTGATTTTGTGTTGATAATTCGGTGGTCGCTTGACCAAAAATTCTGCTCTTCCTGCCAACGTAGGCCTACATCACTTATATAAACTGCATCTAACTTTAGTCTATCCATTTCTCTTTTCAGATTCTCTAACCTTAATTAAGGCCACGGCCGCTTCCTCCCCACCTCTATGCCTTTCCTATCCCATCGTCGCTATAAGACCTATCTGTGTCGGTGCGATGTAAAGCACGTTGTAAGAATTAAAAATAAACGATTCTCTAACCTACCACAACGATTCAAACTTCTAACCAGGGGGGTGAAAGTCTAATAGAGCTTTTGGTTCCAATCTGTAGCTAGCTTCAGGTAGTTTCAGTCTGTCTTTTAGATGGCGCTGGAGGTCATTCATAACGTGTAGATAGTTATGTACAGGTTCAGTAGATGGCACGCAAGTAAGCATGAAATGAGCGATGTTAATAATTAAAGGCAGTTTGTTTCGAAGTGAAGTATTTCAAGTCTAAACTCATTCAGTGGGCCCTTCTAACAAATTAATTAGTCATATAACGTCAAGCATTGTGGAAATAAGATTGCTGGATTGCATCGAATTCGAATTTACCCAATCGATTAACCTTGTTCGAACTTGTATCGATTTTAAGCGATAGTTCCCATGCTGCTATTGCTTTGATCTCGGCTTTGATTGTGTTGTTATTTGGCGTTCTATTCTATCCATGTGCCTGCGTTGTTAGAAATAGAAATCCAGCAAACAAAACGAGGAGAACAATGGATAGAAAGAAAAACTGTTCAGTTTCCGGGTGTGGGAACACCTCACGGAATTCTGACGTGAAGTTTCATCTCCTCCCGAAATCCGAAGAAAGGTAAGAGGTTATATTTATATATATTTCAAAAACCTGTGAGATCATATTTTACGGCATAACATCACGTACAAATTGCCGATTTTGAATTATCTTATACATAACTATTCTGTGTCTAATCACTAACGTTTACTGTTACCATTTTACTCATTCTATTAAACGATATAGATTCAGCGTTTCTAATTGTACTTGTATCATTTGTTGCAGATTTAAGGAGTGGGTGGCATTTTGCCAAAACGAACGGTTGTAGGGGCTGGCGCCGAAGGACTGTACGCATTTATACGTCTACAGTGCCCACTTCACTAACACATGCTATCAGAACGAATTACTGGCGAGGCTTAATAGGAATGCTGTACCTTCACTTCGTGCACCCTCTCATCCCCTCAATCATGTTCCCCATGTATCTCCACCTGTCCAGTCTACTCCTCCTGTCTCTCCGATTCCTGTAGAACCTTGTAACCCAACTCCATTTCTGTCCTCAAGCAATCTTGAGATCCATCCTTCTTTGCCCAGCACGTCAACTCCTACACCACGCTGTGTATCTCGCCTTTCCTTTGGTCCTCCAATCCCAGATGTCTCCGATACAAGTCTAGGATGCCTACCACTTGAGGAATCTTCCGAGCCATCATTTGTAGCCTCTTCTGTTACTGATTCAATTATTAGTGATACTGATGCAGGAAGTACCTCATTATCAACTGGCTCAGGGAAGAGAAAAAGGAAGAGGTTGACCTTGTCTCATCTGAAGATGCGTACTAAGGCAGAGTTAACTCCTTTAAAGGAAAAACTTTTGCATTACGGTCAGATGAGAGACAAGGCCTTCTTTCGGTTGCAAAAGAAGTATTGGGCTAAGAAAAAGGAGCTGAGAGATATTTCCTTTTGTAAAAGCAAGCAGTTTTTACAGAAGCAAATGTCAACTTCTGCAGCTACTATTTTCAGGTCACAATTACGTTGCTCGAAGAAGAGACCAGGGGGAAGGCGCTGGACCATAGAAGAGAAGATCTTAGCACTGTCTGTTTATAAGAGGAGCCCAAGATGTTACCCAGTCCTGAGTAAAGTTTTTGTGCTTCCTTGTAAAAGGACACTGCAATCCTTGATTAATTCTGTGCCCTACACTGCTGGGATCAATGATGCCATCTTCACCACACTCAAGCATTCACTGAAGGAAATGTCGGATCGTGACAGACTGTGCTATCTCATCTTTGACGAGATGTCACTGAGAGAGGGCCTGCGTTACAATTCGAAATTTGATTGCATTGATGGTTTGGAGGATCGTGGACACCTGGGTAGGACTAACCTTCCGGCGAAGTATGCTTTGGTGTTCATGCTTCGTGGACTAGTACGGAAGTGGAAGCAGCCCGTTGCTTTTTACTTCAGTAACAGTGGGATGTCATCAGTGTACCTAAGCAAGCTCATCCTGGAGGTGCTTTGTGCTTGTTTTGATGCTGGAGCCAATATCATGGCTACGATGTGTGATCTTGGTCCCAGCAACACAGCAGCACTGAATGAGCTCACGGGAAAGAACTTGTTATCAACTGATGATCCGGTTTTCTCCTTCCGAGGCAAGAGCATTGTCACCATTTTTGATCCTCCCCATCTCCTTAAGTGTGCTCGGACCAGGCTCTTGAAATATGATGCGAAAATTGTTGTCACGACTACCAGCTTGCAGTTTGAAGGTGTATCAGGCTGGAAGCACATAGAGGCAGTATATGAGGATGACAAGAAATTTCCATTTTATGCACTCAAGAAACTAACCGATACACACATAGCACCTGATTCCCGTGCGAAGATGAATGTCAGCATTGCTGCCCAAGTCCTCAGTAACACTGTTGTTTGTGCCTTGCAAAATGGAGTTCGAAATGGTGAGCTTCTATTTCTCATGGAATTTTAAATGTACGGGCTGTAGAAAATTACTCCTGACGATCAATATTTAATGTCCAGTTTCATTCATTCACGTTATTTATTTCAGGCTTCTTGCCATCGGCTGGCCTGCACAATACTGCAAACTGTTTGATGACTTAATGGACTCCTTCAATGGATGTTTGCCGTATCCTATGAGTGAGTACAATTGTAGCATATTTCTTATAATAGGAAAGAGCAAGTATACCTAGGTAACAGAAAGTTACTAATAACTGTCACATATCACTGACTTGGTTTATCTCGTACGTTTTTACAGACGGAGCTTCACTCAAAGTGCGATTGGAAGTTAACAGTACACATTGGAAGATGTGGGAAGAGGCCGTAAAATGTTTGGACTCTTTGATTTTCATAGTACCTTCCAGGGTTGTAGGTCAGTCTCCAAAAGAGAAGAAAATGCCCTTCCAGCATGATTGGATTACATCCATTAAGGCTATGAAGCTTTTATGGACAAATATCAAGTCTTTCAACCGCACCTGTGAGAACCTGGCTGCTGAGGTTCGCTATTTGCAGCTGAAGTATCTTAATCAGGATGCTCTTGAAAATGTGTTTGGGTTAATTCGATCACATTGTGGTTGCAATGATCATCCCAAAATGTGGCAGTTTGTAGATGCACTGAAGACCTGCATCATCAATGGTTTGGCATTTGGAGACATCCTGCGAGGTTCCAATTGCATGAACGATGATGCAGAGCTTCTGTCCAATTTACAACAATTCCTTTGTGGTGGTCATGAACCTAATGTGCCTGAAGATAACAATATACCTACTTCCAAGCCTGTGGATGACATAATGCCTGTCACTGTTGATTCTGATGAGGCCAGATATCCAGGTGACAGCGTTATAAGCTCTACAGCCTATGTTAGTGGCTATATTGCAAAGAGGCTCTGGGACCTTGGTCCCTGCGAGAGTTGCAGGTCTGTTTTGTGTTGTGCTGACACAGATCTTTTTCTGCATGAAGTCATTGACTCTCGAGAGAAGGATCCCAATCAAAGACGCTTGACATATCCCTCGGAAAGTCTTATTTCTGCTGTTGCTTGGGGCGTGACTCTCGTTGAGAAAATACTTGATGCAGATCGAAAGATGGCAGATTTGATTAAAACTCTAGCAGGGAATTTGGAAAGGGAGATTGAATTTTCTTGGCTTCACAATGTTGGTTGTGGCCATGGCAATATTTTACTGCAGAAGTTTCTCCGAGTTCTTTGCTTCATCTGTGTAACTTGGTGGTGCACCAAGTATAATAGGGAAGTCAAAGAATCTGCTAAACTTCAGCGTAAACTAAAAAAACTCAATGTATTATAAGCTTCAGTTGTTCCGTATCTTCTAAGTAGGCTATCTGTCTTGGTCTGATACTAGAAGTTGTACGTTTTTTATAATGCACTAGAGTCCCGTTAATCTGAACCCGTTAATCCAAACTGAAATATTCATTCTTTTAAACATCCTTATTGAAATGAAAGAACACATTATAGAATGAAGATTTACTTGCATTTTATTAGTCATATTTTACAAGAATAACTTAATGGAAACATAATTAATCATCATAAACCATCAATCACTGGTCGTTTATCTTTACAAAGTGTGTTAATTTCTTTTGCCGTAGTGATAGAAACCTACTCGAAGATGCAGTGTTAAACCAGCGTCTCATAAACATCATATCAGTAAACGCTAATGAATGGACATTTCAAATTACAGTATGTATTCTACTGTATTGTAGACACTATTTTCCTCAGATGGTTGAGGCGCTGACCTTCTGACCCCAACTTGGCATGTTCGATCCTAGCTCAGTCCGGTGGTATTTGAAGGTGCTCAAATACGTCAGCCTCGTGTAAGTAGATTTACTGGCACTTAAAAGAACTCCTGCGGGAGAAAATCCTGGTACCTAGGCGTCTCCGAAAACCGTAAAAGTAGTTAGCGGGATGTAAAAATAATATTATTATTATAAAATGTTATCCAGTTAATCCGAAAATTTCGAACAGACTCCGGTCCCAATTAGTTTGGATTAACGAGACTCTGCTGTATGTATATTTCACCATGGGATGCTCCCGAAGATTGTTTAGGCCTGTACTAAGGATTCATATTTTGGAACGTTCAATTTCAGAGAAATACACTTCCCTTGCAGTTCCACACCCTCTTTTAGTGGTTAAATGAGTGGTGGTTGTGGTAGTGATTACTTTTTCAGGGAAGTAATTTAATTAAAATGAACCATTAAAGTGAAGTAATACATTGAAGTGATATCTTCTTCTCTTTGATACTGTTCTTCCAATTCCTTCATGGCTACAGGTGTATTCAAAACACAAAAGAAGCCAGCAGCTTTATACTTTTATGTGACTGGTGATATGATCACACCCTTGAGACCTCGAGTTCTTCTTGGTATTCAAACCCGAGTAACATGACTTTCCCTGTAAGTAAATCACATGTTCATGCAGTTGTCACCTTCGTCTCAGTCATGTGATTTGGCTGTAATAACCCTGTGTGAAGTGTTTTTAAAACATAAATGACCTATAGAAGTGGTCCTATGAATATTATTATTTCCCACCTGCGTGAATTTTGTGAAGGATTATCGTGCATTAATCAAACTTATCACTGTAAGTGTCAAAATTGCCATGTGATATGTCGGTGATGTGTGAAATTGTCTTTCTGACATTTTCAAAAAATGTTCACATTGATATCAAAGGTTAAAATTTTACTTGCCTTGCAAATTGTCATGTATTGTGTACTAACTGTTGTGCTGAAGATGCGTACTGATGTACGATATTCAAGACATTGTTCACAACTTATCACAAAATTCACCTAAATATGCTTATAAACATAGGGCTACCTACTGAATGGAACTGCAGTTACAGATAGGCTTCTATTTCACTGTCTTTTACACTTATTGTGGAATTGTTTCTGTGCTTAATGTTAAAATTGTGAATGTGATACTTCAAGTTAATATTTTATTCTACATTGCTGGTCACTTTTTATTTCTGTGTTTTATAGTAGTAATAATACCCTTCTGTCTCCTTATTTTGTTTGTATCATTATTTGTCAGTCCTCAAATCCTGTATTTCCTGTTGGAGCACACCTCAGGGCTAGAAGTGAAATGACACTGTAATGATGAATTTCTATATATTTCATGTGTCAGTGCATTTAATTCTGTTATTTTTATTTTCAAATGGTACTTGGATATTGATGTGTTACCCCATTCTCTTGCATATCCATATGCTTTGCTCTGCTGTCTTGGTTTTTAAGGGATGTCTTATTTATTATAGTATCAGCTTTGTGTTAATGTGTCATTCATTTAAGTTAAAGCTGCTTTGTGGTGTGAGGTTATGTTCTCAATAACATAGTATGCCATACGAACTAGGGGGTATCAGATCATTACTTACAACATAGTAAGTACTTGAAAATAAAAATATATGAATTACAATGTATTGGGCATGGAAATAGTAGAACTGCATTCTAATCGACGAATGGTAGGGGGTGGGGGTGTGGCGGGAGGATGTTCGGAAGGGGGTGGCAGGGGAAGGGAGGGGAGGCTTTAAGCATAACCGGATGTGCGTCACTGCGCCGGAAGTTAATTCTCCGCGCTATCTGTTGATAGTAATACTAAGGTATTGCACCAGAATGCACACTGTGGCGCTATCTCGGAAAAGAGACTAAACTACTAGCGCCAAGTGGCTTGGAACCGAAATTTATCATTGAGTTTCATCTCTATTCTATTCTATCCTCTTTGCTTCTAACATTCCGCGCTACGACTAGCAGAATGTCTGTATCCATATTTTTGATGATTGCCCCCTCTTGTGTAGTCTCCACCCGGAGATCTTTCCTCCGAAATATCTTACCCGTGACGAAGCCATCATCAGTACATCATTCATACACAGAGAGCTGCGTGTCCTCGGTAGATAGTTCGTTCGTTCGTAATCTGTCTACCCTCCAGGGTCGGTTTTTCCATCGGACTCGGCGAGAGATCCCACCTCTACCGCCTCAAGGGCAGTGTCCTGGAGATTCAGACTTTGGGTCGGGGATACAACTGGGGAGAATGACCAGTACCTCGCCCAGGCGGCCTCACCTGCTATGCTGAACAGGGGCCTTGTGGAGGGATGGGAAGATTGGATGGGACAAGCAAGGAAGAGGGAAGGAAGCGGCCGTGGCCTTAAGTTAGGTACCATCCCGGCATTTGCCTGGAGGAGAAGTGGGAAACCACGGAAAACCACTTCCAGGATGGCTGAGGTGGGAATCGAACCCACCTCTACTCAGTTGACCTCCCGAGGCTGAGTGGACCCCGTTCCAGCCCTCGTACCGGGAATCGAACCCGGACCTCCGGGGTGGCAGCTAATCACGCTAACCACTACACCACAGAGGCGACGGTAGATAGTTACGGCTGTATTTTCCCGTTGTTTTCAGCCGTTTAGCAGTACCGTATCAACACAGCTAAACCATGGTAAGTATTATTACAAGACCGCATCGCTTTATCATCTAGACGCCACCCTGGCAAATTCCGAAAGGCTGCTACCCCGCTTTCGATGAACCATTCGTTAGTCTGGTCTCTCGACAGATAACTTAGGTCTACCCATCCGACGTGGTTTCACCTGCCGCTCAGCTAAGTGCTTCATTGGGACAAGCAAGCCTCCCCACCACAGCAAGGTCACAGGGTTCATTAAAATGTATACAACACTGAAAAGGCATCAGTTACACAGACTTGGTACCGATTGCGTAACCTATTTTCACAATTTGCTTTACGTCGCACCGACACAGATAGGTCTTATGGCGATGATGGAATAGGAAAGGGTTAGGAGTGGGAAGGAAGCGTCTGTAGCCTTAATTAAGGCACAGCCCAAACATTTGCCTGATGTGAAAATGGGAAAACATGAAAAATAATCTTCAGGTCTGCTGATAGTGAGGGCTCGAACACACTATCTCCCGCTGGGTGCTTGCCTATCCTGGCCAATGGTCTTATGACTTGCGAGAGCATCGCCATGTTAGTTTCCCAACTTTCATTCGCATCTTCCGCTATTAAAGTTTAATAATAATAATAATAATAATAATAATAATAATAATAATAATAATAATAATAATAATAATAATAATAAAGATCAGTTTGTAGGAACCTGAATCTAAAGTTACGGTATCGTACTCTGTACGCAATGTAACTTATTAGTACAGCTGTAGCAGTGTCACTATTATATTATACTTTATTTTGTCCAACATTCTCCCCTTGCCGGATTTGAATCCAAGGTAAGTTCAAGTCTTAAGGTAGCCATTGTGGTAACTTCTCTTTCTGGCTAACAGCGAATCACAGCGGCAGAGCGTCTTATGCGTATTAATCTCCTGCGGCTGAAACCAATAGAATCCCTTCCTGCAGCGGGAATGATCACGTGGTGTACTTTCAGTAGCTAGCATTGATCAAGGAGTGGGGGAACAGTGACGTCACTAGCTAGTACAAGTTCGCCAACATAACTAGCAACTACGCCTTATATACTCACTCATACTAATTTATACGGATTTAAATGGATTGCAGCAGTATTATGGCATTGTCCGCCCTTACCAACTATCGACCACGTTACAGTTACTAACTCAATCTGTATTCCTGCGGAGAGGTTGCATCATGGGCTCAGTCAATTGTAGTCGTTCTGTACACAAGGTATCGGGTTCGAACCCTATTGAAATCAGATGCACTTTGGACCACGCTTTGTCATTGAATGACTCCAGGCTAACTATTTAATTAATTAATTAATTAATTAATTAATTTATTTATTTATTACAAGCAATCAAGGGCATTTATTCTGACAATCGGGTTGTAGTGAGAATTTATTAGGTAATGAGTTCTTAGGTCAAAGTACTTAAGGCCTACAGGGGTTAGACAAGCCTGTAATCCTTCTCCTTTGTTGTTCATAGCCTAGGCTACATAGATCATTTTGTCACTGAAGAAACAATAATGTAATGCGTCATTGCGTGAACAATACCACGTAACTGACAACGCACTTCGTATCGATTATTTTCCTCAAGACCAGTCACGCCTCTCAGCCATAGGCTACAGTATATGGATAAGGCGAATGCAGTCATTCAGAATTTTTTTTGTTGTGTTCATTTTCCTATGCTGACATTTAGAGGAATATGAACCTTATCGTACCGTACTGTAAGAATATATGTTTGCATGTCTTGTTTACGCATTCTTACTGTGTAATTGGTTCAAGTTTCATTCTCTTTTACGCTTTAGCATAGGGAAAAGATCACAACGAAATTTGCCCTGATGGATACGATTAACATGCGTATGCCAAATATTTCCTACAAGTCTTGCAATCAACTGTACCGAACATTGATTTATAACTGAACTTTCCTTCCCTGAATTTTGGGCTTAGCGTCAGTAGGTTTTGGCCCCTGTCAGAAGCATTTCCACTCTGCTAGAAGACTCTGGACTACTGCGTAATAGTGAACCAACTTTATTCGTACTTATTTATTTGACTTATAAGTAATGCAGCACTGTAGTCGAGAAATTTAGCCTATTTAGACTATTCAGCATGGACGACAAATATTCTGTAAATTTTGGCGATTATGCAGAATAAATTTGCCGGGTTACCCACGACAAACATCAACAGCGCCAAATCCTCATTGGTAGCCCCTGGTCGACACCAATATTTCAAGGGAGTTCTGGTTATCTCTGTCCTTCTCTTCCTGAATTGTTTCTTTGTCTAACTTTATCCGTCTTAAAATTTGCGTGGTGAACATCTGGTTGCAGCTGGCTAATGATGGGGCACTCAGAGAAGAACATCCATCCCGCTTATCTCTTTAAAGTAGCAAATAAACCAGATTACTCCCTGCGAGTGTAGATATTTCTGTTTCCTGACGACAAACGTAGAGTATTTTTACGTACTTTTAAGGCCTAATTCCATCATGAACTATGCAAATTTATAAATTATGACATCTGGCTTAGGCGGAGGGGTCCAGTATCTCAAAATGCACTTCCTATCCATTATTCCCCATAAGACTGGTCACGCCTTCCAGCCACATGTGGATATGAAGTCCATCAGAACAATATTCGTCGTGCTCATTTTCCTATGCTTCAATGTAATGGAAAATGAACCTTACCGTACCGTAGGCTACTCTAGGAATGTATGTTTGCATGACTTACTTACGCATTCCTACAGTATAATGTATTTACGGTTCATTTTCCTCTACACGTTAGCATACAAAAATGAACACAACAGACATTGTTCTGATGGACTGCATATCCATATGTGGCTGGAAGGCGTGACCAGTCTTATGGGGGATAATGGATTGGAAGAGCATTTTGAGATGTGACCCTTTTCCCGAACACCGACGATGTATCGATGGCATTCTTGTAAAACGTCGTATATCCCAATGCTCTTCCTACCCATTATATACCTCATGACTGGCCACGCCTCCTGGCAACATATTCTTGTACAGCCCATCTGATTAATTTTCGTTGTGTTCATTTTCCTATGCTAGTGTGTAAAGGAATATGAAAGTTGAATACATTATACTGCAGGAGTGAGTAAATTCGCCATGCAAACAACATCCCTACAACACGGTATGATAAGGTCCATTTTCCTTTAGAGTTTAGCGTAGGAATACGAACACAGCGAAAATTATTCTGATGGACTGCATATAAATATGTGGCTGAGAGACGTGACTATTCTCAAGGAATATAATGCGTAGGAAGAGCATTGGGACTTAATGAGCCATCGATATGAGAGACCACAATGAGATGGTGAAAATTCTATCATAATGATCTCGTTCCCATGAAGTGTATCGCATGATATTGGTACTTTTTCTTATTTCTTTTCTTCTTAGACCTATTATTAATCATAATAATTAATGTTACTTGTTTTACGTCCCACTAAATACTTTTAGGGTCTTCGGAGACGCCGAGGTGCCGGAATTTAGTCCCGCGGGAGTTCTTTTACGTGCCAGTAAATCTACCGACACGAGGCTGTCGTATTTGAGCACCTTCAAATACCACCGGACTGAGCCAGATTATTATTATTATTATTATTATTATTATTATTATTATTATTATTATTATTATTATTATTATTATTATTAGACTATTATTATTATTATTATTATTATTATTATTATTATTATTATTAAGTTATTATTATTCCAAATGAAATGCACGTTAGGATATGAATTGAGCTGCGATAACGGTTAACGTAATTTCTGTGTTACATTTGAACATATTATGCATCAAGTGGCCAAGCATCATTTTTTAGGTCTTTCCATTTTAAAGCGGTCTTGAAGCCTAAATTATAAGAATTACTATACATAAAATAATTCAGCGTTTTATTGTTAGTCCTGCACCTAAAATAGTATTTGGGACTATGCGACAGTTTTCTTATTTAATAATCCAAGTTCTGCATCAACTGGCTAAAGCCCACGTATCGATTTCAAATCAAATTGTTGATGTTTGAGTCCAGGTTTCACTCCAACTACTGTACACGGATTTAATTATTGGTGACCAACTACAAAACGTCTTCTTCTGTTGACTTTTTTTTCAACAGTGTACCTCAGCGCAAAGTGTTTTAAAATATACAAAAATGGAACATCACCTATCGCGCAGAAAGGGGTATGTTTTTTTGTAAATCGACAAGTTCCAATCCATGGGTTATTATAATTCACTTCATTTTTCTTGTGAGCATGACTTGGTTTGTAATGAGTTATCTTGTGCCTGAGTCAGTTTGTTGTAAAATTGCAGTAGTTGTTTCAGCACCACACCAGAAATTACCAATCGCCTCGATAGCATATTCCCCAAAACGGGTTTTGTTACAAACAAATTAGATGCTTCATACTTTCCTTGTTCCCTTATGACAACTAGTGAACCCTACTGAATATCTGAGACCAAGCTGACAGACCTCCAGTCAGTCATAATGCGTACACAGCAAATGACGCGAAATATTTTTACAGGAGAGTATCATCGACCCTGAGAGTGAGTGTGGTATTGATTGGTTTGACTGAGTGTGCATTGACTTTGGTATTGAATATTGACTGAAAAGTGTTTCCCATCTCTAAGGAAGGACCCCTTTTTGTGACTTATTTTATACACGAATATTTTTGCTTTTCAGTTTTACTAGGTTATTTATTTTATATTTACTCAAGTGCTTAAAATCATAGGGCAGTACGACAAACTTACTTCAATAAAAAGTGGGTGGCTTACAAACATTAAGCAAATTTCATTTTTATGTACTTACGCGAAGTGAATCACTTTTGTACAAATAAATAAATAAATAAATAAATAAATAAATAAATAAATAAATAAATAAATAAATAAATAAATAAATAAATAAACAGTTCAGTTACCTGTTCTCAAATTCTGCAATTGGCTCTACCTGATCAAATTAGCTTTTGCCTTTTGTACAGATAAATAAATAAATAAATAAATAAATAAATAAATAAATAAATAAATAAATAAATAAATAAATAAATAAATCAGTAGTTCAGTTACCTGTTCTCAAATTCTGCAATTAGCTTCACCTGACCAAATTATCTTTTTGCCACCCAGTCACAGGTGGATGACCAAGGACGAATAGCCTACAATGCTAATAAAGCATCACATGATAAAGCTAAAACAGCATTATCGTGACTAACTATCCGATTCCGTATTTTAGCTATATTTTAATAATAACGTTATTTGCACTACGTCCCACTAACTACTTTTACGGTCTTCGGAGACGCCGAGGTGCCGGGATTTAGTCCCGCAGGAGTTCTTTTACGTGCCGGTAAATGTACCGATACGAGGCTGACGTATTTGAGCACATTCAAATACCACCGGACTGAGCCAGGATCGAACCTGCCAAGTTGGGGTCAGAAGGCCAGCGCCTCAACCGTCTAGCGGTATTTTTGGTATAACCATGACGAGTCTCTTCATCGATCAAAATGACTATCTAAAAATAATTCAAGTTTGAAGAGACAATGAATTAACGTGGAGGAATTTCCATTTTTGCTCATATCTCAAAATTAAATATTGACGTTTGGTCATATCAATGGCTTACTTCTAAAACCTCGTATGTCCCAATGCACATCCTATCCATTTTCTTCCTTAAGACTGGTCACGCCTCCCAGCCACATATAGCCTACCTATGAATGTACAGTCCATCAGAACAATTTTCGTTGTGTTCATTTTCCTACGCTGTCGTGTAAAGGAAAATGAATCTTAAATATATTAAACTACAGGAGTGCTTAAATTCGCCATGAAAACAACATCCCTACAGTACGGCTTGGTAAGGTGCAGTTTCCTTTACACCTTGCCATAGGAAAATGAACACTGCGAAAAAAGTACTGATGGACGCACATAAATATGTGGCTGGTGGCGTGACCAGTCTCAAGGAATATAATGGGTAGGAAGAGCACTGGGACATACGAGGTTTTAGAAGTAAGGTGACGATATTTTGTAAACCACCGTTCATTTGACCAAATGGCGCTTTCCGGTTGCCAAATTACTGGGAAAATGTGAAAGTTTTCCTTTCAATAACTCGACGTAGAAATTGCTCTGAAACAAACTACTTCACAGATGTCACTTTTACATTATTGCACGCATTATTACTAAGTTCCATTTAAGTCAGAAGCGAGAAAGCTGCGGTGTTCCACTGTGAGTTTAAAATTTCCCCCCAGCAATAGTAGGCCTACCTCCGGAAGACATCTAGAGTACACCTCGAAACGTTCCGACAATGAAGGTTTAGAACACGCCTGTAAAGTGAAGTTAGTAGGAATAACAGGTTGAAGGTCAACTAATATACAGCTGTTCTCACTGAAAGTACCTGAAACAATTTATTTATGTGCAAAATCAGTTTCACAGGAAATATTACAATTCTAAAACGAGCTAGAAATGCTCTTTCCAACAATAATGAGGTGTCTCGACGGTCCTTACAGGAGTGCTATGGACGTTGCATTATCTGTGATGGAACTCTTCAGTTATGCACGACCTGTAAGTACAAGAACATCACAATAGATAATTGAATTTTACAGCAGCAAGGACTTACAATTTCATCATCACTACAATAATCTCAAGAAACGGGACAGTTCTCTGATGATACTAGTGTGCCTCAAAATGGTCGGTATTTTGTTTATTCGGATGACAATTTGATGTACTGATAATCCATTCACTAATATCCCATAGTTGCTTAGATAAATTTTCAGCTAAGGAATTTGTGTAGGCCTATGTGTGTTTATAATTTGTATTGTTATTAATTTAATCTGATTCAAATGAAGGTTCTGCCCTGCAATTTTTGTTGTTGTTTGTTCAACCTGGGTTCGAATCAAGGACTAAGTTTCGTTTTCTTGTTTGTCCGATTTGTATGTTACATTTAATTTGTGCTTTGTTGGTTTAAATTTAGTCTAGATAACCAGTCAATGTTGGCTTCATATTTGTTGTTCTCCCAGTGTCTGGATGTTAAAGAACATCCGTCGCATTCACTACGAAAATCCACAGCCTGTTTTCCAGTCATTCGACCGGGTCAGGAATGGATTGAATGAAGCCCCCATCTAGCGGTGAGGATAGGAATTGTGCCGGCTGCCGAAGCCTGTCGCACTCCTCTGGGACAATGGTTAATGAATGACACATGAAACGAAATGATATTGGGGAGTGTTGCTGGAATGAAATATGACAGGGAGAACCGGAGTACCCGGAGAAAAACCTGCCTCGCCTCCGCCTTGTCCAGCACAAATCTCACATAGAGTGACTGGGATTTGAACCATGGAATCCAGCAGTGAGAGGTCGGCGGGCTGCCGCCTGAGCCACGGAGGCTATTCACTGTAACTACAAAAATGTTAAGGCATATTCATTTAGACCCTAATATTCAGTAACTGAAGTGTACTCAAATAAACAAGTGAAAATTTATCCCGATGAAGAACTGAAGATAAAGTTTGAGCGGAGATTCGCCGTTGAAATTGGGTCCCTTTTTGACTAATTGTACAATGTCATGGGTTTTATATTTTGGGTTTTATGTGGTAATTTGCTTGCTTTACCGGGTGTGGTTAAATTTATTATTGCAATTATGCCGATTTTCATTTACCGCAGATTAGCATTCCTTGTGCTCCTTCTCCCTTGTGTGCATGTTAGCTACGTTTAGTGTACTTCAGTCGCGAACACACCACTGCCCCGAGAAGCCGGAAGTTGAGATCACGGAGCGGAGGGGTGTACGGTCTATCCTCGCACGGTTTTTGGGTATTTGCTCACACATCAGTTAGGATTCTTCGGTTTTCCAAATGAGGTGACATTTAACTTCTGACCGAAAAGGTCACAGAAAAGACTATCACATAGGCTACGAAAATGTTATGCATGCTAGGTGAAGTAGCATTTTAGGAGTAAGTCTAATAGGCCTATTTTATCATCGCATATTCACATTGTTAACAGTTATATCGATAAAACTACTAATAAAAGTTCTAGAAAAATTTTGTTCCCAATAACTTTTATCTTACCATGCTTTCCGTGCTGACTATGGTAACGGAGAAAACCGTTTTGTGAGAAAATTACTGTGGTCTGTAAACCTATGGTGAAACTCGCTATGCAAAGACTATTAATAAAGTGCTACAGCACAGGCTGTGAATAATTTTATTCATGAAGGCTGAAATAGTAGTTTAAGGGAAGTCTAAAATTGAATAATTGCATATGCACGTTACTAGCAGATCTGTCGATCTGTAGATGAATCCATATATGTGGACGGTCCTCATCTGTGGACCTTTAGATGAATCCACATATGTGGATGATGTCCGTCTGCGGACATACGAGTTCATCCACATATGTGGACCACTAGATGAATACACACGTTATGTGGACAGTTCTCGTCTGTAGACCATAATCAAACAATCAATCAATACTGATCTGCATTTAGGGCAGTCACCCAGGTGGCAGATTCTCTATCTGGTTTTTTCTTAGCCTTTACTTAAATGATTGCAAAGAAATTGAAAATTTATTGAACATCTCCCATTGTAAGTTACTCCAATCCCTAACTCCCCTACCTATAAATGAATATGTGCCCTAATTTGTCCTCTTTGTATTCCAACTTTATCTTCATATTGTGATCTTAACTACTTTTAAAGACGCCACTCAAACTTATTCGTCTACTAATGTCATTCCATGCCATCTCTCCACTGACAGGTCGGAACATACCACTTAGTCGAGCAGCTCGTCATCTTTCTCCCAAGTCTTCCCAGCCCAAACTTTGCAACATTTTTGTAACGCTACTCTTTTGTCGGAAATCACCCAGAACAAATCGAGCTGCTTTTGCTTAGATTTTTTCCATTTTTTGAATCAGGTAATCCTGGTGAGGGTCCCATACACTGGAACCATACTCTAGTTGGGGTCTTACCAGAGACTTGTATGCCCTCTCCTTTACATCCTTACGACAACCCTTAAACACCCTCATAACCATGTGCAGAGATCCGTACCCTTTTATGAGATTACCCCAATGAAGATCTTTCCTTATATTAACACCTAGATACTTACAATGGTCCCCAAAAGGGACTTTCATCCCATCAACGCAGTAATTAAAACTGAGAGGACTTTTCCTATTTGCGAAACTCATAACCTGACTTTTAATCCCGTTTATCAACATGCCATTGCCTGCTGTCCATCTCGCAACATTATCGAGGTCGCGTTGCAGTTGCTCACAATCTTGTAACTTATTTATTACTCTATACAGAATAACATCATCTGAAAAAAGCCTTACCTCTGATTCCACTTCTTTACTTATATCATTTATACATATAAGAAAACATAAAGTTCCAATAATACTGCCCTGAGGAATTCCCCTCTTAATTATTACAGGATCAGATAAATCTTCGCCTTCTCTAATTCTATGACATCTATTTTCTAGAAATATAGCAACCCATTCAGTCACTCTTTTGTCTAGTCCAATTGCACTCATTTTTGCCAGTAGTCTCCCATGATCCACCCTCTCAAATGCTTTACACAGGTCAATCGCAATACAGTCCATTTGACCACCTGAATCCAAGAAATCCACTATACCTTGCTGGAATCCTACATTGAGCTTCAGTGGAATAACCTTTCCTAAAACCGAACTGCTTTCTATCGAACCAGTTATTTAGCATTAGTCTCCTCCTCTATTTGGACATTATCCTTGTAACCAGCAATCTTTACATACTGCTGACTGAATTCTTCTGCCTTTTATGATCCTTACAAGCACACTCCCCTTGTTCATTAATTATTCCTGGAATGTCCTTCTTGGAAACGGTTTCTGCCTTAAAATACCTATACATACCTTTCCATTTAACACTAAAATTTGTATGACTGCCATTTATGCTTGCCACCATGTTATCCTTAGCTGTCTTCTTTGCTAGATTCAATTTCCTAATAACTTCCTTCAATTTCTCCTTACTTCCACAGCCATTCCTAACTCTATTTTTTCCAATCTGCACCTCCTTCTTAGTATCTTTATTTCTCCATTATAATAAGGTGGCTTCACCATTTCTTACCACCTTTAAAGGGACAAACCTGTTTTCACATTCCTCAACAATTGCCTTAAACCCATACCAGAGTCTGTTTAAATTTTTATTTACCGTTTTCACCCGATGATAGTTATTTTCTAAAAACTGCCTCATGCCCTATTTATCAGCCATATCGTACTGCCTAATAGTTCTACTTTTAAGACCTTCCTTTCTAACACATTTATGATTAACTACGACAAAGACAGCTTCATGATCACTAACGCCATCTATTACTTCGGTTTCTCTATAGAGCTCATCTGGTTTTACCAGCACCACATCCAGGATATTTTTCCCTCTAGTTGGTTCCATCACTTTCTGAATCAGCTGTCCTTCCCATATTCACTTATTTGCCATTTGTTGGTCATGCTTCCCGTCGTTCGCATTTCCTACCCAATTGACATTTGGTAAATTCATATCCACCGCTACTATCACATTCCTTTCCATGTCGTTTCCCACTTAGCTGTTTATCTTATCAAATAACTCTGAATCCGTTTCAGCGCTACCCTTTCTCGGTCTGTACACTCAAAAGATATCAAGTTGCCCATTACCTTTAGAAATGAGCCTTACACCTAGAATTGCATGTTTCTCAACTTTTACTTTTTCGTAGCTTACAAATTCTTCTTTCACAACAATGAATACTCCTCCTTCCACCATTCCTGTCCTATCTCTACGATACATTCTCCAGTTCCGCGAGAACATTTCTGCATCCATTATATAATTTCTCAGCCATGATTCAACTCCTATTACAATATCTGGTAAATATTTATCTATTAAATGACTTAATTCTATTCCTTTCTTTACACTACTTCTACAGTTCAACACTAACATTTTTATGTCATCCCTACTTGACTTCCAGATCTCTGTACCCTTATCACCGCTCTCGAGGCAACCCCGTTTCCCTGAATGTACCTCCCTAATACCCTTCAAAACAAATTTCCTAACTTATACGTACCACTGCGGTTTAAGTGAAGGCCATCTGAGCGCAGATACCTATCTCCTACCCACCCATTAGGATCTAGAAATTTCACTCCCAGTTTCCTACATACACACTCCATAGTCTCATTTAAATCTCCAATCACCCTCCAGTCAGTATCCCTCCTACACAGAATTCCACTCATAACAATCTCCGCTTCCTTAAACTGCACCCGTGCTGCATTTACCAGATCCCACACACCCCCAACTATGTTGGTAGTTATATCAGCTTGCGTTACGTTGTTGGTACCAACGTGAAACACTACCACCTTTTCCCTCCCCTCCTCCCTCTCTTCTACTTTCCTCAACATCTACCTCAACCTAATTCCTGGATAACACTCTACCCTGGTTCCCTCTCCTCCACACACTTCCCCACATGTCTAACGATGTAATCCCCCATGACCAGAGCCTCAACCCTACCCAACTCATTTGATCCCCTCCCCTCCTGGTCAGCCCTATCTTTCCTGATAGCTGCAGAAGCTACTTCCTCCTCCCTTTTCTCCTTCCCATGACCCTGTTCCACCTGTCTTTTCCTATCCTCTACTGTACATTTCCCTTTCCTACCATTTCCCTTCCTCCTACTTCCACACATCTCAGGAACAGTTTCCTGTTCCTCATCTTCCCTCTGTTTCTCTACCTGGAGTGGCTCGTACCGATTTCGCATAGGCACCTGTCCCGAATTCTGATCCTGAATAGAGCCCTTAGCCTGCAATCTCCTTCCCCTTAGAACATTAGCCCACCTGTCTTCTACAACTCCCCCCTTTCCTTCCTCTCCCTCTTGTACACCTACTGTAACCTGTTAATTGTTTGAGGAAGTCCTATCTTCTTTCCTGTCTTCTGTGAGAATCCTAATTATCTCCCTCAAACTCTCCAACTCCTCCCTCATACCCCTCAATGCCTCGCCAAACCCACAGTCCCTACACTTGCCCTCCTTAGCCATTCTTTACGGAAAAAGAGTCAAAATAAAAGAAAAAATATAATAACTTATGTGCAAAAAAGGTGAACGGAGGGATATATTGTCTGGGATAGTACTCAAAGATCACACGACAATAAGGTACTTAATATGCGACTACACTACAATACTACTTAGTCGAAGTCTATTTTCATCCTACAACACCCTAACAGGATAAAAACTGCTGTTAATTACTGAATACCGAAGGGAATACACAAGAATTACACAAATGTAAACTGCAATTAAGCCTATCCTAATTACAACAACAGAATTTTAGTAAGATAGTTTCTACGGATACCTCTACTATACCGGTACTACGCAAATATTTTACAATACAAAATAAGCACGCTAAATTATAATAAGATATTACTCGTATACTACTGTACAGTACACTACAATAAGTTTAAACTACGTTCAGACGTATCCTAATTACAATACTACTAAGCACAAACAGAAATGAAATTGCAAGTTTGAAAACTGCAAGGACTAATGTACTCAAAGATTACGAACAAAGCTAAATGCTTAGACAGGTTATTATTAGTACTATGCTCTAATAGATTCACATGTGGTTATATGAATTTTTACCGCTGGTGGAATTACTGTTATTTTCCCTACTACGCGGGACGGAGGATAAAAGTGTCCTTAAATGCTGAAAAATAAAATGTTGTCTACAATAATTTCTGTCAAAACTACTACCTATAGATGAACCCGCATTTTAGGACCTATAGACGAATCCCCATAAGTGGACGGACCTCGTCTGTGGACCTATAGATTAATCCATATGCGTAGACGGGCCTCGTCTGTGGACTATTGATCAATCCACATTTGTTAACGGTCTTTGTCTGTGGATCTATAGATCAATCCACATATGTGAACGGTCTCCGTATGTGGACCTATAGATTAATCCACATATGTGGATGGTTCTCCTCTGTGCGTCTATGGATGAATCCACGTATTTGGACGGTCCTCTTCCATGGACCTATTGATGAATCCACATATGTCAACGGTCGTCGTCTGTAGATCGGCAGGTTAATCCTCATACGTGGGAGGATCTCGTCTATGGACCTATGATCAGGCCACAAATGTGAAGGGTCCTCGTCTGTAGAAGTATTGATAAATCCATATATGTGGGTAGTCCTTGTCTAAGGACCAATGGATGAATCCACATATGTAAACTGTCCTCATCACTGGACATATAGACCAGTCTATGTATTGCACCCATAAGCGAATTTGCCTAATTTAATTCACATTTAAATTAAATATTTCGCATATGAGATACCACAGTGAGGCTGTGAATCCAGCAGTCACAAAGGAACTTTCTGGCGCCAGCCTGACGGCGAGGAGAATCCATGAAACTCTTCTCTAAGCACGACCAACTTGTAAACCATCCTTAGGGTTCCTTCCAATAAATTTTATGACACCGCCTAGGAGGGGCGACTTGCTGTTCGTTCTCACGAGAAAAGCACGCGTTGAAGCCTGACCTACTTAGCTAGGACAATAGGGGACAACGACAATAACCGCCAATCCTTGGGAGGAAATGGAAGCACCACGTTTGGAAGAGCGCGAAAGTCTCAGCCAATCAGAAAATTCTAAATTTGAATGAACTGTCATACCGGGAAATCTACAGTCAGTATTCCGCGATCTGAAGCCCGGTGTGGTAGTGGAAAACAGTGTCCTGATTTCTTTATAATATTTGGTGAATTATCAGTGCGAATCTGTGGTAAATTAGTGCCTAATTAATAAAATTCAACTTCACACGGAGGAGTAATAGGACCCGGAAGGAGGAGCTGTCATGGCAGGATGGAGCCATCCACCGGAAGAAAATAACACCAGTGACGCGCGCCGTCGTGTGGATTATCCTGTGATCATTTCCCGCGGCGCAATATCACATGTGAGTCAGACAAAATTTAGGAAGTTCTGCATATAATTTTGATTACCATAACCTACGGAGGTACGAGAAAGCGCTCCCGAGGACTAGATCATTACGCCACATCCCTTCCACGGAACTATTTTCCAGGTGGTGGGAGAAATCTTTACAAAAACCCAGTGACCAGAGGGTCGAATTCTCAGTCTTTCCAAGTTCTCAGTCGTTCTCAGTGTCTTCAGAGTTCTCAGTTGTTTTGTTGAGTCTTGGCAGTGATTCTGTAAGTCTCAGTGTTTATGAATTCTCAGTTGTTGGCTTGAGTATTGACAGTGTGTCTTGACTAATTCACAGTGATTCTGTAATAATCTCAGTGTATCTACGTTTGACAGAGTGACAGAGTGTGTCAGCTAATTTTATCAGTTAGATTTGCTTTTGGCTGGTAAGAAAGCGATTAGACACTTGTAGGCATTTTAGTAAGCCTTGTATTATTTACTTGGGAGAATAGCATTTCAGAAAATGAACACTTTAACAGACTTTTACTGTAAATGCAGGGAGAGTAGGCAAGAGCTACATTTTCAACTCAAATGAACTCACATTACTAGTCGAGAGGAACAAGTCCATGTTTTCAGCATATTTACATAAAAACATTTCTAACCAACTGGTAGTTTCACATGTGTTATCAGCATAAAGTTTCCTCCACAACATAAACTGTATTTTAGCTTGGTGCTACCATTCTATAAACTGTTTTGGCAAGCGAGATATTTACGGGCAGAAACTACTAAAGACAGATAGGGAGGAGTATGTCTTTCTTCAATGAAGGCCGCAATAGTAAACCTTGAGGAAACAATTATGTCCCCGTGGGGTTAATGTTCTGTAAGCTGGCAAGGTAAACAAAGCTGAGAGAGGCGAGCAGACCAACAGGTGATTTCCAGGTAGATAGCGAGGCGACGTCCAGCTTCACAACAGGAGTCTGCAGTGGCATCTTCTAACTTTCACTGGAGTGAGAGAAATGCGAGTGTTTTATGCTAATATAAACGTGTGTCACGGCATGGCAAGAATGTGTCAAATTTGCGTGTGTAAAAATCTGGAATACCACATCAGCTTGAAGATGGAATTCTAATTTCCACCATGACCGGGGCCGGAGGGTGAGCCGACCTGCCTCCACCATCACAGGTATGAGCATCATTAAATAATGTAAATAAACATGTAGGACCGTGGCAAATCGATGATCAATGTAGTTTAGAGTACTAGGTAGGGTTGTAAATAATTCACAGTTTTATATATTGCTAATAATAATAATAATAATTATAATAATAATAATAATAATAATCTTATGTTGCACTTTCAGCTAGGGTTATTTGTGCACTTTGTTTAGGTAGATCTTGTTTGCGTGTTGTTGGTTTATTTTCTGTAGTGTGTCACTTTGACAGTTAGGCAGCTATGATTTTTGATCTATGAGTGTTATGCCAGTTTTATTATTATCATTTTCATCATTATTTAGATCGATGGTTTTGAGTCATATTTTGTTGGAATTTTGGTCTTGTAGACACCGCCGTGATATTTCAATGTTTATTTTGCTATTTTGCGCATTTCAGCTTGTTTTGTGTTGCGGATTCATCCTTCAGATGACCGGTTTTGATGGTACTGATCCCGCTTATTTTGCGACGATTTTTGGTAGACGCGAGTATTTATTTCTGTGTAGTTGCGGTTACACATGTTTCAACATTTGTGTTTTGAGAGGCGGTCTCGTCATTCTTTTTTTTTTTGATAGAAATAGTGAGCGCCATTGATGAGTCAGCTCTGTGATTTTTGTGATGTGTAAAAAGGAGGATGAGCGAGAGATCGAGCTAGATGATTAATATCCCTGATGATCTACGTTGACAATGGAAATATGATATTTGGACCATGTCTTGAATTGTCGTAAGAAGCCGTAATGTGCACGACAGATATTTGCCCGCCGGATACGAGCGAGGCTGTATTGTGAGAATAATGAATAATAATGACGTCGAGAATTAATGAGTAAATAGAATTGTGAAATGAAGAATTTAACTACGTGTTAGATGGGTTACGACATGGGTTATGATACTACAGGCAGGAGCCTGTATTTGTTTAAATAATTCCAGGGAAAGTAGATGCTCGGCAAATAATGCTAGCCAGTGTACAAGGTGAACAGAGCGACGAGTCAATGTGTTTTGAATAATTATGTAGAGTCACGGATGACGTGAAATAACAGTAATTTGTCCATCAAGGTTAAATAGTATCATGTCCAGACATTTATCGTCTGAGGTTAGAGATTGCCGTCAAATTCACAATATTTATATTTTGCTACTCGCAGCGGGGTATATTTTTTTCAGGAGACTCCGAGTTTGTTTTGCGCATTTCATCCTTGTTAATTTCCAGTAGGCCGCGATGGTGGGGTCTAGTTCGCTTATTTGTTTTCCTTTCTATTTGTACCTTTTACCGTGTATTTGTAGGACGTAAGCGTATGTGAATTATTTATATTTGTTGTGATGTAAATAGATAGGTGTAGATAGGCTAGTTTTGATTTCTGTGTTTTCTTTATCGGAGCGGTATTTCTCCGTTAATTAATGTAATGTTGTAAATAAGATTTCAGATGTTAGGTTTATGAATCATCGATTATGTCACAGTCGAAACAATAGTAGTGGTATGCTCATACCAGGCATTTAAGTAATTACCAAACTTTCTTTTTAAAAATCCACTACATTTTTATTTTTTTTTAAATGAAGCGATCTTTAAATAAACCAAATGTATAAAACTGCCGCAATGAATGGTAAATAAGATGGCATCTGCCTCCATCTAGTGGTGGTACCACAAATCTATGAATTAATAATGAAATGCAGCTAGCGGCAAAGTCAATAGAAATTTTAATGTACAAGGATCGCTATCATTCGATAATGTTAACATCAGGCACTTGGCCTAATTTTTGGTTTATTCTTAAGAAGTCCAGTCTATCACAGACATGCAAATGAAGTTTAAAATTTAGATGAGTGGTTGGATACACTCAGAGTGACGTTTCGATAATTAATTTTGTTTAACTATGAAGTGTTTGAATAAGACAATGGTTATGTCGGAAATGAAGTGTGATGTTCATGGCTGTTCTGTTTTCTTCGAATTATTCCTTAAGTGATACACTTGGTTAGTGCAGACCATGATTATTTAAATTTGGGTATTTTACCAAATGAGCCACATGTGATAAACATTTGATAACTCCTATAAGTCAGTGGTTTGATGACATAACAATTTAACTTACTTTATTGTGAGTCAACTATTTTAAATTTATTTTGAGAGATAGTTTCTCCGTAATGTAATTCTGTATTTCAAGAAGGTGGTCTTTCTGACCAGAGTTTTAAACTGAGTCATGTTATTAACTTGAAGACAGTGTCATGATAGTCTGGTATATTTTAATTAAGGTGTTTGACCTTCAGTCAGTTTATTTAGGCAGTTTATGATTGTTTTGTAAGGCAGATCTTCAATCTGCAATTTTATTAGTCACTTTTATTTCATTTGTTTACATTTTTCACTAGTTCAGTTTACGTTCACTTTTAGCATTTTGCATTTTATTTAATAAATTAGTCTTCTATTTTAAATTTTAATTCAGTCTTGGGTACCGTCATTTTAGTTAGTTTACCCCCTTCTTTTCATTTCCTCACTCCTTGATCAGCGGGTGGCCTCTCCGGGGATAACGGACGGGCACGACTGAGAAAGAAGAGTCTACATGCAGCGGTGAGTATTATTTACATGTCATTTATTACAGGAGCAGCCGGCGCACAGAAGAAAGAAGAGAGCACCGCAGTTGTTGCCTTAAAAAGGGCACAGGGGCCGGAGTGAGGAGTGAAAAGCGTGGCGCCCACCTTTGGGGCCAGATTTGCTTATCCCCGGGACTTTGCACTTTACATTTTATTTATTTTGTACCCAGACTAACGGCCATGAACATAGAGTTACTAAATATTGATAAATATGAATGCTGTGATAGTACTGTTTGACAAGTAGTGGTATTAATTATAAATGATATGTTTTGTATAATTTTATCCAAATTTAGGATAAAATTGTTTTGTATTGGTGATTACTGTGTCTTGCATGTGTTGGAGGTATTGTTGGGGAGCCTGAAGGTCTCAGTCGTATTCTCTCAGCATATAAAATGTCGATTAGTCAGGAGCAGTGGGACAGGTTAATTAAAACCATCAGTGATTTAAGTGTAACAACTAATGAACTGAAATCCAGTCAGGCAGAACTAGCTAATGAACTAAAATCTAGTCAGGCCGAACTATCGAATCAAATAGAAAGTAGCCAGGCAGAATTAGCTATTGAACTTAAAGTAAGTCAGGATGAGTTGAAATCCAGCCAGGTTGAACTTGTAAACAAAGTAGAAAGTAGCCAGGCCGAATTAGCTAACGAATTAAAAACCACACAAGGCGAATTAAAATCCAGCCAGGTAGAGTTAGCTAACGAGTTAAAAACCACACAAGGTGAATTGAAATCCAGCCAGGTAGAGTTAGCCAATGAGTTAAAAGCCACACAAAGTGAATTGAAATCTAGTCAAGCTGAACTTGCAAATAAGATTGAAAGTAGCCAAGCCGAACTTGCAAATAAAGTAGAGGCGGTGCGAGGACAGGTTTTAGAAGAATTCAAGTAGTGCGAAGTAAAGCTCGAGGAGAAATTCATAAAGAGCCAGGTTGAATTGAAGAAAGAGTTACGGGAAAACCAGGATAAACTCATGCAGGCGTGTAATGCGAACAGGCAGGAGACGATGGAAGAAATAAAGAAGTTAGCCGATGCACAAGCACAAATACAAGAGCAGTTAGACAGCCATAGCGCGACTGTTGAGGAAAGTATGAGGGAAACCAGGGCGATGGTGCAAGATCAAGGCAAGGATCTAGCTCGAGGTATCATACTCTTGGAAGAGCGAATAGATAAAATTGAGGATGAGACTAGGAAAGAAATGAATAAAGTATGCGTACAGATTGGAGAGACTCAGGAGGAAACGAGCCACGAAATCATGACCTTAAAGTCGGAAACCCAGGATATTACAAAGAGGTTAACCGAACTGTCAGAAAAGATAGCGGAAACTGAGGGTGCGATTACACTCAGTGAGCAGTCAGTAAGACAGGAATTTAACGAGGTCATAGAGGGAAAAATCCAGGCAATTAAGACCCAGGGCGAAAACCTGTCGACCTTGGTCAAAATGCTAGTAGACAAGCAAGCCGAGTCCCAGGTAGCCAGAGAAATTAGGATACAGCCGCAGCATGAGCAGACACAGAGCGTGCCGATAACACAAATATTTAACGTGGAAAGGACAATGCCGGAAAGTACACAAAGAGCTGAAGCTTCCACGCAGATCATAAACATTGTGCGTACGAGTGACGACCAACCGAAGAAATTTAGTGGAACGTCACAAATTACCCTAAAAGTATATCTTAGGGAATTGAAACAATATTTCCAAGATATTAAAGCCCCAGAAGACAAGAAACTACGCATTGTAGAAAAATATCTCGAAGGACAGGCAAAGACCTGGTACTATGGTTTCGTAGATACTTTTAAGACGTTCGAAGATTTCGAGAAGGCTTTCCTCGAAAGGTACTGGTCCTTGTCAACACAACAAGCACTCAGGATGGACTTGTACACTCGCAAGTACATGTCGACACAGCCCACACGATACCTAGACTTCTTCTTAACACAGCTCGTGAAACTTAGACAATTAGACTCCCCTGTGTCTGACGCAGAAATCGTGCAGACAATTATAAAGCAATTTCCGTCGGACGTGCAGCGAATGCTCATTACGGCGAGGGTAGATGATCCAGCCCAAGTTGAGGCTATTTTAAGGGAGCTAGACGCTACATCCACTAATAATGTACCGCAGAGAGTGACCAGGCAAACGCAGGAACATAGGGCTTACCTAGCTAATGCCACAAGTGACAATGCACGAGGCAATGCGCAGGTAAACGGCCCGAATTCAGGCGCTGTACCGCGGCGAGAGACGAACACGAGACGCCAGGAGGGAGAAACCCAACGTCCGTGGTTTAGAAAACCTAACTATCCAGACAGGCGCCCGCGATACCAGGACAGGCAGCCATACCAAAGGAGGTACCTCTCACGAGACAGAAGGCGATGGGAAGATCGAGGTAGAGATAGGCCTTATTATCGCGACCCTGAAAGGAGATGGAACGAAAGAAGGAACTACCAGCGAAATAGGAACTCGGACCCAAGGTACCAAGAGGGGCGCCGATACATCAATGACCTGAACAATAAACAGCAGCGCGATCCGTGGAAACAGGCAATCGAGTCCCAAGACATGAACCCGGATATCACGGGAGCCGAAAGCCTCGAGTTCCAGCAAACAAGAAGGAGAGGAAGCGAGGACCGCAGACCGCTCAATCCGAATGCACCGACGTACGAGGGGACCGGTGCTAGAAAAAAATCCCTTCAATTTCGAATTAGTAGCTCCATTAGACACTGACTCAGCCACACATTTAACCATTGAGAATGAAGAGTGGGAAGTAGCTAAGGTAGATTCATGGATAGCGCAGCCTGAGGACTTGTTAAATGATGAATTCAAGCAGGAGAGCCCACAAATTTTACCTCTACCTGTGATTAAAATCAAAATTTATGGAACAAGCATTTTAGGACTTTTAGATACTGGTGCGAGTATCAGCATTATTTCGAGGACTCTGTTTAATGATTTGAAAGAGAGAATGAGCCTACCTGAGATCCCGGTCTCGACAGTAAAAATAAAAGGGATCGTGCCAGACAAGGTGACTACCTGCAAGTCCCAGACATACCTGGAGATGACAATAGGGAGCTCAACCTACAGTCATACATTTATCATAATGGCCAGAGTTAACTACAACGTAATTCTTGGAGCTGATTTTTTAAGGGAAACACATGCCGTCATTGACCTTGCAGGGGGCGTTGTGAGATTCCGAAGGAATGGAGGTCACGACAAGGTGGCAATAAATCCGGAAACCGATGAGGAGGACGAAGCAGATAACAGTACTGACGGAGAGTTCCATGATATCTTAGGAGCCGAGCATGCGGATGAACAGTTAAATATTTTGGACCATGAGGGGATTTTTACTGACATTTTTAAGGTTGATACTGCAGAAGATATTGAAAAATTTATCAATGACAAGGTTGCAGAGTTTAAAGGAACGAAACAACAGAAAGATCAATTAAGAGCCTTCTTAATTGAACATCAGGCCGTATTCGATTCCAAAGTAGGCCTCATCCCTAATTTTACATACGTTTTCAATGTTTTGGACTGGGAACCATACAAACGTAAGCCGTACCCAGTGCCAGAGAAATACCACGAGGAGGTCAAACAAATTATCAAACAAATGGAAGAAAACGGGATCATCTCGAAGCGACCCACTCCGTACGTGAACAGCCTTGTCATAGTAAAAAAAGCCGACAATTCCCTGAGGCTGTGCCTAGACGCTCGTCAATTAAACTCCAAATTAATCCCGGAGAATGATCAAGCCATGCCTATTAAGGACGCAATTCGTCGATTTAGAGACATGGAAGTTTTTACAGGTGTGGACCTGACCAGTTCTTTTCACCATATTCTTCTGCATGATAAGTCGAAGTTACTAACAGGGTTTATGTTTGATCAACAGACCTATGTCTTTGAAAGACTCCCGTTCGGAACCCGCAATTCTTCTAGCGCTCTCATACGGGCACTTGACAGGAACCTAACAGACGAAGTTAAAGCAGTTACTACTTTGTACATCGATGACATGATAATCGCAACTAAAACCTTTGAAGAAAACCTCCAAAATCTAGGCAAACTGTTCAAAAACCTTATAGAAACTGGATTCAAGGTGAATATCAAGAAATCACACTTCTGTCAGCCGGAAATCCTATTCCTAGGACACGTGATAGACGGCAAGGGAATCCGACCAAATCCAGTAAAGTTAGAGGCGATAAGTAACTTCCCTAGACCTACCAAGGTGAAACATGTTCGCCAGTTCCTTGGTATGTGTCAATTCTTTCGAGAACATTGTAAAAATTTCACCGAAGTCGTAGCACCACTACAAGACCTGCTGTGTAAGAATAACAGATGGAAATGGACACAGGAAGCAGAGACAGCGTTCACAAGTACTAAAGAACTGTTAGCCAGGAGCATACAATTAGCGTATCCTGATTTTAACAGACCATTTATCCTTCAGACAGACGCATCTAAAGTGGGCGTAGGTGCAGTCTTATTCCAGGAACAGGACAATGAATGTAAAACCAAGGACTATTTAGGCTTTTATAGTAGAAAACTGAGGTCACACGAACGGAACTACACAACTACAGAGCTGGAAATGCTAGCTATAGTCCAAGCCCTACAGCACTGGCGGAAAGTTATTTATGGATTTCCAATCGTCATAAGAACCGACCACAAAGCTTTAACTTTCATGTTAAAGTCAGCTGTTTCATCTGACAGAATTACTAGATGGTCACTGTTCGTGCAGCAATTTAATTTTACCATTGAACATTGCACCGGCAAGGCAAACATTCTAGCAGACGCCTTAAGCAGGAACCCAAATAAACGTGAAGAGCAGGTAAACTATGTGGACTTAACCCAGGAAGACCGAAATGTACTACTCCGACTGAGCCAGTTACCAACCTTTCAACAGGCTGATCCAACCTTACAGCCGATTATCCAGTATTTCCAGGGAGCAATTCAACAAGGGGACCCTCGTTATGACGAAATTCACAAGGCCGCACAAGAATACAGGTTCTTAAATAATCAGTTGTTAAAATATGCAGATAAGGATCATACTAAATTGAAGATTGTCGTCCCTAAAGAATTACAGGAAGAGCTAATATGGCATGTACACCGTGTTATTGGGCACGGAGGTATTGATAAGACCGTCGCCACAATTCAGGAAACTTTCACCTGGAAAGACCTAAGGAAAACTCTCAGGGATGCAATAGTTACATGCGACACTTGCCAGCGTGTCAAGGCGAACTCCTACCTTGTAAAACAGAAGCCAATTCCCATTCTACCGTCAAAGCCCCGTGAGTTATTCGTGATGGATATTTATGGAAAAATCCCGAAATCACGGAGAGGCAATCAGTTCATATTAGTCACCATGGATGTATTTTCCAAATTTACAAACCTTTCTCCAATGCAAAAGGCCAATACTAGGTCAGTTTTAAGATGCATTAACAGGGAAATAATTCCGGCCATGGGAAAACCGGAGAAATTATTGACAGATCACGGAACACAGTTCACCTCCGCAGAGTTCAAAACAGGTTTACGGCAATTAGGAATACAGCATGTTCTGAGTTCAACACGTCACCCAGAGTCGAACCCGGCAGAAAGAGTAATGAAAGTCATCGCAAAATTCAGCAGAATTTATATCCTAGAACAGCATTGGCGATGGGTCGATATTCTCCCATTGATCACTGACTGCATAAATAATACTGTCCATGAAGCAACAGCGAAAATCCCGGCCACTGTGCATAATGGCTTACAACCGGCCAGGCCGTGGAGTCCAGTCGTTAATTGTCCGCCTGAACCCCTATTATCTCCGGAACTATGTATACAACAGGTACAAGAGCGCTTAAGAGAGCAAGCTGACCGCAGGCTGAGAAGGGTTCGCGGAAGAAGGTATCACAGGCCATTAAGGGTAGGTGAAATGGTATTGATCCGTAGACCAGCCATCTCCGATCCTGAAAGAAAGTATTACGCAAAATTCGCACCATTGTACATCGGTCCTTACCGCATTGTGCAAGATATGCAAAACAATGCATATAAAATTAGAAGTTTAGATGGAGAAAATGAAATGATTATGAACGCAGCCAATCTTAAAACATACAGAATAGCACCAGGCGCAGCTCAAGTGAATCTCATGGAAAAACCAAGGAGCTCAAACGCAGGAGAAGACGCAAGTTCCGGCACGGAAGAAGAAGATGATGATGATGACCCGTGTACCGAAGCAGAAGAAGAAGATGACCAGGAAACCCTATCAACGAACCCAGGAGACGACAGTCATTTCGAGATTGAGACAGGTCAACAGACAGAAGAGAATTGTCCGGAATGCGAACAGAACTCAGCCGAGATACTAGCAGTCATGAAACAGATTGCAGATGACCTCGAGAAAGAGAACAAACTTTTAGAGAGAGAAATCAGAGAAAAACTCAGACATAAGCAGAGGTATACTTCATAGTCAGGAGTATACATTCGCTTATGGCTGCAAGTATGTCTAGAATATCATTGGTTGAATTGAGAAATCTTCCACTATCGCGTAAGATTTCTAACGTCGTAAGGGGGCATTGCACCCATAAGCGAATTTGTCTAATTTAATAAACATTTAAATTAAATATTTCGCATATGAGATACCACAGTGAGGCTGTGAATCCAGCAGTCACAAAGGAACTTTCTGGCGCCAGCCTGACGGCGAGGAGAATCCATGAAACTCTTCTCTAAGCACGACCAACTTGTAAACCATCCTTAGGGTTCCTTCCAATAAATTTTATGACACCGCCTAGGAGGGGCGACTTGCTGTTCGTTCTCACGAGAAAAGCACGCGTTGAAGCCTGACCTACTTAGCTAGGACAATAGGGGACAACGACAATAACCGCCAATCCTTGGGAGGAAATGGAAGCACCACGTTTGGAAGAGCGCGAAAGTCTCAGCCAATCAGAAAATTCTAAATTTGAATGAACTGTCATACCGGGAAATCTACAGTCAGTATTCCGCGATCTGAAGCCCGGTGTGGTAGTGGAAAACAGTGTCCTGATTTCTTTATAATATTTGGTGAATTATCAGTGCGAATCTGTGGTAAATTAGTGCCTAATTAATAAAATTCAACTTCACACGGAGGAGTAATAGGACCCGGAAGGAGGAGCTGTCATGGCAGGATGGAGCCATCCACCGGAAGAAAATAACACCAGTGACGCGCGCCGTCGTGTGGATTATCCTGTGATCATTTCCCGCGGCGCAATATCACATGTGAGTCAGACAAAATTTAGGAAGTTCTGCATATAATTTTGATAACCATAACCTACGGAGGTACGAGAAAGCGCTCCCGAGGACTAGATCATTACGCCACATCCCTTCCACGGAACTATTTTCCAGGTGGTGGGAGAAATCTTTACAAAAACCCAGTGACCAGAGGGTCGAATTCTCAGTCTTTCCAAGTTCTCAGTCGTTCTCAGTGTCTTCAGAGTTCTCAGTTGTTTTGTTGAGTCTTGGCAGTGATTCTGTAAGTCTCAGTGTTTATGAATTCTCAGTTGTTGGCTTGAGTATTGACAGTGTGTCTTGACTAATTCACAGTGATTCTGTAACAATCTCAGTGTATCTACGTTTGACAGAGTGACAGAGTGTGTCAGCTAATTTTATCAGTTAGATTTGCTTTTGGCTGGTAAGAAAGCGATTAGACACTTGTAGGCATTTTAGTAAGCCTTGTATTATTTACTTGGGAGAATAGCATTTCAGAAAATGAACACTTTAACAGACTTTTACTGTAAATGCAGGGAGAGTAGGCAAGAGCTACATTTTCAACTCAAATGAACTCACATTACTAGTCGAGAGGAACAAGTCCATGTTTTCAGCATATTTACATAAAAACATTTCTAACCAACTGGTAGTTTCACATGTGTTATCAGCATAAAGTTTCCTCCACAACATAAACTGTATTTTAGCTTGGTGCTACCATTCTATAAACTGTTTTGGCAAGCGAGATATTTACGGGCAGAAACTACTAAAGACAGATAGGGAGGAGTATGTCTTTCTTCAATGAAGGCCGCAATAGTAAACCTTGAGGAAACAATTATGTCCCCGTGGGGTTAATGTTCTGTAAGCTGGCAAGGTAAACAAAGCTGAGAGAGGCGAGCAGACCAACAGGTGATTTCCAGGTAGATAGCGAGGCGACGTCCAGCTTCACAACAGGAGTCTGCAGTGGCATCTTCTAACTTTCACTGGAGTGAGAGAAATGCGAGTGTTTTATGCTAATATAAACGTGTGTCACGGCATGGCAAGAATGTGTCAAATTTGCGTGTGTAAAAATCTGGAATACCACATCAGCTTGAAGATGGAATTCTAATTTCCACCATGACCGGGGCCGGAGGGTGAGCCGACCTGCCTCCACCATCACAGGTATGAGCATCATTAAATAATGTAAATAAACATGTAGGACCGTGGCAAATCGATGATCAATGTAGTTTAGAGTACTAGGTAGGGTTGTAAATAATTCACAGTTTTATATATTGCTAATAATAATAATAATAATTATAATAATAATAATAATAATCTTATGTTGCACTTTCAGCTAGGGTTATTTGTGCACTTTGTTTAGGTAGATCTTGTTTGCGTGTTGTTGGTTTATTTTCTGTAGTGTGTCACTTTGACAGTTAGGCAGCTATGATTTTTGATCTATGAGTGTTATGCCAGTTTTATTATTATCATTTTCATCATTATTTAGATCGATGGTTTTGAGTCATATTTTGTTGGAATTTTGGTCTTGTAGACACCGCCGTGATATTTCAATGTTTATTTTGCTATTTTGCGCATTTCAGCTTGTTTTGTGTTGCGGATTCATCCTTCAGATGACCGGTTTTGATGGTACTGATCCCGCTTATTTTGCGACGATTTTTGGTAGACGCGAGTATTTATTTCTGTGTAGTTGCGGTTACACATGTTTCAACATTTGTGTTTTGAGAGGCGGTCTCGTCATTCTTTTTTTTTTGATAGAAATAGTGAGCGCCATTGATGAGTCAGCTCTGTGATTTTTGTGATGTGTAAAAAGGAGGATGAGCGAGAGATCGAGCTAGATGATTAATATCCCTGATGATCTACGTTGACAATGGAAATATGATATTTGGACCATGTCTTGAATTGTCGTAAGAAGCCGTAATGTGCACGACAGATATTTGCCCGCCGGATACGAGCGAGGCTGTATTGTGAGAATAATGAATAATAATGACGTCGAGAATTAATGAGTAAATAGAATTGTGAAATGAAGAATTTAACCACGAGTGTTAGATGGGTTACGACATGGGTTATGATACTACAGGCAGGAGCCTGTATTTGTTTAAATAATTCCAGGGAAAGTAGATGCTCGGCAAATAATGCTAGCCAGTGTACAAGGTGAACAGAGCGACGAGTCAATGTGTTTTGAATAATTATGTAGAGTCACGGATGACGTGAAATAATAGTAATTTGTCCATCAAGGTTAAATAGTATCATGTCCAGACATTTATCGTCTGAGGTTAGAGATTGCCGTCAAATTCACAATATTTATATTTTGCTACTCGCAGCGGGGTATATTTTTTTCAGGAGACTCCGAGTTTGTTTTGCGCATTTCATCCTTGTTAATTTCCAGTAGGCCGCGATGGTGGGGTCTAGTTCGCTTATTTGTTTTCCTTTCTGTTTGTACCTTTTACCGTGTATTTGTAGGACGTAAGCGTATGTGAATTATTTATATTTGTTGTGATGTAAATAGATAGGTGTAGATAGGCTAGTTTTGATTTCTGTGTTTTCTTTATCGGAGCGGTATTTCTCCGTTAATTAATGTAATGTTGTAAATAAGATTTCAGATGTTAGGTTTATGAATCATCGATTATGTCACAGTCGAAACAATAGTAGTGGTATGCTCATACCAGGCATTTAAGTAATTACCAAACTTTCTTTTTAAAAATCCACTACATTTTTTTTTTTTTTTTTTGAAATGAAGCGATCTTTAAATAAACCAAATGTATAAAACTGCCGCAATGAATGGTAAATAAGATGGCATCTGCCTCCATCTAGTGGTGGTACCACAAATCTATGAATTGATAATGAAATGCAGCTAGCGGCAAAGTCAATAGAAATTTTAATGTACAAGGATCGCTATCATTCGATAATGTTAACATCAGGCACTTGGCCTAATTTTTGGTTTATTCTTAAGAAGTCCAGTCTATCACAGACATGCAAATGAAGTTTAAAATTTAGATGAGTGGTTGGATACACTCAGAGTGACGTTTCGATAATTAATTTTGTTTAACTATGAAGTGTTTGAATAAGACAATGGTTATGTCGGAAATGAAGTGTGATGTTCATGGCTGTTCTGTTTTCTTCGAATTATTCCTTAAGTGATACACTTGGTTAGTGCAGACCATGATTATTTAAATTTGGGTATTTTACCAAATGAGCCACATGTGATAAACATTTGATAACTCCTATAAGTCAGTGGTTTGATGACATAACAATTTAACTTACTTTATTGTGAGTCAACTATTTTAAATTTATTTTGAGAGATAGTTTCTCCGTAATGTAATTCTGTATTTCAAGAAGGTTGTCTTTCTGACCAGAGTTTTAAACTGAGTCATGTTATTAACTTGAAGACAGTGTCATGATAGTCTGGTATATTTTAATTAAGGTGTTTGACCTTCAGTCAGTTTATTTAGGCAGTTTATGATTGTTTTGTAAGGCAGATCTTCAATCTGCAATTTTATTAGTCACTTTTATTTCATTTGTTTACATTTTTCACTAGTTCAGTTTACGTTCACTTTTAGCATTTTGCATTTTATTTAATAAATTAGTCTTCTATTTTAAATTTTAATTCAGTCTTGGGTACCGTCATTTTAGTTAGTTTACCCCCTTCTTTTCATTTCCTCACTCCTTGATCAGCGGGTGGCCTCTCCGGGGATAACGGACGGGCACGACTGAGAAAGAAGAGTCTACATGCAGCGGTGAGTATTATTTACATGTCATTTATTACAGGAGCAGCCGGCGCACAGAAGAAAGAAGAGAGCACCGCAGTTGTTGCCTTAAAAAGGGCACAGTATGTGGAAGGTATTCGTCTGTGGATCTATAGATGAATCCACTTATGTGGACAGTCCTCCTCTGCGGACGTATCAAGGAATTCACGTATGTGGGCGGTGCTCGTCTATGGATCTATAGTTGAATCCACATATGTAAACGGTCTTCGTATCTTGTGTTGACCTTTAGATAAATCAAAGTATGTGGACTGTCCTGGTCTGTGGACGTATAGATGAACCTTCATATGAGGACGAACCTCGTCTGTGGACGCACAGATGAATCCACATATGTGTACGGTCCTCATCTGAGAACCTATAGATAAATCCAAATTTGTGGACGCCGATCGCGTGTGGATCAATATATGAATCAACTTATGTAGACGGCCCTTGTCTGGTGACCTATAGATGAATCCACATATGTGAACGGTTCTCGTCTGCAGACCACAGATGAATCCACTTACGTGGACGGACTTCGTATGTGGACCTATGGATAAAACCACATACATGAACAGTCTTCGTCTTTAGACCTATAGATAAATGCATATATGTGGATGGCCCTCGTCTATGGACCTATAGATGAATTCACATACGTAGATGGACCTCAGCCAGGAACGTCAGCTTCTTTCGCGGGCCACCCAGGACAGGCCCATAACCGGTGGAAAAACACGACAGCGTCCATGACAGCGGACAGCAGGGACAACCCAGGCGTTCAGAAGCCACTACCCAAGCCTCCCAGCCTACTAGCGCTAACTTAACGTGGGAGAGATCGTTGTGAACCCTACAGGATGGGGAATGCACTAAGATGCCAGCATCTACCAACGCCGCCGCAAGCCAGGAAGAAAAAGCCGGCACAGCGGGGCAGTCGGGGCCCTCGCGGTCCCCAGGCTGGGAGGAGAGCCACTTCCAGGATGAGGAGTCCTCTCTCATCGAGAAGGGACCGTCACGGTCTTCTAGAAGCATACACCACCCTGCTCCGGGAAGTATAAGATGACGGCCTACCAGGAGAGGGCCACCCAGCTGCAAGCTCGGACTGCATCCAGGGAAGCAGCCAACCCATGGACCAGTCAGGAGTGGACCCCAACGGTCAGCAGCAATCAAGTGAGATCCGAACGTCCCCCACTACATCTCTTGCAGTGTTTCCGCTGTATGAGGTGGGGCCACCGTCAGAGTAGCTGTGGGCTCCAGGAAGGCTGCAATCGCTGTTCTAGTGATCACCACTACACAGCTTGCACGAGCCCTACGAGGCACAGTTATGCGCCAAATGTGATGGGGGCGGTGCGGGGTTGGCGCCACGTTGCCTCTCATAGCAGTTGTCCGGTTTATAAAGCTCGGTCAGAGATTAAGGAGACCCGTCACCATGTGCCTGCGCCGTTGAGTAGGTCCCCACCTCGGCGCGCGTGACCGTATTCTAGGGGATCGGAGACTGGGTACAAGGGCTCCAAGGGGCAGCAGGTCTTAAGATTTCTAGCGTCATGGCTTAGTAAACGAAAAGGCTTGCACTATCCACAATAATGCCTCGAAGTACTGAACCTTAGAATAACTGGACTGGCATGGAATGGATTATTGACGTGTGCATGATACCTGTTCCTAAGTAACAATATTACCTGGACTTTTCCAGCCCGCGTCCTTGCACGTGTCATCTGCAATATGTCGGGTTTGGCATGTAATGGCCTTTCTATTTGTGTCTATGTGATATTCCCTGGCACTTACTACATAATTACACAGCTATGATACCTAATATCCTTATCTGGCCTCGTAGCATGCTGAGCACGTGAACAGCCAGATACTTCCTACAGTATAACTTCATCCCAACCTCCCTGTGGTCTCTTTCTCCTCTTAGAATTAGCGGTATGTTGGGGGCGATGTAGCTTGTGTTGATCGCCACGTGGGAGGAGCGAGCTTCGAGAGCACCCCGCAAAAAAACAACCAATCGGTGAGCAAGCGACTGGGAAAGCGGACGGACGTACGTGCCTCCGCTTGGTTCCTCTCTTCGCCAGTGCTTATCAGTACTTGTCAGCCCAGCCAGAGCACTTTTACTTTTGAGTGCAACCGAGAGCATTGCCTGTCACAGCGTACTTTAAAGTGCACAAAAACTAAGCTGTTGTCCTACACTTTTAATTGCAGCTCCGTTTTCAGGATTTTATTGCTGGTAACCAGAAAAGACGGCAGAAAAGAAGAGACGCAGTGACTTCATCTACGAGGTCGCAGTAGCTGATTTCATCCTGAAGGGGAATTCCAGGAACACCACGAACCTATGCCTCGCCACAATGATGGTATACCATCGCTAGGGGGGGGGGGAGGAGGTGAGTACGACAACAACGAGACAATAGTAATAATAGATTTTTTGCGCCTTAGAGGGGGCGAAACTACCTAGCTCGTCAATGCGGTCCTCTCCTGTGCGATTGTCATTTTCTCCGAGAACTCGGACTACACCAGCTTCTACGAGAAGCAGCTCGCTCATTACATTCAAGTCGTCCGGCTACCACGTGGCAGAGAAAGCCCAGAAGTCACAGACCGACAGGAGGTGGCCACTCAGGCCTGCAGGAGGAGATGACGACAACGACCACCGCCACCCGCAGACTGCCAGGATGCAGGGGCACAAACAGGCGGGAACAGATCCATGCCCATCGGCTGTCATGGAGCCCAAGCTGCAAGGCCAGGTGTGAACTTGGATGCATCCGAGCGTCGCGATTGCGCGACCCAAGTCAAGCTGCTCCACATTTGAAAGTGAACACAGATGACTAAGCTGGTCAGCCACGAACATCAACCAGCTGCATGGGCCACTCAGGGAGCGCCCATCGCACGGGCTCAAACAAGTTCGGCGTCGTGGTCAAAGGCCAACATCACGGAGCTAGAGAAAGAAGCCCCCTGGTGTCCCGCGTCTGCCACGCTAGCTTCAAGATGGAGATATCTGGATGTGCCTACAGGGCGCGGCAAGTACCAAGGTGCCTGCGTAAAATACTGTACAATACTGTACGGTAAAATCTATTTTGCCATACACGTCAGCACAGGAAAACGAACCCAACGAAAATTATTCCGATGGATTGCATATAAATATGAGGTTGGGAGGCGTGACTAGTCTTAAGGAATATAATGGATAGGAAGAGCATTGGTACATACGAGGTTTTATAAGTAAGCCATCGATATGCTGTCCATCAGAACAAATTTCATTGAGTTAATTTTCCTATATTCATGTACAAAGGAAAATAAACCTTACTATGCATGGCTTATTTAACCATATAATGGATAGGAAGAGCATTGTCACATTCGCTTTTTTGACATAGGAGCGACGATATGCGAGTTTGTTTTAATTGTGTGTTGGTATTTCTTGTTTCTGCTTGTGTTGCGTCAAGTCAACCTTCTTCATAGTATACATAACTGACACGTCCGGCTCCATGGCTAAATGGTTAGCGTGCTGGTCTTTGGTCACAGGGGTCCAGGGTTCGATTCCCGGCGGGGTCGGGAATTTTAACTATCATTGGTTAATTTCGCTGGCAAGGGGGCTGGGTGTATGTGTCGTCTTCATCATCATTTCATCCTCATCACGACGCGCAGGTCGCCTACGGAAGTCAAATCAAAAGACCTGCACCACGCGAGCCGAACATGTCCTCGGACACTCCCGGCACTAAAAGCCATACGCCAGTTCATTTCATAACTGACACGCGATGCTCGGTGTACAGCTCATAATAGGGGTTAGTACAGGGTAAGTGTAAACAGAATTCTTAAAAGAACAGCTCTATTCCAACAGGTAATCACGGAACAGGTGCTTATTTTATTTTTATTATTGAATTATTGTGATTAACTTATTTGATAATTTGTGATCATGCTTTCAGGTACTGAAAGGTGGATGAATAATTAATGCGGAACTAATGCGTGATTTATAATTAATTAATTAATTCAGAAGTATAATGTCGTTAGCGTCAGTTCAGTTGACAACAAGTTTTTTTTCTCTGATAAAGAAAGGTGAATGGCCTTAGAACACTTAGAAGTATGAATAAGTACCACAACCACGTAAAGTATAATGAATTATAATTGTGAGGGAAAGTATACTGATAGCCAAAGTTAACTAGTGTATTGTTCTGTGTGGATAATAATTTCTGAGGGACGTTAAGCCATGACAATCAAAAAGGGCCAATTTAGTGGAAGGTCCCGAAATCGATGTCCAGACTGACTTAAAATTGTTCTGGTAGACTAGTTTCGATATGCTATTGACACTGAAAATTATGTGTGCTTAATTACGGTAGTTTAACATTTGACATTTTGGATTTCGATAACTATCGTGTATATTCAGTTTCAAGCAATGTTATTTATTTAATGTAATTCAACATTGATTCAAGTAAGTTAATTCCAATTTAATTAATTTTAAATTGATAAATCATTGTGTGATTAATTGTTTTTCACGAAGAATAATGTAGTATAAATTTACTGATTTAAGGTTTTGACTGAGGTTATGTTGGTCAAGTGGCACAATAACTGCAAATTTACATTAAGGTTTTGACTCACATTTTGATGCAAATTTTTCTTAATTTAAGTTCCTTTTTAATGTTCACAGTTTAGATAATTTTTATTGAACTTCCCATTATATTTTTACCTGGCATTTGTACCCGTTATTCGCACGGGCATTAGCAATGGATTACATGTCTCCTTCAGGAATTTATGCGAAGTAACATGGCTCTATTTACACGTTTAATGTGACATGTAAAAATGGTATTTTCCTACGAAAGCGCGTGGCAGTAACGTGATATATAATGAAGCTGAAGAATGTCGAGAGAGAAAGAGGACGATTTCCAAATTTATTGTACGGTACAGTCCTGGTCCAAAGTTTTGCGAAATTCTCCGTGGTTCTCAGGTTGCATATCGTCGGCTTACTTCTAAAACCTCGTATGTCGCAGTGTTCTTCCTACCCATTATATTCCTTAACACTAGTCACGCCTCCCAGCCACATATTTATATACAACCATCAGAACCTTTTTCGTAGTGTTCATTTTCCTGTGCAAGCCGGTAAAGGAAAATGGACCTTGCCATACAGTACTGTAGGGATGTTGTTTTCATGGCGAATGTACGCACTCTTAAAGTTTAAAGTATTTAAGGTTCATTTTCCTTTATACGTAACCATAGGAAAATGAACACAACGAAAATTGTTCTGATGGACTGTACATCCATATGTGGCTGGGAGGCGTGACCAGTCTTACGGAAGAAAATGGATAGGAAATACAATGGGAGATACGAGGTTTTAGAAGTAAGCCATCGATATTGTACCTCTGAGACTGACGAGGAGCTCTGACGTTGATGATACCTCCATTAATATCTGCCCTATCGAAAAGAGCAAAATGGCTCTTTAGTTCTTCCTGTTACCCACATTGAAGTAACATGCACGACATGTCCCACGGGACTTGGACGAAAAATCCAATTTTTCATGATCATCTGCTTTATTATCCGTCGTACCATAAATACGTTCATGGTATAAAGGAAGGGAAATAACATATCGATGGCTTCCTTCTAAAACCACGTATGTCCTAATGCTATTACTATCCATTATATACCTTAACACTGGTCACGCCTCCCAGCCACGTGCGTATATGCAGCCCATCAGAACAATTTTCGTTTTGTTCAATTTCCTACGGTTATGTGTAAAGTAAAATGAACCTTAAATACGTTATACTGTAGGAGTGCGTAAATTCCCTCGCAAACATCCCTTTAATACGGTATGGTAAGGTCTATTTTCCTTTACACACTAGCACAGTAAAATGAACACAAAGAAAAATATTCTGATGGACTGCACATAAATATGTGGCTGGGAAGCGTGGCCAGTCTTAAGGAATATAATGGGTAGGAAGAGCATTTATGCATACGAGGTTTTAGAAGTAAGCCATCGATGTTATCTACAGATTTTACATACAATCAATAGTGAGAGAGACAATTAAAAAAAACTCTCTTGGTCATCTTATAAACCCCAGGTCTCTTCAGTGTGCTTAAATGAAAAAATGAAATGAAATGTCGTATGGCTTTTAGTGCCGGGATGTCCCAGGAGGGGTTCGGCTCGCCAGGTGAAGGTCTTTCTATTTGACACCCGTAGGTGACCTGCGCGTCGTGATGAGGATGAAATGATGATGAAGACAACACATACACCCAGCCCCCGTGCCATTGGAATTAACCAATTAAGGTTAAAATCCCCGACCCGGCCGGGAATCGAACCCGGGGCCCACTGAACCGAAGGCCAGTACGCTGACCGTTCAGCCAACGAGTCGGACAGTGTGCTTAAATGATAAATATATACCGAAACCTGCTTCTGGATGAGCCGACTGTAAATATGAAGTATGGTCGAAACGTAATTGACAGTGTAAGTGAGCCCATAATTGTATTTTGCTAAAATGCCTGCTGCAAGATTGAGAAGAAACGCGCATCCATACTTTTGTCGTAAGCTCACCTCGTGTTCCGTGGCTTGTGAACACCCCCCCCCATAACATCGATATTGGTTGGAACATTTCGGAAGACCTCGGTAAAATAATAATGAAATTCTGAATATCCTTCATTGTGAGAGGTTTCGGCACTGTCATTAACGAGGAAATAAGTAATTAAGAATTTTGAGAAACATTTGATGAAGTTAACTTCACAGTGTGCAAATGTATTTCATTATGCTCAGAGAGAAGTTAGCATCCGTCCTGGCCGAGTGGGATTACACGTGTCAAGGAAATACGGTCAAAATGCGCGGGAATCATCGTACCAGGAATTAATTAATTACGCCGGTTAAGGAAGCAGGAGAAAAAAAAGCGAACAACACCATGCTGATTGAAAAAATAGGCGGAATCTCTGCATTGAGTCTCAAGGGAATCGGTCCAGCGGTCATCAAATGGGACGATTGCACAATAGTAGATAATGCAACTACCGCATCTGTAGAGAATGCATAAATACCCCCTCTACCAGGGAGACAGTCAGTCATCATTCAGTTGTCCGAGAGGGTGAACCTACGTCGATACATATCAACATTTCTAAAACTTCTAAAATTAAAGTGTGTGAGATAGACTGGGAACCTCAAAAGCCAGTTGGCTTGAGAGGCGAAAATTTTACAAAGTGGTAATGGGGAGTGAAGAAAACTTAGATATTGAAACATTGTATTTACGACAATCATCATGGTAGGTGGGAATATCATAGAAATTTATTTCTAGGGATTCTGAACTTCTGCGTAGGAAGACAGCAGAGTCATAGATAGCTCTATTGAATTATTGCGGACAAGGTTATTTTGATAGTTTTTAAGGGAGGACTGTTGGGGTCTGGCAGAGATTACATCATTTGTCTCACGGTCATTCAAATGTGTGGAACTCTTGGTGAAGAGGAGGTGGGAACTTTCCACAAACTGCATCAGTTGAATAACCGACACGAGGCTGTGTGGTTTAATTTTTGTGTATATGTACGTGTATGTAATAACATTTCTTATTAGGTTAATTATTTCAAGAAAATGAATGTGTGTTGCTTCAAGTGCAGAATCAGTGCATTGATAATGTAGTATGTAAGCGAAGAATCCCTCCTACCATCATGAGGGCCTAAATTCAGAGGTTGTTGGCTTGCAAGATGTAGCCAAGATACCGCCACGTCAAGCGGCACAATTACAGGTCGTCTAATTCAAATATTATCTTTTTGTAATTAGAGATGTAAATGCTTGTCCCTTTAAATTAATTAATAAATCATAACACCGCGTTGTACATGTGGCGTGTGTGGAATTAAGTATGTTGCGATGTCGATGATGTAACTTGTCGTTATTCCATTGTAGAGGCGAATTGTCTGTTATTTGTGTCAGCGCGCGAGATGTTAAACTGTGTTTAAATTTCTTTTAAAAAGTGAAGTTAAATATTACAATGAAAATCAGTGATATAATACGCGGCCGGTAAAGTTATAACAATGATAACGATAAAAAAAACCAGTATAAGTGTGATAAAGTCAAATAACAACGTATCCAAAAATGACAATCATAATAATAATAAATAATAATCAAGTAGTATTAAATTGAGATAATAATAATAATAATAATAATAATAATAGTAATATAGGCTTAAGTACTTGGGAGAATGGTTGGAATCCAATCTCTCTGAAGGAACAGCTTTGTCAACTCGAGTTAACAGGCTTGAAATGGCCTACCAACTGACCAAGAATACGTATAATAAAAAGTGTCTTTCTCGTAATACTAAGATGAAGCACTACCAGACAGTCATCCGCCCTGAAGCCTTATATGCTTCAGAATGTCTAACATTCAACAGGAAGGGACTCATGGAAAAACTTGAAATCCAGGAAAGAAAGATAATGAGGAAGATACTGGGGCCAGTCAAGGAAGGGGACAGTTATAAAAGACGGCCTAACCAAGAGCTCTACAAGTACTGTGAAAGAATAACGAATGTAGCAAGGAAGAGACGCCTAGCATTCTATGGGCACGTCTACAGGATGCATCCTACCAGGTTGACCAACCGGATTCTCAGCTACTGGCAAAATAGGAAGACCAAGTCACCATGGTTGATGGAAGTGAATAAAGATCTACAGGAACTGGGAATAACAGAAGGAATCTTAAAGGATCGTACAGCACTCAGGAAGATGCTTAAACATAACAAGTTCCAGGACAGATTATCAACAAAGAAGACTGGCGCCCTTTGGACAAAGGAGAGGAAGGAGCAACACAGCCTGAGGATGCGCAACTACTGGGCAAACATCAAAGCCCATTCCAAAATGCAATAGTTGAATGTCGTGGTCCTTAGCTGGCCTATACGAAACAAGAAGAAGAATAATAGTAATAATGATGCGATCAGTAGTTAGGTAAGCGAGATTTGCAGTTTGTATCAAAATCCAGTGAAGCATGATAAATGTTGGCATTTTAGGAAATTTAAATGTTGTGACACCGTGTAATCGTGATATAGAAAATTACGGCATGCTATTTTGCACCAGAGGTCTGGAGAAATTTGGAGAAGTTAATTTCCAGATCATAATAAAGTTGTTTGGCTATGGAATCTCTTGTACTTAAAAGTTTCAAGCAAGAAGAAAATGGATTATAATGGAAATGAAATATTATGAGAATAATTATTAGGAAGAAAGTTAAAGGCAGAGTAAGCTTGTATGTTATGAGTGATGTAGAATAAGCAGGACGCCGAGGATAATAGGCCCTGTAGTTCGATGGAGAGGAACTTTTGTGACATGGTGTATAAGTTGATGTGTTATATTTCTGAGACACGCTGTATAAGAGGCGCGATGTCTTGTAGCGATCCAGAACGATTGAAAAATGTAAGGGTTGTCAAATCCAAGTGAGTGTGTTGTAACGCCTATTTTAAATAAAAATTGATGTTCTCCCATGATTATTACTTTATGTAAGACCGTAGGTAACGGCAGTCAAGGTGACGATTCGATTTGATACCAGCGAAGTGCGTTTTGTGATAGCCGACCTCACGAACAAAATACATTCTGACACACGGTCAAGATGTACTTAATTATTGTAAATTGAATTTCATTCTGTATCTTTACGAGACGAAAACATCGCGGACAGGAACATTGCAGGTGAGAGAGAGAATGTTATTAGATTGAGAGTTTAGCCTGCGTATTTTGATGAGAAGTTAGTTCACAGGACAGTTCACAATGATACATGTTTGGAGCGTTGACATTGCAGGTCAGTTAGAGACTCACACTCGAGTTATGCCGTGAATATTGTGATGGTTGAGATTATGGTTTTCAGTGATATTACGTAATATCAAACGAGATTTGAGTTTACTTTTATTTAGCGAACTTCACCGCAAGTGTTTAAATTGCAGTGAGGATTAGATTAAACTAATCCAACCTGTTTTTAGTTTCAATTTCACGCTTTATCGTAGGAAATAGACACAGTAACATTTCCAAATTCGAGTTCATTTCTGTAGCGAATTTCACTTCATGTGTTAGAGTTTCAACGAGAATGAGATTTAAATATCCAGAAATTGTGTTAAAGTTTCGATTTCGCCTGGCAGCATGAGTGATGTGTAGATACCACAACGTTGGCTCAACGCTAGATTTAGGATGCCGCGTGTATTATAATTATCGTTAAGGATAAGTGGACACTGTTACGTTGACTCAACGACAAGATTTTTTTTTTGCTAATGGCTTTTCGTCGCACCGACAAGGATAGGTCTTATGGCGACGATAGGACAGGGTTAGGACGCCTTCTGTAGATATCCAAGTCATAGGTAAGGCATTTTTCAAATCGACTTGAACGATGTTAGTGTTTGCAGTAGTGGATACTAGTATGAAAGATATTAGCAGGTACTATTTAGGCCATGTTTCGGCATAATCCTTACTACCCGGAAGGTGCTCCCATAATAGCGTTGAAGTAGCGGCATGAATGTAAGGGTTGTCCCACTGATCCTTACTACTTAGCCGCGTGTGTTCAAGTTCTATAAACCTTCGTTTCTATTTGTTTCTTTTTCTTCACTTTAATATTTATCGTTCGGGTGTACGGTATATTATGTTAGTGCCGTGTGTTGACACTTAGTTAATTTCTGTAGGATTTACAGTACGAATGCGGTTTCGATTCGTCAGGTGTTATTGTATTTTATTTTCATTTTACTGTACGTTATTCACATTATTTATGTGAGACGTTGATCTAGCGATCAGTTGTAGCTTGGTTTACGGGGACAAGTGTAGGTAGACAGATTTGTAAGTGTAGTCGTAGTTATAGAGAATTGGAAAGATTTCATGTTGTTTGTTTTATATTGTGGACTTGTATTTTAACGAATTTAACGACGTAACTGTTTCATAACCTGAAAGTTTGTTTATAAAGGAAAATTTCAAGTGATTAATCACTTTACTTTAACTTCAGTGTTTGGCGTTTCTTCTAAACGCATAATGAATTAATATTTTCGTGTATTTCGCAGTTTGCTCCTGCAGAACCATCTAATGTAAGATCCCCTCAGATCAAGTGTTGTTGGTTACTTCTGAACGTCTGTTTGGAGTGATGCATGTTTCAGCATCGGGATTAGTCTATAACTTACGGGTGTCACGAGATGACAATACATGGTGGAATTTTATTTTTGATTGTGACAATTGCTGTTAAGTTGTAACAAACACCATGCTTTCAAGTAATATTTCCCAACCTATTCAAAGCAACTGATAGTCAATCTGGTCCGATTAAGGATCCATTCGGGGGATGTTCCAATATCCGGTACGATTGTGGACTGGTGGATAAACTTAATTAAATGTAAATCTGGAATTCTACGTTTTGAAGGTCAGATTTTACACGGTTCGTGTTGGTTAACTCTTAGTTAATGTTTGGATCAATGTGGCCCGATTTTCAGGTTTTCTATTCTTTTCTGGTTTTGCTGTCCACAAATCTTGCATTGCGTTTTCATTCTTTGGAAGATAACAATACAAACAATTTCAGTACATTTTTACCACTCACGGTGTGCATTGTGACTGCGATATAACATGTTGTGACAAATTTAAATTATTTTTCTTAGATATTTAGTAAACTAATTATCGTGATTACAATGAATAAAATTTATAGTAAGCACATGTTTGCTCCTCATTTGGAGTAGTTATGCTCTCCTCTGAACCCTATCGATTGGTCAATGGTGTGACAGAAAAAATCCGTGACGACCCCAAGATCCGAGAATCGACATTTCTCTACCAAAGTAGCCGAGGCAGCCGACCAACGATGGAACGGTAAATTCAAGGGTTCAGTTAGGGTTTTACGTACAATCAATAGAGTGAGAGAAAATTAGAAAACCTCTCCTGGTCATTTTATAAGTCTATTCATTGATTTCTAAATAATATGCATATCGGAATCTGCTACTGGTTGAGTAGACTCCAAATATGAAGTTTTGTTGAAATATAATCAGTAGTGTAAGGAAAAGTTTAAAAACAACTCCAAGGTCTCCCTATAACCCCTCCCCCCCCAGTCTATTCAGTGCTTTTTAAATGATATGCATATCAAAACCTGATCCTGGATGGCAAGATAAGGGTGTATTTTGCCCGAAGGCAGGTCCGAACCTCCGCAGAGGTGTACCTGAGCCGGAGTTTACGTACGGTAGGGTGGCCAATTCCTTTCCGCTCCTCCATTCCCTTACCCCCACCAACAGCGCGTGGCAACGCAACCAAATCTTGACCACGGCCTATGTTGTTTAACTTCAGAGATCTCACGGGATCCGGTGTTTCAACACGGCTACGGCCGTTGGCTGATCCTGGATGAGTAGACTCTAAATATGAAGTTTGGTCTGGATGTAATCAATAGTGTAGGATAAAATTGAAAATATCCTTCTGGCCTTCCTATAAACCCCAATCTATTCTGTGATTTTTAAATGGCTTGCATATCGAAACCTGCGCTTGATAAGTATGAAGCTGAGACATAGTTAATAGTGCAAGAGAAAACTGAAAAAACTATTCTGTTCTTCCTATAAACCCTCAGTCTATTCACAGATTTTTAAACAATATGCATATCGAAACCTGCGCCTGGACGAGTAGACTCTAAATATGAAGTTTGGATGAAATCTATTAATACAGCCGTTTACCCGTGAAGGTGGAACAAGCTCACAGACAGGCAAACAAACAGACACGAATGCTAAAAACCACTGACACGGTCCTGGTTTCACCGAAAACGGATCAATCAATGTTTGGCAAAACAAATGACATTACAGACAGCGGACCCCTACAATTTTATTTATAGGACTATGACAGTTTCATTTGATTTAATTCACTTCTAATTAAATTTCATTTCCCTTGTTAAATTTCATCATACAAAATCAGTCTGGTTTTTCATTTAGTAGCTAAGCGCATAGATATTGATCCTTTATGTGCGCCAAACGAAGAAAAACGGTCTGCTCCCAGGTGTGAGAGAAAAAATGTTAGGTATTTGAGCAGCACCGACGTAAAAGCTACGGGACTACCTGCACATGCTAGATGAAGCCATTCATATTTTAAAGATTCTTTATTGGAAGCAAATCATATATCATATCTCGGTGTAGTGCTAAGAGGATGTCACGGAGGGATATTGGGATTAGTGTCTTCGAAGATGAACTTACGATCGTCGTTCAGAGATCATATTTGTGAATTAAATGGGTAGGAGAATCTCCCTTATGTGTATTATGTTATGTGGTTGAGTAGTAAGGATTTTACTACAGGAAATATATGAGTAGCGGACCGCCTTGAGGTGATCGAGATTCTTTCAAGTGATATTATATGATTTCGTATTTGAATTATTGATCACAAGGGAGAATGTGAGGTGTGCCTTCAACTAGAAAAATGCACATTGGTTTATATGTCCTGCGGTTATTGTCTTCTGCACGTGTAACTTATACGTTTTATGATGACTGTTTCGTTTCTCTTCTTTGTTTTATTTTAGAGAGAATCAGCTCAATTGAGACAACTTGGATCTTGGCTTTAAGTTTGAAGATGATCGTTGTCCCAGCCTATCCTAGTGTGATGGCGAAGTTGTCTATATTCAGGTCGAATATATTTTTATTAAATCATTTTAACTCTATTTGGAGATTATTTTATTCCGTATTATATTACGGCAAAGAGAAATCGGAACAAGGGGGAAATATTAAACTAAATATCAACAAATGAAAAATAATATAATATAATTAAACTTAAGAATGACACAACGAGACTAGATACCAGTTGTCAAATGCCAGTATTAGAGAAGAAATTTATTTTTATTGATATATAAATATTTCCAGGTACATCTGTGTTTCTAAATTCAAACCTCCGTAATAATCTAGTCGACTGTGAGATTCATGTTCAATCTTATCTGAGACCGTATTGTTTAGATAGGAATAATTATATTGTGAAAGAAAATGTATTAATCTCGAGTAAACCAGATATCTATTACTTTGTTGTTTGTTATTCAGATTGTCCGCCTTCTCATTAGAATAACTGGATATAAATTTAACAATCGTCATTTTATGTTTAGGTCTTCATATTTCTTTTATTATTGATGTAATTAATGTTGTGATTTCTCCTACGTTTGAGATGTAATGAACTAGTATAATTATTTATGCCACTGCCCGAGATGAGTATGCATTTCAGGTCGTCAGTTCAACCCAATGTAACTAGAATACTAACAGGCAGGTCATTCCGGGGAATTGCATAGGCTGGTGCACGTGACGTCAGCCTGAGGATAAAGCTACCGCCAAATTCAGTGCCTGCTGTGTTATTAAGGTACAGTTAGCAGTTACTGCCTATGTAAAACGTAAATCTAAAGTATGGTATTTCGATAGCTATGGAGACTTACATCTATTTGAGGTCATACGTTATTTCGGAAGCAGTGCAGACATTGTTTAAAATAAAAACCGTGTTCGAAATTTCAATACACGCATGTGCGGGCGAATATGTCAGACAGTATACAAAGAGCATCAGTGTGCACGTGATGACCAACAGTGTAAGAACGTTCACTGTATGCGGAGAAGGACCTGAAACAACCGTCTAATTTAATCCACCGATCGAATTCGGTCATCAGCCACATAGTCTTAGACTTGTGTCGTTTGAAAGCTACAATAAAATCTATAATGTGCGTGATGACGTAAACAAGTTCTACTACGATGAGTATGTGCTAACGCTACTGTCAGGCAGTTATTCAGTAGACGATATTAATAACTACATTGAAAGTACGTTAATTTATCAGTTTGGAGAACAGAGTTTTAGTAATCATAATTACAAGTTCTCAATTACTGTGAGCAACATCACACATACATGCGTTATTGAGTTTTAATTCAAGACTGACTACAAATCACAACGTGATTCGATTGGACCAGTGCTTGGATTTTCACCAAGGGAGCTCCCACCGAACGTACGTTACGAGTCTGATCAACCAATAACCCTCTTCGAACATTACTTTTAGTATTACTACAGGCTTGAATAGTAATCAACAACCTTTGCACGTCCTGCACGACTTTATTATTACAGAGAAACGTGGATATACTATTCCTGAGAAACCAGCAGTAGTTCTTATCATCTTGTGTCTGTAAAACCCATTAGTAACATCAATTTAGGCTTGTAAATAAATATAATCAGCATATACATTTAGATCGGCACACCTACGTAGCTTACAAACTTCATCTTAAACCACTATGAAAAACATCTATAAAACAAGGTGTACAATCCGAAGACATACTACATGTTTGCGAAGACTCAACGAGTTAACAGATAGCAATAAGCAGATTCTCCAAGATTTTGGATATACGCTACTACAACAAAATGGAAGAAATGCTAGACATTATGAACACAGTAGAAACTCATGAATGTGTAGTACGAAGTGAGCTTCATTTTTATCAATCTTTACGTTTGGACTCAATAACAATGATGAAATTCGCTTTATTATTAATCAGCAAGGTGTATACAACCCACCACACGAAAGCTATTGAGGGACCCTTAGATAAGGCAGATGGAAGTGAACCAAGCATATCTTAACTAAACAACCATGGTCTAGCTTTTCTCTTTTCTGAAGGGCGTTATGAAGTAAATAATGTGGAAAGAGATAGATCGAAGAATGTTGGTGTTACAAGTGCAATGAAACTCTAGCCTTCTTATAGTGATGAAGAAAGTAATATGGATGGCAGGATGGTGTCCGAAAGCTGATAACAACTGGATGATTAAGCAGGATGGTACATTTTCTGGTATGTTACCATTAAAACTTATTCTCGGCTTTGCTGATGATTTAAGACGTAATACAATCAACGCAAAACAAGAGCTAATTCTAATCGGTGATCGAAGAGATTATAATTCTCTTAAAGCACCAGAATCACCAGTAGACTCGAAAACTACACTTCATCGTATATTGTGGAGGATCGAGAAAAACTGAGATTCCTCAAGATTATAGAAAATGATACACCATCACCTATACCTTTTCTAAGTTGGGAGCTGCATGATAGTCCTGTGTTACCACCTACAAACAAACATAACCGGGCTGTTAAAACGTCACGTTTTACTGACAAGAATTTGTATTTTATTTTTGGATTTCAAACCCCTCGTAAATTCAACCATGTAAAAGGTAGCTCACAGTTTGATCACTGTAATTTAAGAAATATTAGACTATATATTAACGGAATTACATATCCTTACGAAAACATGGACATTAATATTGAGATAAATCAATTTGGGTTGTTCTATGACATGTTCTGTAAATTCCAGTCATCGTATTATCAGAAAGAATTTAGTCTGCTATTTTCGCCAGAAGAATCTAAAAATAAAGCACCGATTGCAGTTATAGTCTGCACTTATCATGAAGGATATATAAAAGAAGCTGCTGTTGATATTCGTTTAGAATTTGAAACATCTGAAAATATTCCTGCTAACACAACAGACTATTGTTTTATTATTCATATGAGTGATGTCACTTACCATTCATTAACGAATATTGATACAAGACTATAAATAAGGATAGCCCTTCCTTTTTATTATTTGCTTTACGTCGCACCAACGCAGATAGGTCTTATGGCGACGATGGGATAGGAAAGGGCTAGGACTGGGAAGGAAGCGGCCGGGGCCTTAATTAAGGTACAGCCCCAGCATTTTCCTGATGTGAAAATTGGAAACCACGGAAAACCATCTTCAGTGCTGCCGACAGTGGAGTTCGAACCCACTATGAATAGCCCTCCATCATGGTCATTAGTGTGTGCTTCTACACCGTATACTATGGAACGAAAAGAAGGAAAATACTTTACGGCTACAGACAATCGTCTTGATAACAAACAAAACTGTGAATGTGCATTTTGTTCGCCTGCCAGGGAAACTAATATGCTACATCTTATTTACCTCACTCAAGTAAGTGAGACTATTTAGATGTTCTATAAACATAGAACCTTATGTCTGATGTCAAAACATCTGATTCAGTGTTTACCACTAGGATTTTTATCTATGTACGCTGCTCCTTTCGTACATGCTTTTTGGGATATCCTACCTCTCAACAGTAAGAAGTCAATCGATGAAGCTTCATGCAGACGCTGTCGATGACATTACAAGCATCGTTGTGAAAATCACATCGAATGCGACTGCGATGGACCTAATCCGAAGATTGTAAACTGTAGAGAGCGTATTGATGAACTTTCTCCCTTCTTTACAGTACTTGATAATGAATCCGAAAGGAACTAAACACATGGACGACATTAAGGTAAGAACTGCATCAATTTCTTTGCGAAGCATAATGCATAATACAATATATTTTTAAAATTTCATCAACAATAAATGTTTTGTTTAATTTGAATATTGCAGGGGGTATTACAATTTTGCAGGCACTAAGATGTTAATGAGTACAGCAATCTTGTCGGCAGCGTAACAAAGACTGTAGTGTAACCTGTAGTAGTTTGTTTAATTTTGCAAATAAGTACACAATAAATATTTCATTAAATTTAAAATGTTCTACTTATTGCATTCCCCGTGCCTCCTCACACCTATCAAATGGTTTCCTATTCGTCGCCATTTTATGCAAATGTAGGCTGAAGAACTTCTAGTTCTCTCTTTATTACAACCTTTGTTCATGCCGTACCACGCTCCTATCCAACCTCCCTTAGTCTCTTGTTCTTTTCGATGTCGACCTCACTGTATCCCCTTGCTTCTGAACATATTCACACAAAAAGTTTAAAATTAGCGCCTATGTCATCCGTCATTCACATATGCATGCGACACCTAACCGAAGGATGGAGAACTGCTTGTTATTTCTTTAGATAGATAGCACCCTCGCAACCCTACTTTGTTCCACGGCTAACAGAATGTGTGAGTAATCCGTTTTACATTAACTTGCAAACTCGCCGTCAGAGTGTACCTCAAGCTGATGTACATGCGCACATGCACATTAGCTGTTCCCCCCTCCCTGTTATGTCTATAGGGGGATCTAATAGTAATTTGTTGTCCGGCTCCATGGCTACATGGTTAGCGTGTTGGCCTTTGGTCCAGAGAGTCCTGGGTTCGATTCCCGGCCGGGTGGGGATTTTATACTTCATTGGTTAATTCCAATGGCTCGGGGGCTGGACGTGTGTGCCGTCTTCAGCATTAAAATTCATAACAGGTAGGGCCCCATTCTTATAGACGCGCAGGTCGCTAATTTGGCATCAACTCGAAAGATCTGCACTCGGCACCCACAACAGCCTCACCAACAAATTCCGTCTCTGGTAAATCTCAACATTAAACCCCTTCCACGTGCACCCTAAACCGCACATCACAAACCACCCCACCATAGAACAACTTAACAATCTCCTCTCTCTACTAACCAGCACTACATAATCCAAGCCCCCCAAACCAATAATATCCCACCCAGAAACACTGCATGCGCCAATAACCAGCAACGCATCCCTTAGAGAATTACCATCTAAACCTCTTAATGAGCCCATCTGATGGCTAGCACCATTTCAAGATCAAAACAGTCTCTTATTTTCATGTCGAAATCAACGGCAAACATTGCAACCACAACATTTCAATAACTTTACGTTCGCCACTCCTCTACCTTTCCTTAAATACTGGGAATTAAGTACGAAATAATACCACAAGTGTACGCTCTAGGAGACACATATAAAGTTATGATAAAGGACCCAATGAGTTCGAGAATCACAATCAAATCCACAGTTCGAGCGGCAGCAGTCGTTCAGCGAGCCTCAGGCTCAGGCGTCAAAACCTCAACTACCCGTCACCTAACCGATTGGACTCCTCCAAGGGGAGCCGATAAAGAGCCTGTGTAAAGGTAGGTTAGAGTTCGTGGGCAAGGTTATAATGACGACTTAACCTCATCTGCAGGTCACCTAACCAATTTGTGACTCCATCAATGGCGCCCGATCGTTTCGGCACCTCCAGAGGTGTCCGTGAACTTTCTGACTCGGCTCCTCTAAGGGGCCCCCGTCTGATTCGGCTCCTCCAAAGTGGCCAGTGAGGATAGCACTGACATCGTACGTGAGGGTATGACGTCATAACTCATCTAGGGTTCAAGACATTCCAGGTGCGGTGAAGGTAGCATTGCCTCGTACGTATGTGCATGACGTCATAACCTCACCTATGGGTCAAAAAACCCCAGATCATTCCCTGACCAGTTAGGCCCCTGCAATGGAGTATGTGAGGTTAGGCTTGCTCTCGTACGCAATGCGACGTTTTTCCGCGTCTTAACCTCACCGAGAGGTCATTGAACCCGGGAAGGAAACCTCATAGGTACACTAATAGGTCAATGTCCTCGAACCCCCATAGCGTTACTACTCAAGAAAGCTTGGGAAAATGCTGACTCAGCACGGATTGTTTTAGAACATACTTTGCCCTTCTACTCTAGCTGATTGATTGAGGAGTGTCTGTCTGAGAGGTGATATTTCCACCATAATAAAGTTGTTGGAAAACGCAATAAACATATAATAAAAGGCACATGGAACGTACCCGTGATCGGTTATAGTACAACTTCTAAGGAATTATATTTAATGGTCTAAATTGTTCATTGCTTTCGATAGTATACTACAGTACTAACGTATGCATATTCGTAGATGAGTGCGTTTAAGAGATATTTTTAAAAGTAGGAAAGATCGCAATGTGAACATAAATCTGGAATTCAAGAGGACAAATCGGGACAAATATTCATTTATAAGAGGACGAGTTAAGGATTGGAGTAATTTAACACGGGGGATATTCAATAAATTTCCAAATCCTTTGCATTTAGTTAAACAACAGGTAGGGAATGTGTCATCTGGACGATTGCCTTAAATGCAGATCGGTGGTGATTGATTGATTGATTGATTGATTGATTGATTGATTGATTGATTGATTGATTGATTGATTGATTGATTGATTTGGACGAATTACTGATTTTTGTAAAGTGGAAATAGCGACCTTTGGACAGACACTTCTCAATTTTAGTGTTAACGTCGACGAATAAGTCCATAAAAATGTTACTCAATTTATTTCCGAAGCCTGTCTTCCAGGTTTACGTGATTATTTCATATTTATATGACTACAGTACCTGATTACCACGGTGCATCTGCTACAATGCTTCACGCGTGGTTCGAACAAAGGCCTTCACGAACTCTATCTGATCATCCTGAATTGGACCGAACTGCTCACGGAGAGTATTCAGGAGGTTCTCTAGGATCGCCAAGTCCCTATGCATGTCGACTTTGAATCGATGCCACAGTCCTTCATTCTCAGCGGTCGACACGTCCAAATCCATGACGGCTAACATACGCCGCGTGATAATATCCATCTGTTGAAGAAGAATTGCACTGCTGTTTCCCGCAGTTGATTCTGCACCGGGCGGAGAATAATGCACATCTGAAATGAAAATAAATGCGTGTTTTATTAATGAAATCACTTTTTCCCGGACCATATACGAGGGAAGCTTCAGCGACAGCACGTCGCAGTTTACCTGAAACTACGTTGATAGAATAGCTATCGCGTAAGAACTGTATGCACCAACAATACGCTGCAAACTTTGCATGAAAGGTCCCGAAATTGAGGCTGGAAATATTGTGGTACCCCGCGGCTTACCAGCAGCAATGGACATATTCGTTTCTAGACTGGTGGCGATGCCACGGATTCGAGTTTTAGCGATCTGCTGTTCACTCTCCGTCCTTTCATTGGGAATCATAGTGCAAAGAGCTGACAAATGCGGTGATTCACGCAACTTACCTGTGGTATGCTATGATCCATTACACATCGTCCGGCCCTAATATGGACTTGCCGAACCGCTTGATACAACAGAGCGCCCCTTCCTGAAGGTGACTCCTTACTTCGGTGTTGTTTAGAGATACTTCTATTGCAAACTAGCAGCTGGTATTTAGCAGATGACTATTTCACGATACGTAAGTAGAGGAGCTGGGCGGGTTCTAAGCCACCACGTCAGCATTTTTGTGCCGAGTCAGCACCCGAGATCATTGACCCCATGAGTAATGACCACGTGCCGTGGATTACGAGCATGTGGTCTTGCTTGAAACAAAAGCACGTGCCTTTGACAGAACCTAACTTCACTTTTTGAACAAGAGAACGTCGCTAACGTCACTGCTGCCATTTTGTCAGGTCTTAACCTTTCTTCTTGTGAACAAGTGAACGTGGCTAAAGTCACTGCTGCCATCCTAACCATGTGGGCGCAGAATTTGAATATGTGACAGATGCCAAGATGACAGCTGCCACCTTGTTGGGTCCTAACATTACATTTTGGCCACGTGGGGCGCGAAATTGAACAAGTGAACATGGTTAACCTCACTGTTGCCCCTAACCACTTGGGCTCGGAATTTAAACAAGTGAATGCGGCTAACCTGACAGCCGTTATCTTGACACGTCCTAACCTCGTGCACTTGTTATGGCGCGGATTTTCAAAACGTGTGCATGGCTAACCTCACTACTGTTATCCTGACAGGTCCGCGCGGAATTTTCGAACAAGTGGACGTGGCTAACATCACTGCTGCCATCTTGACAGGTCTTAAATTCGTGCACTTGTCTTGGCGCGGAATTTTGAACAATCCATAAAATCACAGCTGTCATCTCGACGCGACTTAGCCACGTGCTTTTGACAAGCGGAATTTTCAATGACCCTAACTTCACTGCTGTCATCTTGACAGGACTTAGTCACGTGCTCGGAATTTTGAATGATCCGTAACCTCACTGATGTTATCTCAACGGGACTTAGCCACGTGCCTTTGTGAAGTGCGGAATTCCCGACACTATTTTGGAGGGACCCCAGAGGTCTCTAGTTTTATAGCAAGCTGCCCTTCTCGACTATCTTGGAGGGGACTAAACTATCAGGTCTCTAGTTTTAAGGCTAGCTGCCCTTCTCGACATATCCCATCCCGAGGGGTGTAACGACCCAAGCTTTAAGGCTATCTTTTCTCTTCGTCATGCCTCTCCCCAACACCATCTTAGAGGGGCCTAACCTCAGAGGATTATGATTTTAAGGCTAGCTGCCCTTCTCGATATGCCCCTTCCCGTTACACTCTTAGATAGGACTTAAGTACTCTATTTTTAAGGCTAGCTGCCCTTCTCGACAGGCCCCTTCCACGTTACCATCTTCGAGGGGGCAAGCACACTACTTTTAAGGCTAGCTGCCCTTCTCGATATGTCCCCGAACGATCGCTAACCTCACTGCTCTTATCTTGACGAGACTTAGCCACGTTCTTCCTCCTCCTCACAGTCTTACCGTTATTTGACACAGTTTTACGGGCAGAAGCTCTCCTGCGCTAGATTGGCTTCCCTCTCAGAGGAAGCCTAACTACACCGTCGCTGAGGCTTTACGTCTCTATCCGACGCGTGACCTTCCCTCCTGAACAAGATAAAACATGTTAATCAATACTGTCACAAATGGTCGTAAAAATGCATTGTGCTGTGCCCTCTACGAAGAACGTGAAATTTTTATGCTTACAACATATATAGTCTCTTGTTATCTGACTGGGCTGAGTGGCTCAGACGGTTAAGGCGCTGGCCTTCTGACCCCAACTTGGCAGGTTCGACCCTGGCTCAGTCCTGTGGTATTTGAAGGTGCTCAGTACGTCAGCCTCGTGTCGGCAGATTTACTGGCACGTAAAAGAACTCCTGCTGGGCCAAATTCCGGCACCTCGGCGTCTCCGAACACCGTAAAAGAGTAATTAGTAGGACGTAAAACAAATAACATTATTATTATTGTTGTTATCTCACAGTCAAGATATGAATAGTCAGCATACTTTCCCATCGTGTTCTGAACAGAAAACTTACTTTGATTATAAATATATGTTAGAAGCAGGGTGCGGTATCTTGTTGATAAAAACAATAGAAATTGACACGCAGGCAGATAATGATTGCATGTAAAAAAAACTACCCCTCTCTCTCTCTCTCTCCCTCTCTTTCTCTCCTGATTTTGCGAATATTTCCTCACTTTTATAACGCAAACAGAATATTAAAGAAATAATGGATTCGAACACCGATCCCTCTCTCTGTTCAGAATTAGAATAAAAATTTCTCTGATACACGCATTACATTGATTTCGAACCCTGAAAATCATGGATTCGAACCCTGTTCTCTCTGTTCTTCGTCAGAATAAAAAATCTCTAATACATTGAAACGAACCATGATCTCCCTGATTAATGGTAGAATAAAAATATCACACTCTTTATTTCGTATGCTGTCTACACATCATTCATAACACAGTTACCGTAAAAAATTACGTGCATGGAATCGAACACTGAAACTCTCTGATGTGTAAAATAACAACTGACTATACACGATAACAAACGCACTACTTCTTAGTTTCTATTGCACACTTCTTTGATATTATACACACGCAACACTCTCTATCGTAAAACCGAACGCACGCAAAATACGGAATTAGTTGTAGGACAAGCAATTTAGTCACCGAAACAGAATAAAAAACCATGTATTTAAAACCTGTTCTCTTAGTTCATCGTCAGAATAAAAAACCTCTAATACATGCAACATATGGAATCGAACCCTGTTTTTACTGATTGATGCTAGCATAAAAATACCTCACTCCTTATTTCTTATGCTGTCTACGCATGATTCATAGCACAGTTACCGTAAAAAATTACATGCATGGAATCGGACACTGAAACTCTCTGATGTGTAAGAAAACAACTGACTATACACGATAACAAACGCACTACTTCTTAATTTCGATTGCACACTTCTTTGATATTATACACACGCAACACTCTCTATCGTAAAACCGAACGCAGGCAAAATACGGAACTGATTTTAGGACAAGCAGATGCTGTGAGGTAGCCTAACACACGTACATTTTACCACTACGCGTAAACACACACGAGTTTTAATTCTCTGCACACTTCATTCACTAATATAGCAATTTTAATGTTGGTATTTAATTTTAATGACCTGAGATACTTACATGTGGAAAAGGGGGGAAGATTAAATCATATATCAAAATTATTGTAATTGGATGTGTGTGCTCCATACGTGAAGCCATAAAAAATGAACGAGGCACATTGTGAGATCCTGCTAGCACATCGCTAGCTGGTATGACCCGATGTAACAGCTCAGCATACACGGGTAGTATCTGACCTTGTCAGGACACAAGTAAGGCAGAACCTCTTTTTATTATTATTATTATTATTATTATTATTATTATTATTATTATTATTATTATTATTATTATTATTATTATTATTTAGAAATTGCTGGTATCGGTTTGCGATATCTTAAGTGGCTGGCCTCTTAAACTGAGACCCCGGGTTCGATTCCTTGTGAGGTTTGGGATTTTTACGTAAGGGCTGTTTCGAGGTCTACTTAGTCTACGTCTTTACAGTTAAGGGGCTACCTGACTGTAAGATAGCGACCCTGGTCTAGAAAAACAAGAACATCATTATAAGACCTATCTGTGTCGGTACGCACTACGGCAGTGTCGTTAATTAAGGTACAGCCCCAGCATTTCTATGGAGAAAACTACGGAAAAAAATTCTTTATGGCTGCCGACAGTAGGATACGAACCTACTATCTCCCCAATGCAAGCTTAGCATCCCTAATCGCACGGCTACTCGCCATATCGGTTTAGTTCTTTCCATATACTGCGTCTTTTTCAATTTCCCCAGGGGATCTTAACTTCGGACCGTGGGTTGGCGACGACGTCGCCCTTAGCTGAGTCCTCGATTTGCTTCTACTTACACTTCCTCTTAAAACAATAATCACCACCATCGAATACAAGCACACAACTGGTCGACCTTAACAGCAGAGTTATTATCTCGGTATTCTTCTTCTTCTTCTTCTTCTTCTTCTTATTATTATTATTATTATTATTATTATTATTATTATTATTATTATTATTATTATTATTATTTTACCTGCCTCTGTGGATCAGTAGTAGTGTGCCAGCCTCCGGACCCCAAGATAGCGGGCTTAAACTTGGCAGAGGCTGTCGGATTTTTGAAGGGCGGAAAAGTCTCCATTCGACACATCATGTCGTACGATGTCGGCATGTAAAAGATCTCTGGTAACACATCTGATGTTTATCAGACAAATTTATTAAAACTCAGTCATAGACACCCAAAATAGATTCGGTTTTCTCTGCTATCTAGTAGCCCTAGAGTAAAACAGGACGTCGAAATCGACAAGCGGGCAGATGGTGTGAAATTAAAAAATGCATGCACACGGTAGCTGGGGCTATACGATTATTATTATTATTATTATTATTGTTATTATTATTATTATTAGCCTATTATTATTATTATTATTTAGTTCTTTTGACTTTCCTCAACGAGATAGGTCTCATGGTGACAATGGGACAGGAGAGGTCTAGGATAAGGAAGCGGCGTGTCCTTAATTAAGGTACAGCGCCAGCACTTGCCTAGTATGAAACCATGGAAAACTATCTTCAGCGGTTGACGTCAGTGAGATTCGAACCCACTATCTCCCGGATGCAAGCTCATAACTGTGTGCCTCTAACCACGCAGCCAACTCGCCCTTGTTATTACAACACACAAGTCGCGAGGGCGTCAATTTGAAAGACCTAAGCTTAACTGTATGGGTAACTCGCCCCCGTCCCCGGTACAAGAAAAGATAATCAGCCTTTCCTTATTACGACACCAACGCGCGTTAAGAAATACACAAAATTTATTAAATTATGTTATTTCAATCGCAAGCGCAGAAGTCAGTTCAAAGTAGCCTTGGACATCCCTAACTAAACCTACATCCTGTCGATCTTATCAATGGTATGTACGTGTCAGCAATGCTTCCTGTGAGCTGCACTGTGTGCCTTCCCCTTCCTATCCCATCGTCGCCATAAGACCTATCTGTGTCGGTGCGACGTAAAGTAAATAGCAAAAAAAAAAAAAAAAAAGATAATAATAATATCGGTATTATATTTTTGTAGTCTAGATTATACTTCGTCACTATCAGCTCCCCTTCAGTTGCAGGTAAAAATCTCTAACCCTGTTAGGAATGGAACCTCGGGATAATAGTTTTTATCTGTCTACGCCTCCGCACAAATCTCACGTAATGTAACCAGAGGGGGATTTGAACTTTAACTGAAGATAGTTTTCTGTGGTTTTACGCCAGGCAAATGTGCGGTAAGGAGCGCGTGGCTATAAGCTTGCATCCGTGAAACAGTGGGATCGAATTCCACTTTCGCCAGCCGCTGAAGATATCGCAACCACCAATAGATAGCGTTACTACCAAAATAATAATAGTATTATTACATTTGCTAGGTCCAAAATGCCCTTAAATTTTAAATAGTGTGTGGCTTACATCCCCGAAGGGGTCATAGCATACTAAGCGACCGCTGTTCGACCCCGAAAGCCTGCAGATTATGAGGTGTCGTGTGGTCAGCATGATAAATCCTTATAGCTGTTATTCTCTAGATCGGAGGGGCACTATCTTACAGTTACAGAGTTCTTTAATTGTAATTACGTAGGCTGAGAAGTCCTTATCCAGGAGATAGTGGGTTCGAATCCCACTGACATCAGCCGCTGAAGATAGATTAAACCACCATTAAAGATAGTTTCCTGCGGTTTTACACCAGGTAAATATACGGTTAGGAGCGTTAGGCTGTAAGTTTTCATCCGGGAGATAGTAGGTTGAAATTCCACTATCGCCAGCCGCTGAAGGTATCGCAACCATCAATAGATAGAATAATAATAATAATAATAATAATAATAATAATAATAATAATAATAGTATTATATTTGCTAGGTCTAAAATGTCCTTTAATTTTAAATAGTGTGTGTGGCTTACAGCCTCCAAGGCGTCTTAGCCTACTAAGCGACTGCGGTTCGGCCCCGAATGCCTGCAGATTATGAGGTGTTGTGTGGTCAGAATGACAACAAATTTACAGGTGTTATTCTCTAGACCACGGGGGCCGATATCTTACAGTTAGATAGTTCCTTAATTGTATTCACGTAGGCTGAGTAGTCTTTACCCAGGAGATAGTGGGTTTTAATCCCACTGTCGTCATCCGCCAAAGATAGCATTCCTTAGTTTCCTCCAGGCAAATGCTAGGCGTTGTACCTTAATTAATGACATGGACACCGGGTTAGAGGCATGCAATATTAATAATAATAATAGTAATAACAGTATTATATTTGCGAGGTCTACAATGACTATCAAATTTCGTAGTAGCGGGCGAGTTAGTCGTACGGTTAGGGACGCTATGCTTGCATCCGGAAGATAGTAAATTTGAATCCTACCGTTAACAGCGCAAAAATATAGTTTTCCGTAGCTGCTGGGGCTATAGCTTAATTAAGGAAAATGCCTTAGTGCGCACCGACACAGATAGCTCTTTTACTGACGTTCATGTTTTTTCTAGACCATTGTCACTATCTTACAGTCAGATAGTTCCTTAATTGTAAACACGTAGACTAAGTAGACCTCGAAAAAGCCCTTAGATAAAAATCCCACCTCACTGGGAATAGAACCCAGGGTCTCACTTGTCAGGCTAAGAGGCTAGGAGCTGAAGATATCGCAAACCGATACGAAAAATCTTCAGGCAGAGAGTTGCGGAGGTGAAGGACCTAGCTGATGAGAAAACGAGGAAGAATAGAGTATTCTCGGCAAAAGAACGAGCACGAGCAAGCCAACGGATGAAGAAATACTGGCGAAAAAGGAAGGAGATAGAACTTGAGAAAGCAATGAAGTTGCGTAATCGTAGCCTATAGATGGCTGAAACGAAAATAATAATAATAGTAATAATAATAATAATAATAATAATAATAATAATAATAATAATAATAATAATAATATTGAAAAGAGGTTCTGCCTTACTAGCGTCCTGACAAGGTCACATACTACCCGTGTATGCTGAGCTCTTACATCGGGTCATGCCAGCAAGCGATGTACTAGCAGGATCTCACAGTGTGCCCCGTTCATTTTTCTGTGGCTTAACGTAGAGAGCACACACAACCAATTACAATAATTTTAATATGTGATTTAATCTTCCCCCCTTTTTCACATGTAAGTATGTCAGGTAATTTAAATTCAATACTAACAATTAAAATGGCTATATCTGTGAATGAAGTGTGCAGAGCATTAAAACTCGTGTGTGTTTACGCGTAGTGATAAAATGTCCGTGTGTAAGGCTAGCTCACAGCATTTGCTTGCCCCACAATCAATTCCGTATTTTGCGTGAGTTCGGTTTTACGATAGAGAGTGTTTGGTGTATATAACATCAATGAAGTGTACAATCGAAAATAAGAAGTAGTGCGTTTGTTATCATGTATGGTCAGTTGTTATCTTACACAGCAGAGAGTTTCAGGGTTCGATTCCATGCTTGTAATTTTTTACGGTAACTGTGTTATGAATCATGTGTAGATAGCAAACGATCCCATGTGTTGCATGTATTGGAGATTTTTTAAATTCTGACGATGAACTAAGAGAACATTTTTTTTATTCTGCCACGGTGACTAAATCGCTTGTCCTACAATCAATTCGGTCTTTTGCGTGTGTTCTGTTTTACAATAGAGAGTGCAGTGTGCGTATAACATCAAAGAAGTGTACAATCGAAAACAAGTAGTAGTGCGTTTGTTTTCATGTATAGTCAGTTGTTATCTTACACATCAGAGAGTTTCAGTGTTCGATTCCATGCATATAATTTTTACGTAACTGTGTTATGAATGATGTGTAGACAGCATACGAAATAAATAGTATGGTATATTTATTCTACCGTTAATTAGCGAGATCAGGGTTCGTTTCCATGTATTAGAGATTTTCATTTTGACGACGAACAGAGAGAATAGGGTTCGAATCCATGATTTTCAGGGTTCGAAATCCATGTAGTGCGCATATCAGAGAATTTTGTATTCTAATGCTGAAGAGGGAGGGAGAGAGATCAGAGTTCAAATCCATAATGTTTTAATATTTTGTTTGCGTTATAGAGTTGATGATATACTGGCAAAATAAGAAAAGAGAGAGGGGTAGTTTTATTCCATGCAATCATTACCTGCCTGCGTATCAAATTCTATCGTTTTGACCAATAAGATACCGTATCTTCCTCCTAACGCAATTGTATATTGAATGTAAGTTTTTCTGTTCAGAACACGATGGGAATGTATGCTGACTATTCTAATTTCTACAGTAAGATAACAACAGACTATATATGTTCTAAACATAAAGAAATTGATGCTCTTCGTAGAGGGTACAGCACAATGCATTTTTACGATCCTCTGTAACAGGATTGATTAACAACATATTTTATCTTGTTTAGGAGGGGAGGTCACGCATCGGGTAGAGATGTAAACGCCTTAGGGACGGTGTAGTTAGGATTCCTCCAAAAATAGAAGAGAGGGAGGCACATATAGCGCAGGAGGGCACCTCAGTCCTCCTCGATGTGGTTTTCAGTGGTTTCCCACTTCTCCTCCAGGAAAATGCCAGGATGGTGCCTCACTTAAGGCCACCGCCGCTTCGTTCCCTCTTCATTGTCTATCCCTTCCATTCTTCCACCCCACACAAGGCTCCTGTTCAGCATAGCAGGTAAAGCCACCTGTGCAAGGTACTGGTCCTTTTCTGTTGCATGTGTTAGAGATTTTCTTTTTTTAATCTGACATTCAACAGAGAGATCAGTGTACGAATCCTTTGCAGTAATAGAAGAAGATTTTTTATAGTGGTTATGTGATTGGTGTCTTTATTCCACCATAAATCAGAGATCAAAGTTCTATTCCAAGTGCTGCATACATTAGAGATTTTTATTCTAACGATGAAAAGAGAGTGCAGGGGTCCGAATCCATAATGTTTTATTCTGTCAGGGTGACTAAATCATAGAGATCAGAGTTCGCATGTATATCTGTAATATAGATTTCCTTCTGTTGCATGTGTTAGAGATATTCTTTTTTCATCTAATATACAACAGAGAGATCAGTGTTCGAATCCGTCACAGTATTAGAAAGAGATTTTGAATAGTGGTTGTGTGTTTGGTATTTTTATTCTACCATTAATGAGAGTGATCAGAGTTCTATTCCAAGTGTTAGAGATTTTTCTTATCTGTCGATGGGGAGAGAGAAAAAAGAGTTCGAATCTATACCTCTTTATTCTGTCATGGTTACTAAATCAGAGAGATCAGAGTTCGAATCTATGTCTTTAATGCAGATTGTTTCTGTTGCATGTGTTAGAGGCTTTTTTTAATCTGACATTCAGCAGAGTGATCAGTGTCCAAATCCATCACAGTAATAGAAAGATATGATTATGGTGGTTATGTGTTTGTATTTTTATTCTAGCATTAATCAGAGAGATCAGGGTTCGATTCGATGCAATAGAGATTTTTTATTCTGGCAATAAACAGAGAGAACAAGGGTTCGAATTCATGACTTTTTTCTGTCACGGTAACTAAATCATAGATATCAGAGTTCGAGTCTATATTTGTAATACATATTTTTGTTGCATGTGTTACAGGTTTTTCACACGTCGGGTGGAGACGTAAAGCCTCAGCGACGGTGTTTATTCTGTTCAGAATACGATGGGAATGTATGCTGACTATTCAGATCGTTGCTGTAAGATAAGAACAGACTACATATGTTTTAAACACAAAAGAAATATTGCACTTGGTAGAGGGCCCAGCTCAATGCATTTTTCCGGTCCTATATAACAGGATTGAACCTACTGGTTAACAACATATTTTATCCTTTCAGGAGGGTATGTCACGCGTCGGATAGAGACGTAAAGCCTTAGCGACGGTGTAATTAGGCTTCCTCCAAGAGGGAAGCCCATCTAGCGCAGGAGGGCATTTGTCCGTAAAACTGTGTAAGATAACGGTAAAACTGTGAGGAGGAAGAGGAGGAACGTTGTTAAGTCTCGCCAAGGTAAGAACAGTGAGGTTAGCGATCGTACGGGGGCATGCCAGAAAGGGGCAGGTAGCCTTAAAACTAGGGTCCTTAGACCCATTCCAAGATGGTAACGGGAATGGACATGTCGAGAAAGGCAGTCAGCCATAAAACTAGAGTCTTCATGCCCCTCTAAGATAGTGTCGGGATGGAGCATGTCGAGAAGGGCAGCTTGCCTCAAAACTATAATCCTCTGCGGTTAAGCCCCTCTAAGATGGTGTTGGGAAGGGGCATGAGGAGACGGGTAGCTAGCCTTAAAACTATGGCAAATAGGGCCCCTCCAAGATTCTAACGGGGAAGGGACTTGTCGAGAAGGGCAGGTAGAGGCCTGTAAGGTTAGGCCCCTCCAAGATAGTCAAGAAGGGTAGCTTGCTATAAAAGTAGAGACCTCTGAGGTTAGGCCCCTCCAACATAGTGTGAGGAATTCCGCACCTCACAAAAGCACAAGGCTAAGTCCTGTTAAGATAACAGCAGTGAGGTTAGGGACCGTTCAAAATACCGAGCACGTGACTAAGTCCCGTCAAGATGACAGCAGTGAGGTGAGGGTCGTTCAAAATTCCGCTCGTCAAAAGCACGTAGCTAAGTCCCGTCAGTTGTGATGTTAGGGGATCGTTCAAAATTCCGCGCCAATACAAGTGCACGAGGTTAAGACTGTCACGATGGTAGCAGTGAGGTTAGCCATGTTCAGTTCAAAAATTCCGCGCCGACCTGCCAAGATAACAGCAGTGAGATTAGCCATGCACACGTTTTCAAATTCCGTGCCAAAACAAGCGCACGTGTTTAGGACCTGCCAAGATAATATCTGTCAGGTTAGCCACGTTCACTTGTTCAAATTCCGTGCCCACGTGGTTAGGACCTGTCAATATGGCAACTGTGAGGGTAGCGACGTTCACTTGTTCACATTCCGCCCCCCGCGTGGCCAAAAAGGTAAGTTTAGGACCTGAGAAGATGGCAGCTGTCAGGCAGCTGCTACATATCCAATTTCCGCGCTCACGTGGTTCAGATGGCAGCAGTGAGGTTAGCGACGTTCTCTTCTTAAAAAAGTGAGGTTATTTACAAACAAGACCACGTGCTCGTGACGTCACGTTCACGTGGTCATTACGTCATGGAGTCAATGACCTTGACCGGGGTGAGTGACCTCGGGTGTTGACTCAGCACAAAAAATTCTGACGAAGTGACTTAGAACCCGCCCAGCCCCTCTACTTTAGTAAATGTGAGTTAGAAATTTCAGATAAGTTGCGATATGATCTCAGTGAAGCTCCCCTCGTTAGAATAAATTAACTTACATTGTATGTTAGTGAATGCTATGACAGAGGTGGACATTTTCAACATTTTGGTTCAAATCATAGATGCCGTGTAAGGTATAGCAATGCTCCAATTCTGACTTCATAGGTAGGACTATTGCACACTTCATTGCAAACTACTATGAAGACCTACTTTTCATTCATATATAATAGCTATAACCTATCATTTTTCTAGCAATTACGCAAGCATGTGGTACTGAACCATTCTGTTAATTACTTAATAGGCGATATCGCAATTGTAATATTACGCAACATGACGCCAAGTATAAAGGCGGGATGCAGAATAGAACGCGGGAGCTTGGCGTGGTTCCCGAGGCAGGGTGTGACCATGCATGTGTAGAACATAAGATATGTTGCAGAAGGAAAGAGAGATAAGAATTTTGTTTTGGGAAGTACCATGCCACCTTAACAACATTTACAGCGGGAATAGTCAGGTTCACCATCACGGGAATCGAGGGATATCTCCTCTACATGAGGGTTTTCAAGGATAATAAAATGATGAAAATTATCTCGCAGAATTTTAGGAACGTAATGATATGTTTAACGCCATTAATAAGTAACAAGATTGATAACTTCGCATTAATCCAAACACCGTGGGAAGTTGTTTAGTGGCTGCATACCAAACTCAAGAGTGTTTGCAGGGAGTTCACCCGGCGTGCTTCACTTTTTGCTCCCTATAAGAGATGAGAGATGTGGAAGGAGGCAGCTCATTCGAGGGTAAGATTGCTACTGGTGCGTTCGCGACTCTGTCTGTATTATTGCTCCATAAACCATTGTCTAAAACAAAGACTAAGGTTACTTATGGAGTGTTGCGATAATTTCATTTGAACTGTAGATATGTGGGTAATAGTTTTCTAGTGAGATTAGATTTGATTCGCCATAGTGTGATAATGAACGTGTAATTATTTGATTTGAAACTTTGCCTATGGCATAAACTTCGTCATAGATGCGGTACGGGTCAACTCATAGTAGGATTTAGATCGTCAGTAGACTGTAATCTGCGGACTGAAATTATTTCTGTATTTCAGAAGAACGCACGTGGGTAGTTGAGTTAGAATAATCTGTTTAACTCAACGAATAAGCTATGAACTCATGTATAAATAAGCCTAGACACACCGCAGTGCGGGTTTCATTTTTAACATTACATTAAATGAGTTCTTAAATTCTGTACGTTTCAAAGTTGCCTAGTGTACGCAGGAAACGGCGTCTGTATAACGACTGTGTTGTGAGGGTTATTAACTAAATATCTCATTCCAGTAAGTGTCGTAACGAGTTCGTGGCCGAGTGCAAGAAATCTTCAAGCTGGTCTTCGGGAAGACACCTTCAGAATGCAGCCATCTGCGCTGATGGGGAAAAGAGGATCAACCCAGAACGACATCGCCACCATTCTAGGCTGAAATGGCAGAGCCGAACTCGGAAGGAGGGAGGAGGTCACCGAATGTGAGATAAGTGAACCAAGCTTGTAAGCATGTGGTAGGATTAGCGACAGTTACGCAGAAATTTAGTAATAAAGTATGTAAATATAGTAGTTAAGCCCTATTGGCAATTAGAATACGACTTGATCATTGCCCATCAGGCTATTTATCAAGATAGCTTTTAAATCGTTAATGTTTTTGATGTACAGAATGTATTATTTAGGGAATAGTAGGGTGCGTTATATTATTTTATGTGTGAGAAGAGAGCTAGGAATTACTTGAGGTTGTTTATTTTAGTTTTAGATCAGAATATTCCCTAGTGTTTCGTCTTCAGGTTAAATTTTGTTGTAAGTAAGGATCATTTTGGAAAGCGTATCACTCTCTCTTATCAGGAAGGATAGAAAGATCTGTACAACGTAGTATTTACATGCTGCCTGGCCATGATTTATTTGCATGTTTTCATTTGATTAAATTCTGCTGAGAAATTAAAATCACGTTGTGAGAAATGTCATCAAAATCTCTGACTAAATTTCACACTGCCAAAGATATAGACTCGAACCATGGGTCTGGAGTGTGTCAGGTTAAGCCATACGTATAGAGTGTCGTGATTTTATGAGAAATAGTACGGTATAGTGCTGTGAATGAAAGGAATTAGACCCCAAGGTGGTCTGCTGAAAGATCCAGATATGTAGAATGAGATTTGGTTCCTTACTTGTCGTAAGAAATTGTATTGAGGCTCATGTTTGTCGAGAGAAGACGAAAATGAAAGCCTTTATGTGATATCGAGTCCAGAAATGCAGAGGGAACGAGGTCATTGTTAGCCTTGTTTACGATTTTGTGCGGCGGGGGACCTTCATCGGATAGACAGTCAGGTAAATGGCAAAAATACTGCACCCCAGGAAGTATCGGCCATTTTTAAAAGCCATGGGCTGTAATGGATTCTTTCTTTCAGGCCGAGAGTTATTTGTGACAACGATTTTTCCTTCTTTCCCTTTTTCCACTTGCTTGTTCATATTGGTGTGTATTTGAATATGTGATATCTTTGTGTACTAGTAGATATGATCTTGATTATTAAGCTTGTCGGGTAAATACGAAGTTTACCCACTAGATATGAGTTCATATTCTTATACATTTTTTTAGTGGAATCGGACTACAAGTAGCTTCACTGTTGTGTTTTATTTTAGTTAGATTTCATAGCGTTTAGTGTTACTGGTTATGTGTAAATATCTCCAAAATGTAAGGGAAACTTAATGGTGAATTATTTCCGTAAAACGTCCCTAATCCTAACACCATGTTTTTATTTTTGTAGGTCCAATGGTGATGTTCACCGAAGGACTTTCTAACTGTTCACTTGTGCATCTGTCAGCACGTCAACATCGTTTTATTGTTATCTTTGTAAATAGTAAATTTAAGCCGGTTATGGCGTTTGTCCTTGCACCATGAGTGTGGACTTTTGTGAGAAATATTGTTACAACAATGATTTATGAATTGATTCTGCTTTTTCAATTAAATAACTAAAAGAGTTACTGAGTTCCTCATTTAAAAGGTTAGATTCCTGTCCAATTATACTCTCATCACAAGAACACGAAATGCCCATTCGCCGGTTGCAGCTATGCTGGTGCAATTTATTCTATGGACAGGTAAGCAGGTAAGTTATGTATCCCACTGTTGTTTCATGTGTTTGATCCGTTTATTTCACCCTCTAGGGTATAGTACAGTAGTTAACGACCCTTGACATCATCATCATTACTACGAGACCTTCAACTTTAGGTACGAAGGTAAGCACAAGGACATGATTTTCGTTTCAAGAATATCTCATGAGTTTCATTCTTAATACTGAAAAAATTCGACCGTTTGTGTCGCGTGGTTTGTTGAAGTGCACGCCTCCATAACACAAGGCTGAGCGGTCAAATCCTGGTATAGTCCGCTGACAAATACGAGAGACCTGTCTCTGTGATTCTACAAATGCGATGAGGAACCACTTTTAAGGACATCAATTAAAATGTATAGAATTTGAAAGGACGTTGAACAAGTTTTATTGTTATTTATTTATTTATTTATTTATTTATTTATTTATTTATTATCCGGTAGTTTGCCAATTATAGACCACAGTGTTTCATTATTCATTCTTTCGTTTATTAAATTTTCGTTTGTTCCAACAAGTTTTCATCAGCTCGCTCTGTCGAGCACAGCGTTCATCCGAGCACTTTGCATCAGCTGTCCGTTTCTTATTTTAAAAAGTCCCGAAATTCACGGTGTTCGTTCTGAAAATCTCCCGTTTTTGCGTGTCTTCTGGTCGTAGGCCGATATTTTCGAAGTCTTTCTTGACGTTAATGGACCAGGGAAGTGTTGTTTTCCGATTTGGGTCAAAATGTTTTAAAATGCGTTTTGTCCATCGAGAGTGACCGTAGAGGAGAGCCCTGCGTTTGCTCATAGTGTCCGTGACTTTCTTTAACGTAAAGTACTGTACAGTAGCCTATATATATCTTGTCCGGATTTTCTTATGTAGATACCGTTTTTATTTTACTTGGGCAAGTATTTTTGCTCTAACTTAGCTAGAGCAAATTTCTGAGAGAGCATAACGATGGTCTCGTTAGAAAACCTCGTATCTCCCAATTCTCTTCCTATGCATTATTTCCCTTAAGATTAGTCAGGCCTCCTAACCACATATGGATATGCAGTCCATCAGGACAATTTTCGTTGGGTCCTTTTTCCTATGCAGAAGTGTAAAGGAAAATGAACCTTGCCGTGCGGTACTATATAAATGTATGTTTGCGTGACGTATTGACTCACTCCTACAATACAATGTATTTAAGGTCCATTTTGCTTTACACGTTAGCATAGGAAAATGAACACAATGAAAATTGTTCTGATGGACTATATATCCATATTTGACTGGGAGGCATGACCAGTCTTAAGGGAAATAATGGATAGGAAGAGCATTGGGAGATAACAGGTTTTCTAACTAGGCCATCGATAAGGCATTCTGACGCACAGGCGGATACCGGCTTAACGACAGTGTTGTAATGATGCATTTTCATATTTAAAGAAATGCACCAACGATTCCGTACAGAAGAAAGTAAATCTTACCTTACTGTAGTGTTGGAATGTATGTTTGCATGACGTAATTACGTACTTCTGGAGTATAACCTATATAGGGTTGATTTTCCTTTGCATAGTGGCATAGGAAAATGAGCACAATTAAAATTGTTCTGATGGACAGCATATCCATATGTGACTGGGAGGCGCGACCAATATTAAGGAAAATAATATATAGGAAGGCCTTTGTCAGATACGTGGTATTACTTCCTCAGTGACAATATGTTCCCGGTGGTTTGGAAAGCTACCTCCATTGTTTTTGCTCTGGCCACTAACGCCTCTGATCTAGTCCGTTTGATTGGATCCACTTATCAAAGTATTGGAAGTTATGCACATGGTTTATTGTTCCATATTTGGTGTTTTGGGTCTTGTTTTCTTTGATGTTTAACATTACTTCCGTCTTTTTAAAGGAAATCCGCAAGCCTGTTTGTTCTGTTACTTCTTTCAACACATTAAGTTCTTCCGTCACAGCTTCAAAATTCTGTGTCATTTCTGCTATATCATCTTCGAAAGCTAAGCAGTCAATTTCCACTCCGATCTTCTTCGTCAATATTCTGAAATGTTTAAACAATTTTTCTATCTTGTAGTATCTGATGACCTTCCTGTATTACATTCCCCAGCATGCAGTTGAACAAGAGTGGTGAGAATCCATCTACCTCTCTAACTTCTGTTTCAATTTCGAAGGGTGGAGAGAAGCATCCGTGGAATTTTAGTTTAGAAATAGTATTAGTAAGGATTGTTCGCAATACCGCTAGCAAATTTTTCATCGACTCCCATTTCTGCAGTCATTTGGAGCAACACATTGCAGTCGATGGCGTCGTATGACTTTCTCAAGTCCCCGTCAATTTACTGACATATGTGTGTACTTGTGTGTTTTCTCCAACAGCTACATTTATTTCCTCCTAGCATATTGTTAGATGACATTATTTTGACGATATAACCTTGACCGTCATTCTACCAGCTGTTACCGGTTCGCCCGAAGAAACTTGAGGTCTTGTTCTTTATGTCATGTAGCCCGGCAAGCGAGCAAATCGTGTGACAAGCTAAGTCAATAGAAGTATAGCGCATGAGGTCGAAACACATATTGTTCTGGAATAATCTGCACTACCCAAGAGAGACGAACCAATAATGTGAATTGAGTGCGGCACAAGTACTCTAATCAAGACATACCGTGTGACATACCTCCTTACATGCAATGATTTAACCGAAGTGAAGTAGACCTCATATCGATGGCTTACTTCTAAAACCTCGTATATCCCAATGCACCTCCTATACATTTTCTCCCTTAAGACTGGTCACGCCTCCCAGCCAAAATTGGATGTACAGTCCATCAGAATAATTTCCGTTGTGTTCATTTTCCTATGGTTATGTGTAAAGGAAAATGAACTTTAAATACGTTAAACTGTAGGAGTGCTTAAATTCGCCATGAAAACAACATCCCTAAAATACTGTATGGTAAGGTCCATTTTCCTTTACACGACTGCACAGGAAATTGAACACTACGAAAAAGGTTCTGATGGATTGCATATAAATATGTGGCTGGGAGGCGTGACCAGTGTTAAGGAATGTAATGGGTAGGAAGAACATTGTAACACACGAGGTTTTAGAAGTAAGCCGACGATATCGTCCTTTCTTTCAGAAGTACGAGCCAAGAAAAGGCTTGTAGTGGTGTCTCAAAGGCGCACTAGCCGCCAGCGTCTTGGAAAGGCCCAGCGATCCAACTGATGAGCCCACAGCTACACTGGGGCGAAACGTTGGTAATTTCGTGATTGAAAGAGCCGAAAGAGCTTGAAAGTTTTTATCATTTGCAGTCGAGGCCTCGGATTCATTTCTCGGCCAGGTCGGGGATTATTACCTGGGTCTGAGGGCTGGTTCGAGGTCATCTCAGCCTACGTGATTACGGTTGAGGAGCTAACTGACGGTGAGGTAGCGGCCCCAGTCTAGAAAGCCGAGAATAACGGCCGAGAGGATTCGTGTGCCGACCACACGATGTATCGTAACATGCACTATTCGGGTTAAGCAGCGGTCGCTTGGAAGGCCAAGTTCCTTTGGGGATGTTCCCCATGGAGTTTGTTTGTTTGTTTGCTTGTTTGTTTGTTTGTTTGATTGTTTGTTTCTCTGTTCCGTTTAAAACAACTCCTTTGTTTTGCATAACAAGAGCAATGTGCAGTGTTAAAATGTCACCATGAAAGGGAAAAGGAATGTCCTTCGGAAATGCAGATAGCGAAATGTATGACAGAGATATACCAAGAATTGCCTTCTCACCTCACCAATTAATTTAATATGGCTCTCCACGAGGTGAAACACGAAAAGCCAATTAAGGACCTTACAGGCCTGTTGTGTGTGGCTCAGGAAAGAAATATGAATATTTTAATTTACGTAAGCGGAAAAAAAATGTAGAACTTTCATTATCTATATAGCTGAAAATTAAAAGTAAGGCAAGTGATCAATGATTTGATTTGATTTGATTTGATTGATAGTTCAACATATAACACAACCTATTGAACATGTAAATGTACCGTGGTTATAATTAAACTTTCACTACGTAATGGTCTATGTGCGGAAAATCAGCTCTTGTATAAACATGAAACGTAATTCAAACATTGCCAACGATATGCGGATCGGGCGAGTTGGCCGTGCGGTTAGGGGCGCACAGCTGTGAGCTTGCATCCGGGAGATGGTGGGTTCGAACCCCATTGTCGGAAGCCCTGAAGATGGCTTCCCGTGGTTTCCAATTTTCACAACAGGCAAATGCTGGGACTGTGCCTTAATTAAGGCCACGGCCGCTTCCTTCCAACTCCTAGCCCATTCCTATTCCATTGTCACCATAAGACCTATCTGTGCCAGGGCGACGTAAAGCCACTAGCAAATAAAAGAGAAATAATGCATAAGCAAGTCCAATGAAGCACTTTTATTGTGTTGCCGTATCATGCAACACGACTTGTCATGATTTGTCGGACTACAAATTGTGCTCGAAATGGTGTCCATTACTGTCAACGACAGTCAGAAAGCGTATGAGAGCATACTGCACGGCTCCGTGAAGCATCCCCATGGGTATGCCTGCTACCTTTCTTGATATGCTTCCTTTCAGGTTGGCATATCGATGGCTTACTTCTAAAACCACCGGGCGAGTTGGCCGTGCGCGTAGAGGCGCGCGGCTGTGAGCTTGCATTCGGAAGATAGTAGGTTCGAATCCCACTATCGGCAGCCCTGAAAATGGTTTTCCGTGGTTTCCCATTTTCACACCAGGCAAATGCTGGGGCTGTACCTTAATTAAGGCCACGGCCGCTTCCTTCCAACTCCTAGTCCTTTCCTATCCCATCGTCGCCATAAGACCTATCTGTGTCGGTGCGACGTAAAGCCCCTAGCAAAAATATACTTCTAAAACCTCGTATCTCCCAATGCACTTCCTATCCATTTTCTTCCTTAAGACTGGTCACGCCTCCCAGCCACATATGGATGTAAAGTCCATCAGAACAATTTTCGTTGTGTTCATTTTCCTATGGATATGTGTAAAGGAAAATGAAACTTAAGTACGTCAAACTGTAGGAGTGCTTAAATTCGCCATGGAAACAACATTCCTATAATACTGTATGGTAAGATCCATTTTCTTTACACCACTGCACAGAAAAATGAACACTGCGATAAAGGTTCTGATGGATTGCATATAAATATATGGGTGGGAGTCGTGACCATTGTTACGGAATATAATGGGTAGGAAGAACATTGTAACATACAAGGCTTTAGAAGTAAGCCGACGATATGTGGAAATATTCCCCTGGTAAACATTGCTTTTCTGGTACGGTGGACAATGCAAATCTTGCAGCCCATAATCTGGACATTATTCTTACCGAATATCTTACACGTACCGTACTATGAATATTTCCCTGTCTAGAGTGGGTTAAGTAGGAAAAGTTAATTGTAAGCACCCGATACACGTAAGATACTTAGAGAAGAAGACACACCCCGTTTAACAGGGCTACTGAATTTTACATCCACTGGCTACTTCACAGACTAGATCAATTATTTAGGTAAGACCACATTCTGATGCATTTATGTAATGGACAACCTCGATTTTAATCCACGAACGCTGATCGCCTTTTGAATACATGCTTTAGAGCTGTGAAATCGACAATTCTTCACATCAGCGCCACACAACAACACCACTCCCAACTGAATGCCCGTCAAAAGCACACTACACATGGACAACAGTGCCACCTGACCGCACCCACATCTCATTTGTACATGCCCGATCTAATGCGAGTGTCTGAGATTTACAATTATCTCTCTCTCTATATAAGAACATGTCCTGACTGACTGACTGACTGATTCATCATCGCCGAGCCGAAACTCCTAGACATAAAGAAATGAAATTTTGAGGATACATTTATATTACAATGTAGGTGCTCGCTAAGGGAGGATTTTTGGATATTCCATAGGTAAGGGGGTGAAAAGGGGGTGAATTTATAAAATGAGTGTATCTATATCTCAAAACTTTAAAAGTTTACAGATGTAAAATTTGGTATTTAGAATTTCCTTTAAAAATAACGAAACACGTATTTTTGTTTCTTTTTCGGAAAATCCAACTGGGAGGGGTGAAAAAGGGTGAAAAATTGGTTGAATGCCTTTAATGAGGATACTTATATCTCAGAAACTGAAGATATTACAGACGTGAAAATTGATATTTGGAATCTCCTTTAAAAATAAAGAAACACGTATTTTTTTGTTTTTGGAAAATTCAATTAATGGGGGTTAAACAGGAGTGACAAATGGGGTGAATTTTTAGAAATTTTTTAAAATGAGTGTATCTATATCTCAAAACGTTAAGAGTTCACAGATGTAAAAATTGGCATTTAGAATCTCCGTTAAAAAATAAAGAAACACGTATTACTTTGTTTTCGGAAAATCCCACTAGGAGAGGTGAAAAACGGGTTGAATGCCTTTAATGAGGATACTTATATCTCAGAAACTGAAGATATTACAGACCTGAAAATTGGTATTTGGAATCACCTCGAAAAATAAAGAAACACGTATTTTTTTCTGTTTTTGGAAAATCCAATTAATGGGGGTTAAGCAGGAGTGACAAATGGGGGTTAATTTTTAGAAAGACTATATCTACGTTATATCTTAGAAACGCAAAGAGGTTACAGACGTAAAAATTGGTATTTGGAATTTCCTGCTAAAGTAAATGAAAACAGGTGATTTGTTTTCGGAAACTCCACTTACGGGGAACTAAAAAGGAGGTGAAATTTTAAAAAGAGAATTTCTACAGTATATCTCAAAAAGTTAACATGTTACAGAAGTGAAAAATTGTATTTTTCATCTACATTAAAATTCAAGAAGCATGTATTTTTTGTTTTCGGAAAAACCACTTAGGTGGGGAGTAAAAATAACCGAAAATGGGATTGAATTCTTTTTAATTAGGATACTGATATCTCAAAAGCGGAAGACGTTACAGACGTGAATATTGTTATTTGGAATCTCGTTTAAAAATAAAGAAATACTTTTTTTTGAAATCCACTTAAAGTGGGGGGAGAATTGAAAAATGAGTCGAATTATTTGTATGAAGATACTATTATCCCATAAACGAAAGGTGTTGCAGACCTGAAAACGGGTATTTGGAATCTGCTTTAAAAGTAAAGAAACACGTATTCCTTTGATTTCGGAAAATCCAATGAGGGGGGGGGGGTGAAAGAATTGGAAGAAAGTAATTTTATTAATTGTATGTATGTATAATAAAAACTAATGCTGTTGCAGACGTGAAAATTGGTGTTTGGATCTCCTTTCAAAACAAAGAAAAACGCATTTTGTGTGTGGGGGGAATCATCTTGGGGGGGGGGGCGGAGGTGAAAAGGAGTTGAATTCCTTTTATGACACATGTCTCAAAAACTGAAGATGTTACAGTCGTGATTATTGGTATTGATAAGATCCTTTACTAATAATGGAACAAGTATTTTTTCGGAAAATTCACTTAACAGGGGGCGAGGGTGTGTGAAAGGAAGTGAAAAATGTGAATTCATTCTATGGGGATACTTATATCTCAAAACTGAAGGTAACAGACGTGAACATTGGTATTTGGAATCTCCTTTAAACACAAAGAAACACGCCTTCTTTTTTGGAGGGGATGTAAATCAACTTAACGGCGGTGGGGTGAAAAAGGAATTGAGACCAATCGATTTTATTCATAATGTACTTGATTCTGATCATAAACCGATCATTTTTAATATTTCCTGTGTTCGTTTTCAAGAGCCATCTTTTCCTTTGGAGAATTTAAAGTTAGATTGCAGTAGATTCTCCTGGCATATAAATAAAAATTTAAACACATTTTAAATAATAGGAATGATATTGACAGTGCAATTGTTCACCTCTATAATAAGGTCAATAATGCACGGAAGTATATCATTCGTATCGCCAGAAATCGCGCGCAATTGCTGGTCACATTGTTAGCAATGACAATGGCAGCAGATGTAATTTACCGCCAAGTAGCGGTCTTGCATTTTGCTGCGGGGTCCAGAATATCAATATCAATAATAATAACAATTAGGGCTCGGATTCTTCTAATTTCCCCCCGAATTCGGGCCCTGACCATCCTTAAGGTTCGAAAACAGAAATAATTATTGAAAAGCCTATCTGGTGCGAATAATAGAACCGCGGGTTTTTAACCTTTAGTGAGGTCATTCACACACCCTAATTGGTCTCTGCAACAAAAATGTGTCTTTGTGTTCCCTTTGCCACTATTTTATTTACAGTCCTCGTATATGAATGTTGTTGAGGATTACGTGAAGCCTGTGGCAAGAATGCGTTACTGTATAGAACGGTTGCGCGATGGGTCAAGGCGTTTCGTGCGGGTCGGAACGAGATTGCGGATTTTCACCTCACACCTCGGCGCGTCCATTCCTCAAGATCAGATTGACATCGTGACTGGTCTACTTTAGGTAGACCATCGATGGACTGTCTGGGAATTATCCGTAGAGGTTGGTCTCAGTTATCAAACGGTGTGGTACATACCGACGAAATGCCTTAACATGAGAAAGATTGCGTCCCGTTGGTTTACCACATCAACTCACTGACGTACAGAAATGGCACGGATATGCACTGGCTGGCATCCGCCTGGACAGATACCGCAATGAAGGGGCCGAGGGCATTAGGCTGAATTAAAGCGTCAATCAAATGAATCACGTCGCCCAGGTTCACCACGTCCACTGAAATTTTGCATGCTGGGCCTTAGGTACAAACCGTCGGCATTGACTACTATTGCCGATTTCTGGAGCAACGTCTGCGTCCGTCTATGTGGCGCAAGCGTTCACGTTTATTGCGAGACGATCACCCTATCGTGTTGCATGACAACGCACGTTGTCACGTCGCAAACAGTGTCAAGCTCTTATTTAAAGGCTAGCATTGGGAGATCTTGGAACACCCTCCGTACTCACCAGAGATAAGTCCTTGTGACTTCGACCTGTTTCCGAAGTTGACGGAACCCCTCCGAGGCCACCGATCTTCTGACGTCACATCTGTTCTCTGGGCAGTTGGGTGCTCCGTCGGTGTCATCAACAGAGAACGCCTTGACAACGGTCCACTACGGCTTTCCGACATTTGCCAAAAGGTAATAGTCTTTGCGAGTGTCTACATTGAACGAATGTAATGCAATTTAACTTGTTAGTTCACTAAATATTGTCACTACTTCATTTATAGCCCTCGTATGTGTTCGAACAACGTTGAAAGTGAAGAGTGTATATTTCGATGTCTGTGGTTAAAGAACGTTAAATGAGAACTGTATTCATTATGTAGAATAGTTGTAGCAGTCTGAAAGTTTAAAGCCACGTAACAGAATTATATGATGATGATGATGATGATTGTTATTTAAAGGGGCCTAACACCTAAGGACATCGGCCCAACAGAATTATAAATAATTGAGAATAATATTGGAAATTTAACAATGGATTATAACAGTAACCCAGAGCATGACTCAAGAGTGCTAATCAGGAGAGCGTAATAGAGAATTGCTCGCTTAGGGGGAACCAGGTATCGGTGACTTCGAGTGCAACCTCAGGGCCATATGCATCTCCGGAAGTGGAAATCTAATTTTTTTAATTTTACGACTTCCTGGCGGGGATTCGAACCCACGTCCTTCCGGGCGAACCGAGCAGGCCTTTACCGCCTCGGCCAGGCAGCCCCTACCTTACGGGTGAAATACCATATGTCGATGGCTTACTTCTAAAACCTCGTATCTCCCAATGCACTTCCTATCCATTTTCTTCCTGGTCACGCCTCCCAGCCGCCTTGGATGTACAGTCTATCAGAACAATTTTCGTTGTGTTCATTTTCCTGTGGTTTTGTATAAAGGAAATGAACCTTAAATACGTTAAACTGTAGGAGTGCTTAAATTCGTCATGAAAACATCCCTACAATACTGTATGGTAAGGTTAATTTTCCTTTACACGTCTGCACTGGAAAATGAACACTACGAAAACGTTTCTCATGAATTGCATATAAATATGAGGCTGGGATGCGTGACCAGTGTTAAGGAATATAATGGGTAGGAAGGACATTGTAACATACGAGGTTTTAGAAGTAAGCCGACGATATTCTCTTGAACTCCTTCCTTAAACAAAATTTACAAGGCTATCCTATTACTTATTTAAAGAAATTTTTACCTTCAAGAGAGGTGCAACGCATCGTAGGGTGCTATACGAAATGTCGTCTCATAGCCTATATGAATGTAAGCACTGAGGAAGGTACAACTCCTTACAATAAGATGACTTTATAAGTCTTCTACTAACAAAAACCACAAATATTTAAACAATAAAGAGAATATTACTCGTATTTTCCGCAGTAGAAAGTCGAAACAGAGTAGATGAGAAATTATTTTGGACATCCTTTTATTTTCAGCATGATGGCCAGTTATAATTTCCGTCTCGCGTAGTAGGAAAAATACAGTAATAATCTTTCAGCTGTAATGATCTGTCTAAATATTTAGTTTTAATCACATTTCTATTAATTCGGTTAACTTGTTGAATTTAAGATGCTCTTAAGTGAAGTTTTGAATGATTTTGGTGTAGATATTTTATTAGATAAGGTAGTATCTTGCTTGTATTCTTTACTGTTGTGCAATTCCTTTCGATATTCAGTAATAGCGGCAATTTTCATTTCTGTTAGGGCGTAATAGGATATAATAATAATAATAATAATAATAGAATACATCTAATTAGAAGTGCAGTGTAGTTGTTTAATTAAGTTAGTATGTTGCTTAATTAAATGTCGTGTGATTCTTGTGTAATATACTAGACAATACTTTTTCCTTTGAATTTTCTTTCTTCACAGAATACGTCGTTTTATTTTTACGTAAAGAAGGTAAAGAACGGCTAAGGAATGCAGATGGAGATTCTGGGGGTGTGAGTGGGCATTAAGGAGTATGAGAGAGGAGTTGGAGTGTTTGAGGGAGAAAATCAGCATTCTCAAGGGTGACGTCTCCCTGAAACAATGTACAGAGTACGGTAGGTGTACAAAAGAGGCGCGAGGGAAAGGGAGAAATTATAGAAGACAGGTTGGCGAATGTTTTAAAAGGAAGGAATTTGACGCAAAGGGCTCTCTATTCTGGTGCAGTATTCAGGACAGTCAGAGATGAGAAATCGGTATTGAGTCACCACAGGTAGAACTAGAACAGCAGAAAGAAGGTGAGGAACAGGGAATTGTAGCACAGGAGGGGAGAAGTAGGAGGAAAGGGTGATGTAGAGTAGGTGATATGAAAAGGGTGGTAGAACAGTGACTTGGGAGGGAAAAAGGGAGGAAGAATTTTCTGCAGCATCGTCGCCATAAAACCTATCTGTATCGGTGCGACGTAAAGCAACTAGCAAAACAAAAAAACAATATTCTGCAGCTGTAGGGAGATCAGGAGGGGAGAGGATCAGTTGAGATTGGTGGGATTGAGGCTCTGGTCATGGGGGATTACACTGATAGGCATGAGGGGGAAGTGTGCGTTGGAAAGGGAACCAGGGTAGATTGTTATCAAGGAATTAGGTTAAGGTATATGTTGAGTAAAGTAGAAGAGCAGGAACAGGATAAGAAGAAGGTGGTAGTTTTTCAGGTTGGTATTAACAACGAAAGAGAAGAGGGTATAGGTATCAACACACACTGCCTGGCAAAGTAAATTGAAGCATGCAGAAGAATGGTCGCATGTCAATGTAATTTCGTACACGTACATACCATCGGCGGATATGTAAATGATTAGAGTTGCAATTAACTGTCAAAGGTAGAACGGCCATTAGAGTGCATTAGTTTTTTTCTTCTTTAGTGCTGTTACCAGGCCTGGTAGGGTATATAAGGGGCGTGGACAGCGGCAGACGTTGAGTGACCACTGTGAAGGACACGGAAATGCTGCGCACTCGTGTGAGACAGAGTTATAAGTACAAGAGAGTGTTTAAAGTCGCCTCATTGTGGGCCTCCATTTGGCCGCCTGGTTGAATCGTTCGATATCCAGATTTGTGAAGCATTCGGATGTGACAGTGGCTCATTGTTGGACTACATTGGAACATGAGGGCAGCCGTACTCGTCGTCAAGGTATCGGACGAACACGTCTGACCACCATAGGGGAGGATCGCCGTACTGTGCACCAAGCACATCGTAACCCCTTCACACTTGCGCCTGGCATCCGAGAACAAGTAATGGAGTGCCTGCAACATTCTGTGTTGTCCCGCACCATTGGTCGGAGACTAACAGCAGCCTGTCTAGGGAATTACCGTCCCATGCGTAGCCTGCCGTTAACACCACAACACAAACGACTGCGTTTGGAGTGGTGCCGTGATCGGGAAACATGGACTGCTGACGAATGGCGCCGCATTTTGTTCAAAGACGCATCGCGGTTCTGCACTATCCCAGATGATCATCACCTGCGAGTATGACGGCGACCTGGGTAGGGTTCCCATACTTGGAATGTTTTAGAGAGGCACAGCGGCGTTACTCCTGAAGTCATGATGTAGGGAGCCATCGAATATGACTTCAGGTGACGGCTCGTAGTGATTGAGGGAACTCCGACGGCACAAAGGTAAGTCAAGGATATCCTGCGTCCTCAAGTGCTACTTCTCATATGACAGTATTGTATTGCCATTTTTCAACAAGATAGTGCTCGTCCACACACGGCACGTGTCTCTATGAACTGTCTGATTGATGTTGAGGTACACCCGTAGCCATCAAGATCCCCAGATCTGTTCCCGACAGAACATGTGTGGGACAAGCTCGGACGTCAACTCCGTCCAGTGCCACTATCCAGAATATTAAGGACCAGTTACAAATGTTGTGGCCCAGCTTGCCTCAGGAGAGGATACAACAGCTTTCTGACACCCTTCCCAACCGAACCATTGAAAGCAGAAGGCAGAAGGGGTGCAATATCATGCGGTATGCGGGTTCATACTGCCAAGTTCTTTGTAAATATGACTCGATTTTGTAACCACTGAAATAAACATCACGTACCGTTTCAACACGCGAAGTTTCATTTCGTTTTCTCCCCCTTCTGAGTGTTTCAATTTTATTGTCAGGCAGTGTAGTTGGAAATGAGTGGGATCTGGCAAATGAAGCACGGGAAAAGTTTAGGGAAGTGGAAATGAAATGGCGTATGGCTTTTAGTACCGGGAGTGTCCGAGGGCATGTTTGGTTCGCCAGGTGCAGGTCTTTTGATTTGACGCTCATAGGTGACCTGCGCGTCGTAACGAAGATGAAATGATGATGAAGACGTTACATACACCCTGCCAGGAGTCGAACCCGGGACCCCTGTGACCAAAGGCCAGCACGCTAACTATTTAGCCATTGAGCCGGACTAAGGAAGCGGAGATTGTTATCAGTGGAATACTGTGTAGGAGGGATAATGACTGAAAGGTGACTGGGAATTTAAATGAGACTATGGAGTGGGTATGTGGGAAACTATCAGTGAGATTTGTAGATCCTAATGGGTGGGTAGGAGATAGGGAACAGCGCTCAGATGGCCTTTTGAACCCCAGTGGCAAGAATAAGTTAAGAGATTTTTAGAATTGTTATAGGGAGGTACATTCAGTGAAATGGGGTGAAACAGAGAGCGGTCATAAGAGTACAGAGATCTGGAAATCAAATAAGAATTATATAAAAATGGTAGTGTTAAACTTTAAAAATAAGAAACGACATTCATTCCTCAATATAATATAAAGTTCAAGTTCCACCTATTCAATACTTCATTACGACATGTTCATGTTTAGATAGTCTTATGTAGAAACAAGGACATGTTTCGGCATATTTTACGCATCTCCACGGAAAAAATATACAATATTATTTGTTGCCATTAAAATTGGCACATTCGAGTATTTTGTACATAGGCCTACTAAATGTACTAAACTAATTATAAAGATGCATAGGATGAATTTGATATTTAAAGTTTTTAAAATATTCTCTCTTGACTTGATGATCATCTGACCATTGAGACGATATATTCACCATCATAAATCAAAGAATTACGAACAGTGATACATTATTAGAAAAACTCCTCAATTCCTTAAGTACCCAAATAAAGTTCTCGCATGAACCGGAGGTAATGAGAACAGTTAATTGCTCAGATAATAAGAGCACTATAACCTCGCCATAAGACCTATCTGTCCGGGTGCGACCTAAAGCAAATTCTAAAATTAAATTAAATAAAATACAGAGTACAAGAAACAACGAAGCTCCCACATTCAACATATCGTCGGCTTACTTCTAAAACCTTCTTTTTTACAATGTTCTCCCTACCCATTATATTCCTTAAGACCGGTCACGCCTCCCAGCCACATATTTTATGCAGTCCATCAGAAAGTTTGTCGTAGTGTTCATTTTCCTGTGCAATCACTAAAGGTAAATGGACCTTACCATACAGTATTGTAGGGATGTTGTTTTCATGGCGAATTTAAGCACTTCTACTGTTTAACGTATTTAAGGTTCATTTTCCTTTACACATCACCTTAGGAAAATGAACACAACGAAAATTGTTCTGATGGACTGTACATCCATATGTGGCTGGGAGGCGAGAACAGTCTTAAGGAAGAAAATGGATAGGAAGTACATTGGGAGATACGAGGTTTTAGAAGTAAGCCATTGTTATATGCATTTCCCGCAACACCCGCAAAACAAGTCATAAGCTCCTCATGAGAAAACTCAATCATCCCTTCAACTTCACTTTCCCTCACTAACAGGCATGAACAGATAACAGCACCCACTTACCAAATAACCACAACCACAGATGATGGAAGTTCAAGTACTTACAGTATTCACTTATTTTCAATATCAATAGCAATTACGATCACTCATCTTCCGGTTCTCCTTTTCATTCTAGGTTCACATAACCTAATTAAGAAAACCTGTGTAATTTAGTCAACGATAACAAAGAATTTCACAGGCTTCTTTATTGACAGTAATTTTCTTAAATACCAATATTGGCAGCAAATGCGATATATTCCGTTGTCCATTACGCTGTTAATTTCTATCCACAGCGACCCATCAACAAGTGGTGTCACACTCAATCAATTCAGCAAGTCAGGAGATAATATTTTTAAAGACGTTTAATGACACATTTTGATCCTATGCATCTTTATCATTATTGTAAATTTGTTAGTATGTACAAAGTACAATAACGAGGCAATTATAATGGCCAAAATATGATAAATATTAATAAATAATTCTGGCTAAAGATGACCCATAATGAGCCGAAACGCGTTCTAGTTTTTATATAATGGCTACATGAACATGTCTGTCTGTCTGTCTGTTAAGTCATCAGCCCAGAGGCTGGTTGGATCCTCAAATAACACCATCAAGGGTTATGCGGTTATAAGGAAATCCCAAAAACCAATGGCAGTACCAAAATGAGGCATACTAGGCAAGATAAGGAGTGAGGTAGTTTGCCATTGCTTTCCCCACTGGGTCAGAAAGTACTATTGCAGCACTACTGACCCTATGAGCAACACCTTTCATAACACTCAGATGCACTCGTCATGCTCTGAATGTCACTACTCAGCACTACCCATACGCCAGCAGCTTCCATATTGTCACAGCCATGGTTGTTGACTGGGACTTCGGTGGAAGCCACACTTTACTCTGGCCTGTGCCAAGAGATGGATGCAAAATTACTGTATCCATCAAGAAATGACAGCAGGCAGACATGAACATAAAGAGTGTAATGAAGTATTGGATTGGTGTAAATAGACGTTTTTGAAGACTTTGGTCTGGAGTATTGCATTGTAGTCTATGCAAGTGAAACATGGACGATACCTAGCTCAGAAGGAAAGAGAATAGAACCTTTTGAAATGTGGTGTTACAGAAGAATGTTGAATATCGTCGGCTTACTTCTAAAACCTCGTATGTTACAATGTTTTTCCTACCCATTATATTCCTTAACACTGGTCACGCCTCCCAGCCACATATTTCTATGCAATCCATCAGAACCTTTTTCGTAGTGTTCACTTCCCTATGCAGACGTGTAAAGGAAAATTGACTTTACCATACAGTACTGTAGGGATGTTGTTTTCATGGCGAATTTAAGCACTCCTGCAGTTTAACGTATTTAAGGTTTATTTTCCTTTACACATTACCCCAGGAAAATGAACACAACGAAATTTGTTCTGATGGACTGTACATCCATTGCGGCTGGGAGGTGTGACCAGTCCTAAGGAAGAAAATGGATAGGAAGTGCATTGGGAGATACGAAGTTTTAGAAGTAAGCCATCGATATATTGTTCCTATGCATCTTTATCATTATTATAAATTTCTTAATATGTACAAAGTACAATAACGAGGCAATTATAATGGCCAAAATATGATAAATATTCATAAATAATTCTAGCGGGAGATGACCCAGAATGAACCGAAACACGTGCTAGTTTTTATATAATGACTACATGAACATATAGAGTGTAATGAAGTATTGAAGTATTGAAGACTTTGGTCTGGGGCATTGCATTGTATGCAAGTGAAACATGGAAGATAACTACCTCAGAAAGAAAGAGAATAAAACCTTTCGAAATGTGGTGTTACAGAAGAATATTGAATATGAGATGCGTAGATCGAATGAAGAGGTAGGCCTAATCGAATTGGTGAGAGTAGAACGATTTGGCGAAATTTAACCAGAAGAAGAGACAGAATGATAGGGCACATCTTAAGACACCCAGCAGTTGTTCATTTGGTTTTTGGGGGAAGTGTAGGCGGTAAAATCGGCAGAGGTAGACCAAGGTATGAATATGACAAACAGATTAGAGTAAACGCAGAATGTAGTAGTTATATCGGAATGAAAAGGTTAACACCGGTTAGGGTGGCATGGACAGCTGCATCAAACCAATCTATAGACTGATGACCCAAACAATAACAAGCAGCTATTTTGGAAACGACGCGGGTAGGAACATGATTTTAGCGGGTGATCTCAATCTACCAAATATCAATTGGAAAGGTCATTCGAACGACGAGATACATGACCTATAAATGGCAAATAAGTTACTCTGGGAAGGAAGGCTGAATCAGAACGTGGTGGAACCAACTAGAAGGAAGGAAAAATATTCTAAACGTTGTGTTGTTAAAACCAGGTGAGCTCTATAGAGAAACTGAGGTAATAGATGGTATAACTGATCACGAAGTAGTTTTCACCGTAGTTTAAAAAGATGCGATAGAAAGTAAGGTTGAAAAAGAAGGAATATTAGGTAGTACCATGTGGTTGATTAGACAGGCATAAACGAGTTTTCAAAAGGTAATTATGATCGGCCGAAAGTGTAATTGGTATAACTTATTGGTATAATGCAATTGGCAGTCAAACAAAACTTTATAGAACAACGGAAGGGTATGTAAAATATAGATACTAAGGCCACGGCCGCTTCCTTCCCACTTTAGCCCTTTCCTCTCCCATCGTCGTCATAAAACCTAATCTGTGTCGGTGCAACGTAAAACAACTTGCAAAGCAACTAGATTATATAGGTACTTCAAGTCAGGAAGAGGAGCCAAGAAGTACATTCCAGGAATCATTAATTAACAAGGGGAGTGTGTGTGTGAGGATTTATATAAGGCAGGACTATGCTGTCAGCAGTCTGTAAAGATTGTTGGTTATAAGGATAATGTCCAGATAGAGGAGGTGACTAAGACTAACGAAGTACTAAAATTACCTATGATAAGAAAGGCATTTACAATAAAATTCAAAATTTGAAAAATACAAAAACAGCTGGGAATGATGAGAATGCTGGTGATATAACTCACTAAAGGCAATGGGTTGGGGTATAGTACCATATCTGAAGTACTCTTACTTGATTACTGTTCGCATGAAACAGCTGTACAAAATTAATGGAGAGTCGCTGTAGTAGCCCTTATGTATACAGAAAAGGGCCATACACATAAAGCTGATAATTACAGGCTAGTCACCTTGACATGTAGTGCATTTAAGCTTTGGGGAAGCATGTTTTCTGCTTACATTAGATTTGTTTGCAAAATTACTAACTAGTTTGATAGAAGGTAGTTCGGGTTTAGGAAAAGTTAGTCTACTTCTCCGAAAGTCAGCTTGTAGGATTCTACCAAGATACGGAAGAAGTTTTAGATTCAGGAAGTCCCGTGGTGTAGAGGTAGCGTGCCTGCCTCTTACCCGGAGGCCCCGGGTTCGATTCCCGGCCAGGTCAGTGATTTTTACCTGGACCTGAGGGCTGGTTCGAGGTGCACTCAGCCTACGTGATTATAATTGAGGAGCTGTGAGATAACGGCCCCGGTCTCGAAAGCCAAGAATAACGGCCGAGGGATTCGTCAAGCTGACCACACGACACCTCGTAATCTGCAGGCCTTCGGGCTGAGCAGCGGTCGCTTGGCAGGCCAAGGCTCTTCAAGGGCTGTAAGTGCCATGGGGTTTGCTTTTTTTAGGTCAAATGGGCTGTATCGCGATCGACCTATCTGAGGAGTTTGATAGGGTAGATCACGGGAGACTACTGACGTAGATGAGAGCAAGTGGACTAGACAAAAGAGTGAATGAATGGCTGACTACATTTCTAGAAACAGAACTCAGAACATTAAGGTAGGTGAAGCATTACCTTATCCCGTGATCATTAAGAGAGGAATTCCTCTTGGCTGTATCATTGGATCTTCATGTTATCTTATATATATGTAAATTAGATTAGTAAAGGCTTTTTTCGGACATTATAATGTATAGATTGATAAATAAGTTGCAAGATTGTGAGCGACTGTAAAGAAACCTGAACAATATTGTGAGGTGGGCAGCAATCAAAGGTATGATGATAAACGGTGTTAAAAGTAGGCTGTAAATTTCACAAAGAGGAAGAGTCCCCACAATTCTGATTACTGTGATGATGAGGTGAATGTGCCTCAAGGGGATCACTTTAAGTACCCAGGTGTTTTTTTTTTTTTTTTTTTTTTTTTTACAATTGACACGCCGCCAGGTCGGTCTTATGGGCTAGGAATTGGAAGGAAGAAGTCGTGGCCTTAAGTAAGGTACAGCCCCAGCATTTTCCTGGTGTGAAAATGGGAAACCACACAAAACCATTTTCAGGACTGCCGACGGTGGGGTTCAGGCCCATTACCACCCGAATGGAAGCTCTCAGCTGCACGCCCAAAACCGAGAGGCCAACTCGCTCTGTAAGGAAAGATTTCCTTGGGGTAATCACATTAGCGGGATTATAAATAAAGTTATAGATCTCATCACATGCTGAGGGTAGGCCCTGCTTACGGATTATAGTAAGGATGTAAAGGAGAGGGCATTTAAGTCCCTGGTAAGACCAAAATTAGAGAATATTTCCAGTATAAGAGACCCTCACCAGCATTGCTTGATTCCAGAACTGGAAACAATTCAAAGAGAAGCAGGTCGGTTGTTGTGGGAGATTTCAACAAAAGAGTTAAGTTACAACAATTTTTAAAAGTTTGCGCTTTGAAGACTTGGGAGAAAGGAGATGAGCTGCTAGACCAAGTGGTATATTCTGACCTGTGAGTGAAGAGTTGGCGTGGAAATACGTTAGCAAACGAATAAGTTTGAGTGATGGTTATACAAGTAGGAAAGATCCAACGAGCTCCAACATAGATAGGCAGAAGCGCTGCCTGGCTGAAGCTAATTGAACGAACGTCCGCCATGTTTCCAGTGGTCGTGCAAGCAAGGTGGGGAGTGGTTCCCGAATGACGAAAAATGTTGGAAATACGCATTATAGAACACTGGTGCAAAATTAAAGACCGTTAGCCGAAAGCATAGACCATAATAATAATAATAATAATAATAATAATAATAATAATAATAATAATAATAATAATAATAATAATAATGTAATGAGGAAAAGGAGACTTATGTTTTTTGGACATTTATATCGAATGCAAGATAGTAGATTAACCAGTAGGATTTTCAGATATTTGTGGAGTAAGAAATCAACGACAAGCTGGGTCAATGAAGTAAGAAAGGATTTAGAAACAAAACAATATAACAACAGAAGAAATAAATAATAGAGAAGGCTTTCGGGAAAAAGTATTGAAAATAGAAGGATTCCAAGGTAGGAAAGTAAAAAAGACTGGTTCAAAGTGGCCTGAAGACAGAAAGAAGAAACATAGTGAACAGACGAAAGCGTACTGGAAGAAAAGGAAAGAACGAAGAAGAAGAAGAATTGAAATTGGCACGTGGTCCTCTGGTGGCCCATTCGAAAGAATAATAATGTTGTTTGCTTTACGTCCCACTAACTAAGATACCCTTTTACGGTTTTCGGAGACGCCGCGGTGCCAGAATTTAGTGCCGCAGGAGTTCTTTTACGTGCCCATAAATCTACCGACACGAGGCTGACGTATTTGAGCACCTTCAAATACCACCGGACTGAGCCAGGATCGAACCTGCCAAGTTGAGGTCAGAAGGCCTGCGCCACAACCGTCCGAGCCACTCAGCCCGGCACCATTATAATCATAGAGTCCGAATAGCGTTACTTCATCCATGTTGCGACGCAAGGCCAGCATCACTATCAGCTGATTGTAGGGTAGTTCGAAAAGGATATATGGAGAATCGTCAGACAGGAATAGTCTACGGTGTCATACGAACAGAGCACGAAATCGGAACGAGAGTGATACCGTGCGTGGCTGTTGTGGTGAAGCGTAAATTACAATGAAAAACCTGGACATACATGAGTTTTATGACGGAAATCGTTTTAAAGAAAGGGACATACGGTACGTTAGAACCTCATTCTGGATCATATTTTTAAACGTATTGCATCCCCATTTCTTAAATTGTAGGGGACACAACATTATTTCTCATTACGGTATCGTACTGGCATTACTTTTCCTTGCTACTTGATTAACGTCCCACTAACAAATCGAAGGTTTTCTGCCATGGAGCGATGTGAAAGGGCTAGGATTGGGAAGCTGGCGGCCGTGGCCTTAATTAATGTGCAGCCTGGTGTGAAAATGGGAAACTACGAAAAGTCAATTTCAGAGCTGCGGACGGTACGATTCGAACCAATAGGGATGTATAGAACTAGCACCGATAGAGCGCACTGCTGTTGTACTGGGTAAGCGCAATGCGCTCTTCATTTGTCTTCTGTGTACTCATGCCGCTAAATATCCACGAATTTAAGTTGCTTAAATTGTTATTTTCGTGACTATGCCGAGCTATTGCAGTGTTCCTCTTTGAAAAAATCAGGAAAGCTCATTTTCGTTTCACCAGTTTCCACAAAATAAAGAAATGAGGAAGAAATGGTTACATGCTATTAGAAGGAAACATTTTGCTGAGAAGAATCTGACCGAAAAGATTAAAGTGTGTTCCCATTATTTTCAACCCGGTGACTTCACGAAAACTTTGTTGGGTAAGTGCGATTTACGAAGGGAAATAATTCCTATTTTCTACCTACAAACTGATTAGGCATTTTGATAACAACCACCGAATTTATGCGTTTGTATTTAAAGGTGAGAGATCAATATTAAAACCGGGCGCTGTTCCATCGCTTTTTCCGTGGACCACGAACACAACAAAAACAAGGAAGAGGCCATACACCAGAAAATTGCTGGATTACCACGATAAGCCTACAATATCGGAATATGCAGAAATCACCTCCTTTGAAGTACGGGAAGAAATCGTGAAAATACCGGAAGAAGTGAATGTTACATTTTTGTGGGTCTCATTTTCAAAGACATCAGCACTCAAAAAATACTACAGGTAATTTGGTTGTTGAGCAAACAATGCCTAATCCTGATGCCATATTGCTTTATACAGGATTTGTAGACGTCCGACATTGTAATTTGGTGTTTGCTCTTCTGGGAGAAAACAGATACAATTTACAGATATTCCCTCTTGAACCCAGACTGTGTTTCTTCTTGACAGTTATGAAGCTAAGGACCAACAAATCTGACAAAGACCTATGCCTTAACTTCGGAATACATTATTTCATGTTTGGATCAATTTCATGTATTGCCAATTTAAAGAATTGAACATTTGGCCTGATAGAGAAAATGCCCTTGAAAACAGCCCCCTTGCTTTCAGACAGAAATACCCCTCGACTAGAGTTATAACTGGTGCAAGTGAGATTATAATAGCAAAACTTGCTCCAAGGGCAAACATTCCACTTTCATACGGCTAACTGGCCTCAACCGTTTGGTAGGGGGATGCTGAAAAGCTTATAAGTTTTGGCTGCATGTTTTTGAACACTGAATAATACCAGTCTTGGGGAAGTGCTCTAATGCGTAGCTTACAGTAGCAATGTGCTTAGGCCTATAACATGCCTTGGGGCCTGCTCCAGCAAAACGTTCACATTCCCTCCTATAACGTCACCAGGTACTCCTAAAATAAGCTTCACATTATAGGTCTTATGTTTTGTGTAATCGGATTTCACAGCACTGCATTTTAAAATTTCACCCGACTGAAATTAACCTTTTATGAACAAAACAAACTTTTCACTGAAAAGTCTGTATCCAGCATAACACAATGATTTGTAGTTGGAAACAGGTGCTCCATCTATTTCTGATTTCCTAAATACGAAATAATCCATCAGATGGAAATTTGTGATAGTGATCTTCACCTTATGGCTGATGGTCAAATATTCAAAGGAACCGGCACTGGGAAACTCAAGAATATTCACATGCTTTTGGTGGTGGACAAAGGCTGTATCTGCAGTTTCATGTAAGCCATCAACCTTAAAAAAAATACATGAATCCAAGTTTATAAGCAAGGGAAGCAAATACGTGTTTAAATATCTATTTATGATTTAAGTCTTGTGGATGTACATATATTTATCAATGCGCATTACTCAAAGGCATGCTGACTCCTATTCATTATTTGGATAATAAAGCGTGTTAGCATTTTCTAATTACCGCTGTACTAATTCTTCCTTTCTCCCGCTAGTTTTAGCGTTTCTGGTCCGTAGCTCATATTGCAGCTGTTTAAGGCTTAAGCGCTGAAAATCGTCCGTAATATACTAGGGGATATACCTATACAATTAATTAATATTGTCTTGGAGTAAAATTAGAGAAGATACAATCGGCTTTAGCTCAGAAAACTCGGTCACATTCTATACATTACTCGCAGCTGACAGGGAGAAACATAAGACGATCGCCTTGCGCGTACCCACTAGTACACGTGCGCTATCTGGAGCGAACTTTCTCTGCCTACATCCCTATCTCCTGAATGCAAGCTCACAGCACCTCCTGTGGGTGGTTGGGGGTAGAATTACAATCATCGTATAACTTGCCTCTCGCAAAGAGGAGATTAAAAATGGCCCCAGGGGCTCTTCATTTCGGAGTGTGGGTTGGCGACCACGGGGCCCTTAGTTGATTCCAGGCATTGCTTCCACTTACTTGTGCCAGGATCCTCACTTTCATCCATCCTATCCACACTCCCTCCCCCCCCCGATCCCCAGGGAGTCTTTCAGTTTCATGCCCTTTCTACGGCAGACATCTTCATTTTTCGACGCGTCGCCTCGGACCGCTTCCATTTTTTCACTTTGACTAGTGTTAACAGACGATGGTTGCCCAGCTGTACTTCTTCTTAAAACAATAATCACCACCACCATCAAGCTCACAGTTGCGTGACACGAACCGCACGGTCAACTCTCTCGGTACTGGGTTTACTAGGTGAAAGGTAACCTTGAAAGTTGTCCATTATGAAGTGTACCCTAATTAATTCATGAGACTGACATCTATGATAAACACTTGATGAATTTCAAAAACAGCTGTAAAATACTGTATTTACTATGCTTGGTGTAGCCTACGTTTGATTTAAAAAGGCCTACATCGAACCAATGCCCAAGCACAAGACAGAGTGTGACACATAGCCTTCAGGAGCGTTTTGGAGAAAAAACTGGAAGAAGCTGAATATCACACTCCTTTCAATAACACACCAAAAACAGATGGCAACAAAGATGGACGCTCAAACACAAGATAAACAGAAAATCCACAGCCTGTATCCAGTCATTCGACCGGGTCAGGAATGGAATGAATGAAGCCCCATCTAGCGGTGAGGATAGGAATTGTGCCGGCTGCCGAAGCCTGTCGCACTCCTCTGGGGCAATGATTAATGAATGGCAGATGAAATGAAGTGATACTGGAGAGTGTTGCTGGAATGAATTATGACAGGGAAAACCAGAGTACCCGGAGAAAAACCTGTCCCACCTCCGCTTTGTCCAGCACAAATCTCACATGGAGTGACCGGGATTTGAACCACGGAACTCAGCGGTGAGAGGCCGGCGCGCTGCCGCCTGAGACACGGAGGCTACACAAAAGATAAACAGGTACCAAAAAATTATCATTTATTATAAGTATCAAAAAAAAGGGAACGTTATCAGTCAACATACGTACGCAAGTAAACGGCTGGCATTCTTGTAAGCGAGAATCTAAATGTTCATTTCTTTAAACATACGATGTTCAATCGCCACGTACGGTCTCCCTGTCACTTGATCATAATTATTATGTTTGTTTTGACAACTCGAAACATCAATCAATCAATCAATCAATCAATCAATCAATCAATCAATCAATCAATCAATCAATCAATCTATCTATCTATCTATCTATCTATCTATCTATGATCTGCATTTAGGGCTGTAGCCCAGGTGGCAAATTCCCTCATATTTACATTTATTTACAGTTATTTACCTAGCATACTCTTAAATATTTTCGACGAACTTGAAAATGTATCGAACATATCCCTTGGTAATTTATTCCGAGCGAGTTGGCCGTGCGGTTAGAGGTGCGAAGCTGTTAGCTTGCATCCGGGAGATAGTGGGTTCGAACCACACTGTCGGCAGCCATGAAGATGGTTGTCCGTGGTTTTCCATTTTTCACACCGGGCAAATGCTGGGGCTGTACCTCCATTAAGGCCACGGCCGCTTCCTTCCCACTCCCAGCCCTTTCCTATCCCATCGTCGCCATAAGACCCATCTGTGTCGGTGCGACGTAAAGCCCCTAGCATAAAAAATTTACTCCGATCCCTCGTCCTATAAATGATTATTTGCCCCAATCTGTCCGCTTGAATTCCAACTTCATCTTCATGTTACGATCTTTCCTACTTTTAAAAGCTCCACTCAAGCTTGTTCTTCTACTTATGCCATTCCACGCCAACTCACCACTGACAGCTCGAAACATATCACAAAGTCGACCATCTCGTCTCCTTACTCCCAAGTCTTCCCAGCCCAAAGATTGCAACATTTTCCTAACACTACTCCTTTGTCGATAATCATCCACAACAAATAGTGCTGCTTTCCTTTCAATTTTTTCCAGTTCCCGTATCAAGTAGTCTTGGTGAGGGTCCCATATACTGGAGCCACACTCTAACTGCGGTCTTACCAGAGACTTATACACCCTCTCCTTTACATCCGCACTACAACCCTGAAATACTCTCATTATATTAACTTGCCTCCGATAGGAACGTTCATGTCAGGCATAAGTTACAGCTCCTCTATGTTATTCTAGCTCGTTGGAAAGATCCCATTATGAAAACAAATTTAAAATTCAAGAGTAAAAGTGGGGCAAGTATTCCATTATAGGAAGATAATTTAGGGATTGGAATAATTTACCAAGGGAGATGTTCGATAAATCTCCACATTCTTTGAAAATATTTGAGAAAGGACCAGCAAAACAACTGAAAGGGAATCTTTCACTTAGGCGACTGTCCGAGACGTAGATCAGAGTGCTCTGATTGTGTGTGTGTGTGTGTGTGTGTGTGTGTGTGTGTGTGTGTGTGTGTGTGTGTGTGTGTGTGTGTGTGCGTGCGGGGGGAGGGGGGCGGGTGGTTAAGAAGTTGGATTGAACTGCCCTACTGCAACCTAACCTATGTAACCGACAGTTCGTAACCTACCAACACTAACGTAACTACTCAATGCCCAATTTAAAGATAATTATCACCAATCCAGTTTATGTCTACAATCATCAATACACACAACATTTATCTTTTTGAGAGTTCAAACTTCATTCTCACGACCAAGAGAAATGCTATTGGAAAATACATACTGTAGCGTGCTTGGAAAATCTGACAAGAATTTGTTGATGATTGGTGGATACTTAAAATGTCAGCAGAGTTGATACAAGTAGTTGGTGGTAGTTGCTAATTGGTGGTTCGTAGGTTGTTAGAAGCCTAAATAACAAATTATAAGTATTACACTGTCCTAGAATGTCATGAACATTTTACTACATGCTGTAACTGGAATTTAGGCTTAAAAATCCGAGTGTGAATATTTATCCAGAATCATCCTTAGCTATCAATAACGAACGTCTGAAGAATGACTAGGTGATTTTATTAGTAAGTACGCACCGAGTGACCTTCTAACTTCATAAACATTATTAATTAGAAATGAAATGTGTCAAATGAATAGGCTAGAGATACTCCGTTTTAAGATCTACAATATTAGTAGAGTTCTTATCGGGTGCTTTAGCCGCCACATTCCTAGAAAGTAAATGACGGAAAATAAGTTGAGAAGAAAAACTGAACGCCATATGCAGAACTGTTCCCTAAACCCTGAATGTCAAAAACGATAATAAAACACACGTAAATACTCTGTACATCTTACCTTGTTGGTCCATGCTGTTTGCTTTTCCTCCTGCTTGCTGCTCTTAAGACTTCTACCTTCACCAACAACTATAAGCTTTCTGAGAGTTCCGCGCCAGAAGATACCGCTGTATGTGCGTTCAACAAGCTCCGATTACTTAGTGAGTGTTGTGAATCGAGCCGCCAATAATGAATGATATGAGAAGATGTATTATTGGTTAGGTCTACACATTATAACCTTGTCCTCTTTGTTCGTCAAGCGAGAACTACACAAATAAGATACATTCTACTGTAAAATAACCGCTCTCATTGTTGGAGGGATATATTACTATTTTGTTAAGTTACCTATTAGCGACATACGTTTAGCAATGCTTGAGAAGTGTTTTAGGAACAGTCAATACATATTTATCAAAAGACCGAGCGTAAATAATAATAATAATAATAATAATAATAATAATAATAATAATAATAATAATAATAATAATAAACATACATACATTATCATTATAGAATGTTATGCCTTTCAACGTTCAGTCTGCAAGCCTCTGAGAATTTACTAAACGTCGCCACAATCCTCGATTTGCAACTAGTGTTGTGGCCTCATTTAGTTCTATACCTCTTATCTATAAATCGTTAGAAACCGAGTCTAACCATCGTCGTCTTGGTCTCCCTCTACTTCTCTTACCCCCCCCCCCATAGTAGAGTCTATTATTCTCCTAGGTAACCTATCCTCCTCCACTCGCCTCACATGACCCCACCACCGAAGCCGGTTTATGCGTACAGCTTCATCCGTCGAGCATCGTTCCTAAATTAGCCTTTACCTCCTCATTCCGAGTACCCTCCTGCCATTGTTCCCACCTGTTTGTACCAGCAATCATTCTTGCTACTTTCATGTCTGTTACTTCTAACTTATGAATAAGATATCCTGAGTCCACCCAGCTTTCGCTCCCGTAAAGCAAAGTTGGTCTGAAAACAGACCGATGTAAAGATAGTTTCGTCTGGGAGCTCACTTCCTTCTTACAGAATACTGTTGATCGCAGCTGCGAGCTCACTGCATTAGCTTTACGACACCTTGATTCAATCTCACTTACTATATTACCATCCTGGGAGAACACACAACCTAAATACTTGAAATTATCGACCTGTTCTAGCTTTGTATCGCCCATCTGACATTCAATTCTGTTGAATTTCTTACCTACTGACATCAATTTAGTCTTCGAGAGGCTAATTTTCATACCATACTCATTGCACCTACTTTCTAGTTCCCAGATATTCGACTGTAGGCTTTCGGCACAATCTGCCATTAGGACCAAATCGTCAGCATATGCCAAACTGCTTACTCAATTTTCAACCTAACTGAATCCCTCCCTGCCACTTTATACCTTTCAGCAGATGATCCATGTAAACTACGAACAGCAAAGGTGAAAGATTACAACCTTGTCTAACCCCGGTAAGTACCCTGAACCAAGAACTCATTCTACCATCAATTCTCACTGAAGCCCAATTGTCAACACAAATGCCTTTGATTGATTTTAATAATCTACCTTTAATTCCATAGTCCCCCAGTACAGTGAACAGTTTTTCCCTCGGTACCCTGTCATATGCTTTCTCTAGATCTACGAAACATAAACACAACTGCCTATTCCTCTCTTAGCATTTTTCAATTACCTGGCGCATACTGAAAATCTGATCCTGACAGCCTCTCTGTGGTCTGAAACCACACTGGTTTTCATCCAACTTCCTCTCAACGACTGATCGCACCCTCCCTTCCAAGATGCCAGTGAATACTCTGCCTGGTATACTAATCAATGAGATACCTCGATAGTTGTTGCAATCCTTCCTGTTCCCTTGCTTATAGATAGGTGCAATTACTGCTTTTGTCCAATCGGAAGGTACCTTACCAACACTCCACGCTAATTTTACTACTCTATAAAGCCATTTCATCCCTGCCTTCCCACTATACTTCACTATTTCAGGTCTAATTTCATCTATCCCTGCTGCCTAATGATAATGAAGGTTATTTACCATCCTTTCCACTTCCTCAAAAATAATTTCACCAACATCATTTTCCTCCTCCCCATGAGCTTGGCTGTTTGCAACACCACCAGGATGATTTCCTTTTACATTGAGAAGATGTTCAAAATATTCCCTCCACCTCTCCAGTGATTCCCTGGGATCTATTATGAGTTCACCTGAATTACTCAAAACACTGTTCGTTTCCTTTTTCCCTCCCTTCCTAAGATTCTTTATTACTGTCCAGAAAGGTTTCCCTGCTACTTGACCTAGCCTTTCCAGGTTATTACCAAAATCTTCCCATGGCTTCTTTTTGGATTCAACAACTATTTGTTTCGCTCTGTTTCTTTCATCTACGTACAAATCCCTGTCTGCCTCGGCCCTTGTTTGGAACCATTTCTGATAAGCCTTCTTTTTACGTTTACAAGCTGCTCTCACTTCATCATTCCACCAAGATGTTCTCCTTTTCCCATCTTTACACACAGTTGTTCCTAGGCATTCGCTTGCTGTTTCTACTGCAGCATCCCTGTATGCCACACATTCACTTTCTATATCCTGAACCTGCTTACTGTCTACTGTTCGAAACTTCTCACTAATTATATCCGTGTACTGCTGTCTAATTTCCTCGTCCTGAAGATTTTCTACCCTTATTCGTTTGCAGACAGATTTCACTTTCTCTACTGTAGGCCTAGAGATACTTAGTTCACTAAAGATCAGATAGTGGTCTCTATCATAGAAAATTCTGCGAAAAACTCGTACATTTCCAACAGATTTCCCGATTTCAAAGTCTGTTAAGATATAGCCTATTATGGATCTGGTACCCCTAGCCTCCCATGTGTAGCGGTGAATAGCCTTATGCTTGAAGAATGTATTCGTAACAGCTAAACCCATACTAGCACAGAAGTCCAGCAAACGCTTTCCATTCCCATTAGCTTCCATATCTTCCCCATATTTACCAATCACCCTTTCGTATCCTTCTGTTCTATTCCCAACTCTTGCATTGAAATCGCCCATTAACACTATTCTATCCTTGCTGTTGACCCTGACCACGATGTCACACAATGCTTCATAAAATTTGTGAACTTCATCCTCATCTGCACCCTCACATGGTGAATACACGGACACAATTCTTGTCCTAATTCCTCCATCTGACAAATCTACCCACATCATTCGCTCATTTACGTGCCTAACAGAAACTATGTTCCGTGCAATGGTATTCCTGACTAGCAAGATACCCGTGCTTCGCTACGGTATTATACTGAAATTTATAATTGAATGCTTATTGTTTTAGATATATAATCCGCCGAAATTTGTGATCTGACTCGTTTTCGGCGAGAATCCACCAAAATTCCCGATCTGACTCGTTTTCTATTAGATTACGGCGTGTCTCCTCCCATTTTTCAATCTTCCTTTCCAGCAATCGATTTTGTACTTCCCGGGCTAGGCTCAGGTATTCCTCCCGGTCAGTTGGGTCCGTAAATCTTTGCCATCTTTTCCTATAATCATTTTTAATATGGATAAAATCCTTCAGAAGATACGGCGTGGTGTCATATTGGGTGCCTTGGCGGCACTGAACACGCGGCCGGACTGCATTCTTAGTCATTAGCCGTCCAGGAGCCGTTTCCAGCGCGTCAGCACATTTGACGACGGTCCGGAACATTATTATTATTATTATTATTATTATTATTATTATTATTATTATTATTATTATTATTATTATTTATATTATTATTATTATTATTACTATTATGTGTAGCTGGAATGGTTGGTGACAGGGAAAACCGGAGTATCCGGAGAAAAACCTGTCCCGCCTCCGTTTTGTCCAGCACGAATGTCACATGGAGTGACCGGGATTTGAACCACGGAACCCAGCTGTGAGAGGCCGGCGCGCTGCCGCCTGAGCCACGGAGGATACTTATAAGTACATTAATAACAGTAAAATCAATTGGTCTCACCTCCTTCTACACCCCACCGCCGTTAAGTTTATTTACCGCAACCCCCCCCCCCAAAAAAAAAATTAAAAGAAGGCTTGTTTCTTTATGTTTAAGTAAGATTCCAAACACCAATGTTCACGTCTATTACCTTTAGTTTTGAGGTATAAGTATCCCCATAAAAGTAATTTACTTTTCATTTCATTTCACACTACTCCCCCCCCCCCACCTAAGTGAATTTTCCCGCAAAAATACTTGTTTCTTTAATAGTAAAGGATCTTCTAAATACCAATTATCACGACTCTAAATTCCTCAGTTTTTTATTTATGTGTCCTCATGAAAGGAAATCGACTCCTTTACACTCCCGCCCTCCAAGATGGTTTCCCGCCCAAAACGCGTTTTTCTTTGTTTTTAAAGGAGATCCAAATACGAATTTTCACGTCTGTAACAACTTTAGTTTTTATTAGATGTATGTATTCTCATACAATTAAGCCAATTAATGTTTCAATTCTTTCATCCCCCCCCCCCCGCTTCATTGGATTTTAAGAGAATACGTGTTTCATTACCTTTAAAGCAGATTGAAAATATCAAATTTCACGTCTGTAACATCTTCATTTTTGATATATCAGTAGCCTAAATAAAAGAATTCAACACCATTTTCAGTCACTTTTACCGCCCCCCCCCCCTCCGCCAAAGTGATATTTCCGAAAACTAAAAATACACGTTTCTTTATGTTTAATAGAGATAAAAAATACCATTTTTCACTTCTGTAACATGTTAAGTTTTTTTAGATATACTGTAAAAATTCTCATTTTAAAATTTCACCCCTTTTGAGTTCCCCTTAAGTGGAGTTTCCAAAAACAAATCACCTATGTTTCTTTACATTTACAGGAGATTCCAAACACCCACTTTTTACGTCTGTAACATTTTACGTTTCCAAGATATTCTGTAGATATAGTCTTTCAAAAAATTCACCCCAATTTGTCACTCCTGTTTAACCGCCATTAATTGGATTTTCCAAAAACTAAAAAATACGTGTTTCTTTATTTTTAAAGGAGATAACATATACAAATTTTCAGTTCTGTAATATCTTTCGTTTCTGACATATATGTATCCTCATTAAAGGCATTCAACGCATTTTTCACCCTTTTACACCCCTCATATTGGGATTTACAGGAAACAAAAAAAAAATACGTGTTCCTTTATTTTTAGAGGAGATTCCAACTACCAATTTTTACATCTGTAAATTTTGAAGTTTTAAGATGTAGACACACTCATTTTAAAAAATTCACCCCCCCCTTTTCACCCCCCAATACTTGGATTTTCCAAAAACGAAAAAATTCGTGTTTCTTTACTTTTAAAGTAGATTACAAATACCAATTTCAAGGTCTGTAATATCTTCAGGTTCTGAAATATAAGTAGCCTCGTTAAAGGCATTCAACCCATTATTCACCCTTTTACACCCTTCTTATTGGGATTTTCCGAAAACAAAAGAATACGTGTTTCTTTATTTTTAAAGGAGATTCTAAATACCAATTTTTACATCTATAAACTTTAAATGTTTTGAGATATAGATACACAAATTTTTTAAAATCACCCCCTTTTCACCCCCCCCCCAATTAATTGGATTTTCCAAAAACAAAAAAATACGTGTTTCTTTTTAAAGGAGATCCCAAACACCAATTTTCATGTCTGTAATATCTTCAGGTTCTGAAATATAAGTAGACTCATGAAAGGCATTCGACCCCTTCTTCAACCTTTTCCACCCTTCCTATTAGGATTTTCCGAAAACAAAATATACGTGTTTCTTTATTTTTAAAGGAGATTCTAAATACCAATTTTCACATCTATAACGTTTAAAAGTTTTGAGATATAGATACACTCATTTTAAAATATTACCCCCTTTCCCCCCTCCCTTAATTGGATTTTCCAGAAACAAAAAAATACGTGTTTCTTTATTTTTAAAGGAGATCCCAAACACCGATTTTCAGGTCTGTAATATCTTCAGTTTCTGAGATATAAGTAGCCTCATTAAAGGCATTCAACCCTTTTTCCACCCCTTTTCACTCCTCCTATTGCGATTTTCCGAAAACAAAAAAATACGTGTTTCTTTATTTTTAATGAAGATTCTAAATACCAGTTTTTACATCTGCAAACTTTAAAAGTTTGGAGATATAGATTCACTCATTTTAAAAATTCACCCCCTTTTCACCCTCCCATTAATTGGCTTTTGCAAAAACAAAAAAATACGTGTTCCTTTATTTTTAAAAGAGAACAAAAGTACCAATTTTCAGGTCTGTAATATCTTCAGTTTCTGAGATATAAGTACCGGTATCCTGATTAAAGGCATTCAACCCCTTTTTCACCCCTTTTCACCGCTCCTATTGGGATTTTCTGAAATCTAAAAAATACGTGTTTCCTTATTTTCAAAGAAGATTCTAAATACCAATTTTTACATTTGTAAACTTTTAAAGTTTTGAGATATAGGTGCACTCATTTTAAAACTTCACCCCCCCTTTTCACCCCCTTGGCAACGGAATATCCAAAAATCCTCTCTTAGCGAGCACCTACATCTTAATATGAATGTATCCCCAAAATTTCATTTCATTATGTCCAGTAGTTTTGGCTCGGCGATGATGAATCAGTCAGTCAGTCAGGACAAGCTATTTTATATATATATAGATAGATAAGGAGCCCTACCCCAGACTCTGCCCATCCCTTTCTAACACCCGTCAAGTACACTTTTATAATCTCCTATCTCTTCCTCATTATCTCCCCTTACCCGAATATCACTTACTCCTAGCACATCCAGATGCATCCTCTTTGCTGACTCAGCCAGTTCTACCTTCTTTCTTCCATACGCCCCATTAATATTGATAGCACACCATCGAATTCCATTTCGTTCGCCAAGTTGCATCCAAGGAGTCCCTCGCCTGTTAAATGGGAGTGGGACTCCATTACTCCCATAGGTCCGAGGCTGGCTTAAAATGTTCTGAGCTCGGTAAATTCATGAAGCAGGATGCTACCCTACTTGCACATAGTCCAAGTAAGGATCTCTCCTCTAACGGGTTATGGACCACCGGTGAATTTTATAGTCCTAGCCGCCTGATCACAAAGAGGGCCATGACTCAGAATATGTCCGAGATGCCTACTCCCATTCCATAGCAACTGGTATCCCGACTCTCAGAACCACTCACTAGGCCACTCAACCGTTGCCCATGGTTCACGAACTAGGACGTGACTACAGTAAGCCACAAACATGAACCAGATAATAATAATAATAATAATAATAATAATAATAATAATAATAATAATAATAATAATAATAATAATAATAATAAACTCCATCATCATCACCCCCATTATTTCACTTCTACCGGACTGCTATATAGGTTTTAAAGGATGCCGAGTTGTAGGTATTTCGTCCTGCAGAAGATCTTTAACCAGTTAGAAGATACCACTGTACACGGACTTGTCACACTTCACCGCCCTCAAATTTCGTATGCCTTAGTCGGGATTTATCTCAATGACTTGAGAACACAATGACAATGACAAACCGACTGCGCCACTGACTTCACCATGAGGAAAGGAACACACATACATTATTATAGACCGTTATGCCTTTCAGCGTTCAGTCAGCAAGCATCTGTGAATTTACTAAACATCGCCACAATCACCTATTTGTAACTAGCGCTGTGGCCCTATTTACTTCTATAATCCTATCTTTAAATCGTTAGAAACTGTGTCTAACCATCGTCGTCTTGGTCTCCCTCTACTTCTCTTACCCTCCATAGCAGAGTCCATTTAATCTCCTAGGTAAACTATCCTCCTCCATTCACCTCACATGACCCCAACGCCGAAGCAGATGTATGCGTACAGCTTCAGCCATCGAATTCATTCCAAAAATAGCCTTTATCTCCTCATTCCGAGTACCCTCCTGCCATTGTTCCCACCTGTTTGTACCAGCAATCATGCTCGCTATTTACATGTTCACTACTTCTAATTTATGAATAAGATATCCTGAGTCCACCCAGCTTTCACTCCCGTAAAGCAAAGTTGGTCTGAAAACAGACCGATGTAAAGATAGTTTCGTTCGGGAGCTGACTTCTTTCTTACAGAATACTGTTGATCGCAACTGCGAGCTCACTGCATTTGATTTACTACACCTTGATTCAATCTCTTTTACTACATTACCATCCTGGAAGAACACACAACCTAAATACATGAAATTGTCTACCAGTTCCATTTTTGTATCACCAATCTGGCATTCAATTATGCTGAATTTCTTACCTACTGACATCTATTTAGCCTTCGAAGGGCTAATTCTCATACCATACTCACTGCACCTATATTCATATTGCAAGATTTTAGACTACCGGCTTTTGGCACAATCTGCCATTAAGACCAAGTCGTACCGGGCGAGTTGGCCGTGCGTGTAGAGGCGCGCGGCTGTGAGCTTGCATCCGGGAGATAGTAGGTTCGAATCCCACTATCGGCAGCCCTGAAAATGGTTTTCCGTGGTTTCCCATTTTCACACCAGGCAAATGCTAGGGCTGTACCTTAATTAAGGCCACGGCCGCTTCCTTCCAACTCCTAGGCCTTTCCTATCCCATCGTAGCCATAAGACCTATCTGTGTCGGTGCGACGTAAAGCCCCTAGCAAAAAAAAAAAGACCAAGTCGTCAGCTTAGGCCTGACTGCTTACTCAATTTTCAACCTAACTGAATTAGTATTATTTCAGCAGATGATCCATGTAAACTACGAACAGCAAAGGTGAAAGATTACAGCCTTGTATAACCCCTGTAAGTACCCTGAACCAAGTACTCATTCTACCATTAATTCTCAATGCAGCCCAATTGTGAACATAAATGCTTTTGATTGATTTTAATAATCTACCCTTAATCCCATAGTCCCCCAATATGGCGTACATCTTTCCCTCGGTACCCTATCATATGCTTTCTCTGGATCTACGAAACATAAACACAACTGTCTATTCCTCTCGTAGCATTTTTCAATTACCTGGCGCATGCTGAAATTCTGAAACTAACAGCCCCTCTGTGGTCTGAAACCACACTGGTTTTCTTCGAACTTCCTCTCAACCACTGATCGCACCATCCCTTCCAATATGCCAGTGAATACTTTGCCTGGTATACTAATCAATGTGTTACTGAACCCTTTAACTTACCATTCCATCGTTGGTCGGCCACAGCTGCTGCAGTAGAGCAATATCGAACTCTTAAATCTTGGGGTCGTAGCGGGAATATTTCGGTCACGATCTTAACCAAACCATGGGGTTCAGAAGAGAGCCTAGCTACTTGAAATGAGGAGCAAATATGTGCTTACTAACTTTTATTGAATCAATTAAATGCAAAAAAATATTTATATCAAATCATTGATCAAAGAATTGATTATTAAATGTTTCAAACGCAGTCACATTGCATGGCGTTAGTTTTATTAGTTACAGTATTGAAGAATTTTCTTCGGAGAAAAGTAGAAATATCACAGATTAGTGGACAGCGAAAACTAGAAAAATGAAAAGAAACCTGAAAACCGGGCACCTATTGATTCAAATGATAACTGAGGATTAATCCACACGATCCGTGGAAAATCTGACCTTCAACAATTCGAATTCCAGATTTTCTTTTAACTAAGGTTATCCACCTGTCAAATACCCTGTCGGATATGAGAACACCCGCCGAATGGACCCTTAATCGAACCAAATTGACTATCAGTTGCTTTGGATAGGTTGCGAAAAACTACTGGAAAGCATGGTGTTCACTACAAGTTAACAGCAGCATTCATAATTGAAAATAAAATTCCACCATGTATTGTCATCTCATGTCACTCTTAAGTTAGAGAATAATCCCGATGCTGAAACGTGCATCACCCAAACAGCTGCTCAGAAGGAACCAACAACAACTCGATCCGAGAGGATCTTACTTCACGTCGTTCTGAAGGAACAAAACTGCGAAATGCAGGAAACACTTATTCATCACGCGTTTAGAAGAAATGCCATACACTGAAGTTAGATAAAAAGTGGTAAGTCACTTGAAAAATCTTCTTATAAAACCAACTTTCAGGTTATAAACGGTTACGTTAAGCTTAATAAAATTACAAGTCCACATGGTAAAATAAAATCAAAATCTAGGAATTTTTTCCTTTACGACTACCATTACAGATCCATCTACTTATTGTTTGTCCCAACAAACTGACTACAAAGTTATAGATCGACCACAATCAACTATTACAAAAATGAATGAACGACAAAAATGAAAATAAAATATATTCCCGGCTGACGAATCGAACTCGCATTCGTAACTCAAGTCTCACATAGATAAGCTAAGTGTCAGCACGCACAGTAGCAGAGCAATCGGACGTCTGAACGACCAAAACGATTAAGTCCGTAACTAAAATAAAATATTGAAGTTCAATGAACTCAAACGCGCATGGCAAACCGCAGTAAATACTCAATCACCGTTAGGGCAGTATCCAATATTGGACAACCCTCACGTTCAGGCCGCTAGTGGTTCCATAATCTTAGGTAAACACCTTCCAGCTGGTAAGGGCTGTCGAAACATGACCTCAGTATTACTTAGCTAACACTCTTCGCATTGCATACACTACTGCAGACACTACCGTCGCTCAAGTCACTTCGCAAAAACACCGAATCTAAGACTTGAGTATACACAGACGACACCCTAAACATATCGTCGGGCCTACATAATGTCTACACACCATAACACTAACATCTATGTACACACACCTTCCTAAACCTATCGTTGAGGGTAAACTAGGACGTCTTATCGTCAGTATACTCCTATGTTAACGTGTGACGTCCTAAATCTATTGTCGAGCGGAAACTGGGTTGTCTACGCTTCCTCTAGAATGTCAGGCGAAATCGTAATTTCAAACACACTCTTAGACATTTTAGCTGGAGACCTTGTCGAAACTATAGCACAAAATGAAACAAATCTTGCCACTGAATGAACGCAAGTCAGGAAAATGCAACGAAGTCCCTATCTTGTCAATAAAACGTGAAACTGAAGATAAATAACGCGTGAATTCCATACTGTAATTCTAGGGTGAGGCCCAAACCTCGCCTACCATCTCACTATTCCAAACATCCATATCCATAAACTATCCAGTGAAGCGAAATTAAATGAATCTACACAGCCAAACTATCGATTTAGTAACGTCCAATATCTCATCCCACAATGTTTCCGATTTAAGGATAAATTATCATCTCATAATTTATGAAATTTACTGAATGGAAATTTGTTATAACAGTCAGATAACACCAACCGTGTATTCAGAATGCTCTTCTATCCTTGAGGTTGCCTACTATAATATTCATTATGCTGACTTTACCTAAATCGTCACTTGGACTTAACTGCCAAGAGCTACAATCTTCTACAGAATTGTTTTTCACTAGGAGATCTTGACTTGAAATCTTAATGTGTATCACACTCATTTCGAGCCAACCTTCACCCTGTCAGCTGTTCCGGATTGTTAGCGGAATTTCATTACACCTGCCTCAGAAATATCACATTTAATATACAGCCTGTCTCAAAAATTCTTCGACATCAACAAAATATAGCCTGTGTCAAAAATTCACCTTCATCGTCTATCATGGCGGCATTACTCATTAAATACAGGCTTCCTCTGCCTTCAACATCGATACAACTGTTCTCTCAACAAATCATTCCGGCACAATCCATTTCTTCCTGTTTCACAACTTTTCACCTCAATACTCCCGTGACGAACAACGTTATAAGAATCCGTTCCATTCATTTTTATTTTTACTACAACTTTCGTACCTCAAGAATACAATAACACACGGTGATTTCCTATATCACCGACATACACGATGTCACAAAATTACCTTCCCACGAAAAAACATAACTTTATCAGACTTCACTGGATTTCGAGACAAACGTAAATCTTACTGAACATATCCGTTAAATACACTTTTAACATAGAAAAATGTTATCCCGCGGTAAATATTATTATTATTATTATTATTATTATTATTATTATTATTATTATTGTTATTATTTCGACAAAAATTTCTGAACTCAAACGATATTCGCAATTACGCCATTCACCACGACTACATTATCGCTGTCACCTTTCTCACTTTACTCAATTTGAACACTATCTCAAAGAATGTTAATACATTATTTAAACTTCGCACTTTATAGTTTCTCGACGTGAATTTTACTGCCTTGAAGAGTTTCACACGACGACCAGAAATGTAACACATTCGCCTGATCGTTATTAAATATTAATTCGACACATGCATTGAAAAATGTATTGGGACAAATAAATTCTATACTACAACATTAATGAAAATATAGTCACAGACCTGTAATCATAGTCGTCCTGGAGATTCCGGCCACATTTAGCCAGCTGCCCTCTTATTGAGCCTTTCATGGCTACAATAGATATCATCTTCTTATATATAACTTAAGCTACACAGATTTTACACGTGGTGTCGATTAACACCGCAAATACCGCACCTTCTTCGCGTTTTAACATGCAACGAGCACCCTTCTCAACTGGCGACTGCCACTGTTTTCCCAGGACTCTGCTTTCTTAACTCTAATGCTGTCCAGGTGTTTCAAATAGATAACAAAAAATTAGCCCTCACCGGCTAGCCTCCAGACTCCCTTTGACAAAAATGAAACACACACAATTGTAATACGGAGGGAAACTCAGCTACGTATTTTAAACATATTGTCTAAGCCTTCATAGTTTTCTTCAGCCGAAGCTCAGGAAAATTTCTATCACCTTCCATTTAATATTCTACTTGAACCATTGACACGAATATATATATATATATATATTTGACAAGTTATTTTGAACTAAACCCCGCACTTTCTTGCAGATGAGCGACGTGGGTTTCACCGTCCAGACATTCAGATAGAGTGAGTAAAACAAGTGGAGGGTGTTTCTTATACACCTTCTGGGAGGGACGCCACCCTCTCCACGAGGCTCGGTTGTGCAATCTGCTAATTCCACATCCTCTGGGCCAATTTTCTTGAAATTTATTCCATAAATTCGGTCAGACTTATAATTCATTATGGTGTAATTTTTTTAAATTTTTCCCATACTTGCAACGGGCGTAATGAATTATTTCTGACATGTCGTTTCCTTTTACGTTGAGAAGATTTTCAAAATATTCCCTCCACCTCTCCAGAGATTCCCTAGGATCTATTATGAATTTACCTGAATTACCCAAAAGACTGTTAATTTCCTTTTTCGCTCCATTCCTAAGATTCGTTATTGCTGTCCAGAAAGGTTTCCCTGCTGCTGTACCTGACCTTTCCAGGTTATTACCAGAATCTTCCCACTTCTTCTTTTTAGATTCAATAACTATTTGTTTCGCTCTGTTTCTTTCATCTACGTACAAATCCCTGTCTGCACCAGCCCTTGTTTGGAACCATTTCTGATAAGCCTTCCTTTTTATGTTTACAAGCTGCTCTCACTTCATTATTCCACCAAGATGTTTGCTTTCTCCCATCTTTATACACAGTTGTTCCTAGGCTTCCCTCGCTGTTTCTACTACAGCATCCCTGTAGGCAACCCATTCTCTTTCTATATCCTGAACCTGCTTACCGTCTACTTTTCGAAACTTCTCACTAATTATATCCGTGTACTTCTGTCTAATTTCCTCGTCCTGGAGATTTTCTACCCTTATTCGTTTGCAGACAGATTTCACTTTCTGTATCCTAGGCCTGGAGATACTTAGTTCACTACAGATCACATAGTGGTCTGTATCATAGAAAAATCCCCGAAAAACCCCGTACAATCCTAACAGATTTGCTGAATTCCAAAATGGTTAAGATATAATCTATTATGGATCTAGTACCCCTACCCTCCCGTGTGTAGCGGTGAATAGCCTTATGCTTAAAGAATGTATTCGTAACTGCTAAACCGATACTAGTACAGAAGTCCAGCAAACGCTTCCCATTCCTATTAGCTTCCATATCTTCCCCACATTTATCAATCACCCTTTCGTATCTTTCGGTTCAATTTCCAACTCTCGCATTGAAATCGCCTATTAGCAGTATCCAATCATTTCTGTTCACCCTGACTACGATGTCACTCAGTGCTTCATGAAACTCGTCAACTTCATTCCTATCTGCACCCTCACATGGTGAATACACTGGGACGATTCTCGTCCTAATTCCTCCAATTGCCAAATCTACCCACATCATTCGTTCATTTACGTGCCTAACAGAAAGTATGCTGCATGCAATAGTATTCCTGATGAACGGACCTACACCATACTCTGACCTTCCCTTTTTAACACCCGTCAAGTACACTTTATAATCTCCTACCTCTTCCTCGTTATCTCCCCTTACCCGAACATCACTTACTCCACGCACAATCATATGCATCCTCTTTGCTGCCTAAGCCAGTTCTACTTTCTTTCTCCTATAAATCCCATTAATACGGATAGCTCCACCATTCGAATTCCATTTCGTTCGCCAAATTGTTTCCAAGGAGTACCTCGCCTGTCAAATGGGAGTGGGACTCCGTTACTCCCATAGGTCCGAGGCTTGCTTAAAATGTTCTGAGATCCGTAAATTCGTGAAGCAGGATGCCACCCTACTTACGCACAGTCCATGTGAGGATCTCAACTCTAATGGGTTAGGGACCATCGGTGGTTTGTATAGTTCTAGCCGCCTGAGCACAAAGAGGGCCATGACTAATAATTTGTCCGAGATGCCCACTCCCATTCCATAGCAACTGGTATCCCGACTCTCAGGACCACTCAGCCGTTGCCCATGCTTCAAGAACTAGGACTTGACTACAGTTACCCACACCATGAACCATGAGGAAAGGAATACTGTACGAAAATGAAATGAAATAGAATTCAATTTTTTATTCAAACTTATGTGAGATATTTCCTGTAGCTAGACTAAGGAATTATTAATAGGACATGTTAGCCTACATAATTTCCGTAATGTACAATACATACTAGGACATTGTCCCCTCACTCTGCAGTTACATCTCAGTGCTACATTGCCGCATTGTCAAAATCACAACGCACCACCTGTAACCTACTATCCCTTATAATCATAGTGTAAATTATTTATATTATTACATGCGTTCATAATTAATTAATCCCTTGACTGCACACAATTTACTGCACAATCCACGCACATAAACTCTCACTCATACACATTTTAACAGTGATATGATCAAAGAGCTGTCTGGCTCTATGACTACATGGTTAGCGTGCCGGCGTTCAGTCCAGGGAGTGGTTGGGTTCGATTCCCGGGTGGGTAGGTGATTATAACATTCATTTGTTAATCCTTGTGGCTTGGGGACTGGGAGCGAGTGTCGTCTTCAACACTGGATTTCGTATCCGACATATCAGTCATATTTGCCAAGTGTACAGCAGAAGATATCCATGTTGTAGTTTGCTTCTCATGGGGACTGATGTTCTCAGACTGGACTATAAATTGTGGGTTGCATGAAATAACCAGATTAGAGGCGGCTTGCTCACCCTGTACATTGCCTATTATTAAATAATAATAATAATAATAATAATAATAATAATAATAATAATAATAATAATAATAATAATAATAATAATAATAATCATAGCCTCCGTGGCTCAGGCGGCAGCGCACCGGCCTCTCACCGCTGGGTTCCGGGGTTCAAATCCCGGTCACTCCATGTGAGACTTGTGCTGGACAAATCGCAGGCGGACAGCTTTTTCTCCGGGTACTCCCGTTTTCCCTGGCACAACTTAAGATATATCATTCCAGCACCACTATCCAATTTCATTTCTTTTCATCTGTCATTCATTAATCATTGCCTCAGAGGAGTGCGACAGGCTTCGGCAGCCGGCACAATTCCTATCCTCGCCGCTAGACGGGAGCTTCATTCGTTCCATTCCTGACCCGGTCGAATCACTGGAAACAGGCTGTGGATTTTCAATAATAATAATAATAATAATAATAATAATAATAATAATAATAATAATAATAATAATAATAATGCCGGGCTGAGTGGCTCAGTCGGTTAAGGAGCTGGCTTTCTGACCTCAACTTGACAGGTTCGATCCTGCCTCAGTCCGGTGGTATTTGAAGGTGCTCAAGTACGTCAGCCTCGTGCCGGTAAAGAACTCCTGGGACTAAATTCCAACACCTCCGAGTCTATGAGAACCGTAAAAATAGTAGTTAGTGGGACGTAAAGCCAATAGCATAAATAGTACAATAATAATAATAATAATAATAATAATAATAATAATAATAATAATAATAATAATAATAATAATAATAATAATAATAATAATAATAGACTTATAATAGTAATAATAAGAGCCTCCGTGGATCAGACAACAGCGGGTCGGCCTCTTACCACTGGATACCGTGGTTCAAATCCCGCTCACTCCATGTGAGATCTGTGCTGGAGACAGGTTTTTCTCCGGGTACTCCGGTTTTTCCTGTCATCTTTCATTCCAGCAACACTCTCCATTCTAATTTCACAGCATCTATCAGTCATTAACAAATCACTTTGGGAGTGGCGACCCCATCGTACTAATAGCCTATATCTGCTTCATTGATTCCATCCCTGACCCGGTCAATGACTGGAAAACAGGTTGTAGGTTTTCATTTTCAATAATAATAACAATATTGGTTTTATGTCTCACAAGTTGCCTACAGTTCAAAGAACAGAATCTTGCCAACGGTTCTAGTTTCCAACGACCGGGCGAGTTGGCCGTGCGGTTATGGGCGCGCGGCTGAGCTTGCATCCGGGGGATAGTGGGTTCGAACCACACTGTCGGCAGCTCTGAAGATGGTTTTCCGTGTTTTCTCATTTTAACACCAGGCAAATGCTGGGGCTGTACCTTAATTAAGGCCACGGCCGCTTCCTTCCCAATGCTAGGCTTTTCCTATACCTTCGTCGCCATAAGACCTGTCTGTGTCTGTGCGACGTAAAGCCAATTGCAAAAAGAAGTTTCCAACAAGATTTTCTCTTATTTAATGTTTCCAGAACATACCCACCATTTGTTGGCCACACCAGCCAGTCTCTTCTGGGTTTGAAGTAGGCCTACATTTAGGCACACAAACACTAACCTATGACAAACGTCAGGTCTAGGAGATAAGTGAAACGTGAGGAGTAGGGAAAAATCTGAACACCATGATCAGAGTTAAATAAAAATACAAGTGTTTACTTGCAAATGCAGAACTGTTCCCTAAAACCTGAATGTTAAAAACGATAATAAAAGAAACGTAAATACCCTGTACATCTTACCTTGTGACTTGATGATTTAATTATCATGATCTTGTTAGACACTACGACTCAAGGACAGGGGTAGGCTGCCAATAATGATAACGGAATTACCAGAATGAAATAAGGAGCGTTGTAGCATTCCATTACCAACAGAAATAACTGTTTCTATATCGCCAGAATTCCGTGCACTCGGCTGTACTTTTACTGTTTTAGGAGATTATGAGGGGGCGGAATTTAGACCCGCAGGAATTCTCTTACGTGCTGGATAAATCAACCTCAGGAGGCTAGCTTATTTTAGCACTTTCAAATACTACTGGACTCAGCCGGGACCGAACCTGCTAACTTGAGATCAAAAGGTCAGTGCTCTGCTGTCTGAGCTACTCAGCCCGCCCACGAAAAACCATAACCAGAGTTGCTGACGGTGGAGTTCGAGTTTACTATTTCTCGATGATGTTGAGCCATTTGATAAACCTGTACGTGGATGCCTATTCCTCATGTACACTGGCGTGCAGAAAATGCGGCCCATAGGCCTACCTGTATGTCGAAATAATGTTTTTCCTTCCGTACGATTTCTCCAGTTTCCTAACACCTGACTCCACCGAGCCGTAGGCCTTCTGCTTCTCTCTATGAATGGCTTGAAGTAAATCCGGAGAAGCAAATATGAAACTATGAACGATGCTACATTCTGTGTAAAACGAAGTACTGTAGTCTTTGAAGGACAGCTAAAGAATATCTAGTGCTGACTTTCAGGTTGATTTCTTTTTTTTAATGTTTACTGACATCTCTCTAGTAAGTGGGCCTGACATCTTCGGAGTAAGTGATGTAATCACTTTGAAACTTTGAAAGTGAAAAGTCATGAGCCTGGAGGTTGGTGGGATCCTCAAATAGCACTAATAACGTGTATGCGTTTAAAGAGAAACCACAAAAGTCTATGACGGTGACATAATGGGGTGAACTAGGCACGATGAGGAGTCAAGTGATTTTCCATTGTTTTCCCCACAGATCCGGAAGAAGCTTTTGAATCACGTCTATTCCTATGGGTAGACCTACCATACCAAATAGACATACTTGTGCTCTGAATTCCGTGCTAGTCATACCTCAGCAGCTCCCATATTGCCGCCGCTGTAAATGAGACTAAGACTTCAGTGGAAGCAAAATTTTGCTCTGGCCCGTGCCAAGATACTGACGCAAAAATAATCCATCAAGAAATAGCATCAGGCAGAAATCCTTCACTGAAATGAAATGTCATACGGCTTTTAGTGCCGGGATATCCCAGGACGGGTTCGGCTCGCCAAGTGCAGGTCTTTCTATTTGACACCCGTAGGTGACCTGCGCGTCGTGATTAGGATAAAATGATGATGAAGACAACACATACACCCAGCCCCCGTGCCACTGAAATTAACCAATTAAGGTTAAAATCCCCGACCCGGCCGGGAATCGAACCCGGGACCGTCTGAACCGAAGGCCAGTACGCTGACCGTTCAGCAAACTAGTCGGACAATCCTTCAGTATTTTACAGTAAGTTCGAAGAGGGTGTAAATCAAGGAAAGATGACGTCCGGATCCATGGCTAAATGGTTAGCGTGCTGGCCTTTGGTCACAGGGGTCTCGGGTTCGATTCCCGGGAGGGTCGGGAATTTTAACCACATTGGTTAAATTCGCTGGCACGAAGGCTGGGTGTATACTATGTGTCGTCTTCATCATCATTTCATCCCCATCACGACACGCAGTTCGCCTATCGGCGTCAAATCAAAAGACCTGCACTTGGCGAGCCGAACTTGTCCTCGGACACTCCCGGGGCTAAAAGTCATATGCCACCATCCGCATTTTCAAGGAAAGATGACGAACGGGGCAAGATAACGAATTGACCATAACTTTTGTAGTATTCTGTTCACTAAGTTGGCTACCATGTGACCTCGGGCCCGATATCTCACACGTATAACTTGCACATGGAAGGAAATTCCTTTCAGTCTGAGACACACAGTGGTAGGGGGGGGGGGGGGGATCTGTCTGGCGCTGTCGCACTAAAATATCTGAGGTATGTGCAGGACGCGTCTTCATGGTGTGTACACAATAAGAATTAATTGCTTTATTTTCGTTAAATGTCGATGTATTTCTTACTTACTTCAGTGTTAACTGAATCTTGGTTGTAAGACTTCTGTCGATTATAAGGACAAACCGCGTCCTAAGCAACCTGGGGCAAGGTGACGGGGACAAGTTGACGAATTTGTCATCTTACCCCAGGCCAGGTATAGGCTATACTTAGCCCCCTGTCACACAGAGTATCGAACGATCAAGAGCAACCAACTGCCATCGAGTACTAACGACTACATTCATTTACCTTGTCACACTCGTCATTGATCGATGGAATCGACTGCACGGAAACAGTTGATACTCCCGCCCAGTACCGTACAGGCTACAGACGTATTCATATTCAAGAGCGGAAAAGAATGTGTTGTGAAAGCGATAGTTCAGGTAAAGATATTATTCTAATGTATTAAGATATTAGAAGAAAGAACCAGACGATTGCAGTGCACAAGGCAAATTTTCCTTATACGTGAGAACTTGGAGAATACCGATATAAATGGTCCGTTATTGGACAATATAAATTTTCCAGCTAACTCATTCCTGGTTGCCAGCGTTTCGCCCCCGTGTGCTAGGTTGTGCTCATCAGTTAGTACCTAGCACACCCACCAAGACGCATACCTAGTACATATCGTGGAGGCCACTGCGTAGGCTACTTGGAGCCACCGGCAGTGCCAATGCACTATGAGAGACTTTGTCTAATTACCATAAAATTGATGCCTGCTTGGCCATCAGATGATATAGGCTAGGTTCCCTATGGGAATCAACATCTATATCAACCTTGGAGAATTCCACCAACTTGTGCCTTTCGTTGTGGAACGACGAAGAAAATTTCAGGAACTACTACCGGATGTCCATCAGTACTTTTAAGGAATTAGTGGAAAAAGTGAAGCCACTAATAGACATCAGGCAAACAAATTACAGTAAATCTATAAGTGAATTTTTAAGGTTTAAAGTTAGAAGTGACGTTCATTGCCGAATCAAGTAACATGTCCATGGCAAAATAAGATATATAAAATAAAAGATTTGTGGCAGGTACATTTCCTTGCATTGTACAGGTTGCTAATAAAGTATTGATGAAAAAAAGACTGAAAACGACGGATGCATTTACGTTCATCAATTTTAATTCATAATTTGAAGATACCACAATTAACAGTGGAAATGTATTTATTAACAGATTTCTTACCACTGGTGACTCGTACATGCCTGCACCTTAAAGATTTAGAATTGCACACAATACACTCAGTGAATTTGTTCCTATTATACGTGATACCATTTATAGAGCAATACAGCCAGAAGTCTTGACTTTCCCAAAGAAAGAAGACTGGGAGAAAATTGCAACAAAAGCCTCATAACAGTGGCTCATTGTACTTAAATTAAAAGCCTTTATTACCATTTATGCTTATTTTTTAAATGATAATGGTTCTTGGAACATAATAGGGTCTAACTGTCTTTTCAAATGATAATTTGAGGCGTTTATTACATGGATGTTAACAGCTTTTAAATTATCGTTTTTTCTTCTTTTTCTTTAGTCTTGGTGGGACCCCACCTACCAAAATAATAGACATATCAAGAAATGCTTCCAGTCAAAATTTGCATTACCTAATGTAGAAATAAGGAGCAGCCCCCGTGGCTCAGACGGCAGCGCGTCGGCCTCTCACCGCTGGGTTCCGTGGTTCAAATCCCGGTCACTCCATTTCGGTTTTATCTGTCATCTTTCATTCCAGCAACACTCTCTACTATCATTTCAATTCATTTCATCTGTCAGTCATTAATCATTGCCCCCGAGTAATGCGACAGGCTTCGGCAGCAGACACATTTCCTATCCTCGCCGCAAGATGGGGTCTTCATTCATTCCATCCCTGACCCGGTCATTGACTGGAAAACAGGTTGTAGGTCTTCAATGTAGAAATAGGGTGTCAAGTTCCATTACAATCCTGTAAATAATTTTGAAAAAAGAAAGAAAAATGAACATAACGTCACTCCTATGCCAAAATCACGAATGTGACAATGCTCTTCCTATCCATTATTTCTCTTAAGACTGGTTACGCCTCCCGACCACATTTTGATATGCATTCCATCAGACCAATTTTCGTTGAGATAATTTTCCTATGCGCATGTGTAGTCTAAAGGAAAATGAACCGTAAGTACATCATACTCTAGGAGTGGGTAAATATGTCATGCAAACATACATTCCTACAGTACGGTACAGTAGGCCTAAGGTTAATTTTCCTTTACAGACGCGCATAGGAAAATTAGCTGAACGAAAATTGTTCTGATGGACTGTAGGCCTACATCAATATGTGGCTGGGAGGCGCGACCAGCCTTAAGGGAAATAATGGATAGGAACATCATTGTCACATTCGTGGTTTTGGCATAGGAGCGACGGCATGTTCTGAAATAGTGAAACTGAGAAAAACAAGGAAAAGCAATGGCGTTCATTTCACTGTTTACTATCCCCCATAACTGTATTCTTTCTCCCCCTCATGATCCTCTGCAAATCTCTTTGTGTCTCCTTTGTTATTGTGCCATGATGAGAATAGTAGCATATCGCTTTCATGACACGCATGTTGCTGAATTTCCGTACTGTCGTCTGTTCAAAGAATCCAGGTCCAAATCCAAACTTTGCAAGAATGTCATTCCTGTCCTTATTTACACATTAAAGACTACATCAGCTTCAAAAGCAACTAATTTTATCAAATGGCTGTGGAGAAAGGTTTTGTCTACGGACATCTCTTTCAAAGTAGAAAATTTAAATTATCCGAAACCACAAATGTGGCAATCGATGGCTTACTTCTAAAACCTCGTATCTCCCAATGCACTTCCTATCCATTTTCTTCCTTAAGACTGGTCACGCCTCCCAGCCACATACGGATGTACAGTCCATCAGAACAATTTTCGTTGTGTTCATTTGCCTATGGTTACGTGTAAAGGAAAATGGACCTTAAATACGTAAACTGTAGGAGTGCTTAAATTCGCCTTGAAAACAACATCCCTACAATAGTGTATGGTAAGTTCCATTTTCCTTTACACGTCTGCACAGGAAAATGAACACTACGAAAAAGGTTCTCATGGATTGCATGTAAATATGTGTCTGGGAGAAAGAGCACTGTAACATACGATGTTTTAGAAGTAAGTCGACGCAATGCTCTTCCTATCCATTGTTTTCCTTAAGACTGGTTACGCCTCCCAGCCACATATGGATATGCAGACCATTAGAAAAAAATTCGTTGAGTTCATTTTCCTATGCTGATGTGCAAAGGAAAATGAACCTTACTGTACCTTACTGTTGGAATGTATGTTTGCATGACACAATTTCCCCACGCCTAGAGCGTGATGTATTTAAGGTTCATTTGCCTTTACACACGCGCATAGGAAAATGAACTCAATGAAAATTGTTCTGATGGACTGTATATGGCTGGGAGGCGTGACCAGTCTTCAGGGAAATAATGGATAGGAAAAGCATTGTCTCATTCGTAGTTTTGGTATAGGAGCGACGATAGGCCTCTGTGTACATTTCTTGAGGAGTTCAGGTTAGGCTAGTGCCCCGTACACTTGCTCAATAACTAAAGGAAAAGCTTGTGGAATACTGTTCTCATGAGCAAATTGGACTGATACTTGTCACAACTAACTGTTTATTGCACATTAAGTCTTGTTTATTACCCGTATCACTACGTATAAACTACTGTCTCCACAAAATTTGTACTGGCAAGCTGATCTAATTGCTCACTTGGCAATCATAAACCTATTAATCTAAATCCTGTACCTCCATCCAAGTTACTGGTAAACTCCATGGTACAGAGTAACACATTTGCCCACGAAGCACTGCTAGGACGCTCTTTCTTACCTCAACGTTGATTTTACCTTTCTGTATATTGTTCGTATGTATCTTCTTTACTGATGTGAACACTACCAAGCCTATCCATCCTGAAATACTTTCCTTATGAATTACTTGAAGGAAAATGAAAACTTTGCCTTCAATTTCACCAAAAATGAATACCAAACACTGCAAAACAATAATAGATGCTAATAGCAAGTACCTTGCCTTCTATTTCAGAAGTGAAGGGTATGGCTTTCCAACAAATAAACACAATAGCCGTCTACAGTAGAATGTTATTTAGGGCTATTGCTCAGGCGGTAAATTTCCTATCACCTAGTCTTTCTGAAATGATTTCAATTTGCTGTGTCTTAGATTGCCTGTCAAAATTGTTTGTAAATACTGATTATATAAAATAATGTTCGACAGAGTAGGGTGTATGGCTCCTGTAAGACCTCGAATTATAGGGTGATTAATCTACTCAACCTTTTATTACAAGCATGTAACTGTCATATACATATATTTTTAATAAATACGTGTTCTGCCACCATGTCCCCTTAAGATCCCATCACATAAAAATAGAAATAAGTTTTTTAATTTGTAGATTAAAATTTACAAAACATTGATAAAAACACCTCGTAGAACAATTACAAATGAATTTTTCACCTTTGTTTACATGGATCTACCTTGATGCCCTCAATGGACTCAGTATAAGTTATTCAACAATAATAATTAATATTATTTTCTTTACGTCCCACTAACTACTTTTACGGTTTTTGAAGACGCGGAGGTGCTGGAATTTTGTCCCAAAGTAGTTCTTTTACGTGCCGGTAAATCTATCGACACGAGGCTGACGTATTTGAGCACCTGAGCCAGGATCGAACCTGCCAAGTTGGGGTCAGAAGGCCAGCCCCTCAACTGTCTGAGCCACTAAGCCCGGCGGATGTATGTTATTCGTAAGTTAGAAGTAACAGACATGAAAGAAGCGAGTATGATCACTGGTGCAAACAGGTATGATCAAATGGCAGGAGAGTACCCGGAATGAGGAGATAAAGGCTAAGTTACAAAGGTATAAAGTGGCAGGGAGGGATTAACTTAGATAGAAACGTAGCAAGCAGTTTGTCCTATGCAGACAACTTGGTCTTAATGACAGACTCTGCTGAAGCCGTGTAATCTAACATCTTGCAACTAGAAAAAAGGTGCAATGAGTATGATATGAACATTAGTCTTTCCAAGACTAAAGTGATGGTAGTAGGGAGGACACCTAAGAGAGAACTGATTGAACTGATTGTCAGATTGGGAATACAAAACTGGAAAAGGTAGATAATTTCAAGTAGGTATTTATGATGTGTATTCTCCCAGGATGGCAGTATAGTAAGCAGGATTGAATAGACTATAGGTGCAGCAAACCTAGTGCAATGACCTTGCAGTTGCGGTCAACAGTATTCTGTAAGAAGAAAGTCACCTCCTGGACAAATCTATATAGACCTAGGCCCTATACACCGGTCTGGTTTCAGACCACCTGTGCTGTAGGCCTGCTACTGCTTACTACATACACACAGAAAGGACCTACCGGTACGATGGGCATTTCAAAATACTCTTTTTTGTTAACCATGCATGTTCTACTACATAAAATGTAGGCTACACATTGAGATATTGTAGAATAATAATGCTATTTAAAAAACTAAACCCCATGGCGCAACATTCCCGAAGGGCCATGGCCTACCAAGCGACCGCTGCTCAGCCCGAAGGCCTGCAGAATATGCGGTTTCGTGTGGTCAGCACGACGAATCCTCTCGGCCGTTATTCTTGGCTTCCAATAATTCAATTACCCAATAATTAATAAAAATTGGAGTTACCGCTACCGCTACTTACCCATCAGGTGCTAATAGGTAGGCCTATATATAACTCACTGAGGATTCCAATAAGCGTTGATAGATAAGTAGAAGGTAAACAGATTTCATTTAAAAAGTAGAACATTTCTCAAAGACAAACATATTTTATTAGATTCTTTCTTGATCTAACATTGTGTACAACAGTTCCTGAAATTTAACTCTAAAAACCCTTCGACCTAGTTCACTCAGTCCTTCCATGTCATCATGGAGAGTCTCTAAAATAACATTGATGAAGTTTTCTTTTTAGTTTTCAGTTTCTTTTAAAAATATTTACTTAACACATCACTGTTACTACCACATTTCCTTTTTTCAACTGCTAGCAGAGATTTTAATAATAATAATGTTATTTGCTTAACGTCCCACTAACTACTTTTACGGTTTTCGGAGACGCCGAGGTGCCGGAATTTAGTCCCGCAATAGTTCTTTTACGTGCCAGTAAATCTATCGACACGGGGCTGTCGTATTTGAGCACCTTCAAATACCACCGGACTGAGCCAGGATCGAACCTGCCAACTTGGGGTTAGAAGGCCAGCGCCTTAACCGTCTGAGCCACTCAGCCCGGCAGCAGAGATTTTTGTAGAAGTAGAAGTCAATGGGCTGGAAGTTGAAGTCCCTTCAATAATTCTTGAATTGCAAGATTTAGACCCCTCCAGCACAATCTCTATCTCTGCCACCTCTTCCTCAATTTTAGCTTGGTGAGAAGATTCTCCTACACCAGCTGCCACTTCCATAGGCGTGTTTGTTATAGAACTCGAAAAATAAACAACATATTAATGCAATTCTTCTAAATTGGAGCTAAATGTTAGTCTGCCTTCTGTTTAAGAAATTATTAGTTTCAATAATTATTTTGGTAAGATGATGGTTAGGTTAAATTATATTAGTTTCAGTTATTTCTGATACATTAATGAGCAGATGGGTAGAACTTATGGCCTACAGACTGGATTTTCCCCTAATTTTTTCAGTACTAGAACACTGGTCTGTATTACAGGCCTACTACTGAAAGAAATATTACAGAATTGTACCTTCTTCCAGTGATGAAAGGTTCCAGAAAGTTGAGGGCATCCAGGTTGACCCCATTTTTTGTTTTCTGTACAGCAGAACCTGTACGCTTGTTTTTACAAACCGATCGATCTTCACCCGTCGTAGTTGATTGCTGCCGATCGATGCTGTGTGACTCGTCCGACTGCCCTTCAGTCGGTTGATCGCAATCGTTCGATCGATCCAGTGTGACAGCCCTCTTTTTCACCCATACCCTTACGCCTAGAAGTTATCTGCGAAAGACGGATAGACGGGACTGGGATGAAATAAGCATGATAGCCGCACTGCATCTTGTCAGCGAATGTCGGATGTGTAATGCAACCGCAGCATAGGCCTAATGTGGTAGGTATTACTGAAGTGACTTTAAGGCGTTATTTGAAGAAGCCGCAAGATGTAAGCTGTGGTTTAATGAGTGTAAGGAATTCAGCCCGTAACTAATCCTAACAGCATGTTTTGGAATATAGCTTATTCAGAAGTTATCTTTATTTCTTCGCAGGACCTGCCAGTGCATGGTGGGAGGTTCCACAAACTCGTAAAACATTTAGACATGATATTGTATAGGCTTTTGGGCTTGTGCCGTGTCAAGAAAATAAGATTAAATTCTTAACGTTTCGCAGAATACTGTGCTCTGCATCCTCAAAAGAATTCTCGACTGTCCACGAGAAAGGCTTCTTAAATAATGACACTTTTGAATTTGGAATGTTATAATAGAAGTAGAAGTAGATGGCCGCCAGTTCTATTATAACATTCCAAATTCAAAAGTGTCATTGTTTAAGAAGCCTTTCTCGTTGACAGTCGAGAATTCGTCTGAGGACGTAGAGCACAGTTTTCTGCGAAACGTTAAAATTTAATATTATTTTCTTGACACGGCACAAGCCCAAAAGCCTATACAGTATCATGTCTGTAAGTACGGTAAGTGAAAGCATTAATGGCAACATCGTAAAACATTTTCCTACGCTGAATTGGAATAACAAGGTAAGCAGTAATAACCATGAGTCATCACAGGCGTAACACACGCCATGTTCTGGCGGAATGTTGAAAGGAAGCTTATCATCGTCAACTTGCTCCGTTCTCCACTATAGGCCCTATTTTAATTCAAATTGAAGGAAAAATCAAGAGTTACTTCAAATTAGGCTATGTTTTATAGCCTATGCCTTAGAGCTAAAATTCGGCTGAGCGGAAATTAACTCAGTAGAAATCCACAATTTGTGTGAAGGGAGCGAACTAATCTAATCAAGAAGAAATGTCATGTTTATGAGAAACAGGTCTATGGAAGGTGTTGTAATAATAATAATAATAATAATAATAATAATAATAATAATAATAATAATAATAATAATAATAATAATAATAATAATAATAATAATCCAGCTCCTTTTCAGAATGATCAGCATACATTTCTTCGGCTCAGAATGCCTCAGCTTCGAATCCGGGCCACGCCGAAGATTTTAACTGCGTAGGCCTATGGTTAATTCCTCATATTTCGGGACTGGGTGTTTGTGTTCGTCTTGATACACTTCTCTTCACATGCACACAACATACAACACTAGCAAGTGCCGATCACAATAAATAGGGGAAAAAGACGGTATTATTAATAATAATAATAATAGAGCCTAATAATAATAATAATAATAATGTCCGCCTCTGTGGTGTAGGCCTAGTGGTTAGTATGATTAGCTGCCACTCAGGGAGGCCTGGGTTCAATTCCCGGTTCTGCCACGAAATTTGAAAAGTGGTAGGAGGGCTGGAAAGGGTCCACTCAGCATCGGAAGTTCAACTGTGTAGAGGAGGGTTCGATTCCCTCCTTAGCCATCCTAGAAGTGGTTTTCCGTGGTTTCCCTCTTCTCCTGCAGGCAAATGCTGGGCTGGTGCCTAACTTAAGTCCAAGGCCGCTTCCTTCCTTCTTCCTTGTCTATCCCTTCCGTTCTTCCTATCCCCACACAAGACCCCTGTTCAGCATAGCAGGTGAGGCCGCCTGCGCGAGGTACTGGTCCTCCTCTCCATGTGTATCCCCTCCACCTCCAGGGCACTGCGCTTGAGGTGGTAGAGGTGGATTCCTCACTGAGTCCGAGGGAAACATCAACCCTGGAGGGTAAACGGATTAATAAAGAAATATTAATATTAATAATAATAATAATAACAATAATAATAATAAAGGAAAGTCAGGCTGAGTAGTTTAGACAGTAGGGCGCTTGGTGCTCAAATACGCCAGCCACGTGTGAGTAGATTACCGGCACATAGGGCCTACAGTAGAATTACTTCTGAAGACAAAGTTCCAGCTTCTCGACGTCCCCAAAAACAGCAAAAGTTGTAAGCCTACGTGAAACTAAGAGCATTATTATTATTATTATTATTATTATTATTATTATTATTATTATTATTATTATTATTATTATTATTATTATTATTATTATTATTATTATTATTATTATAGTTAGGCCTATTAACAAAACGAAATATCGCCGTTGGGCCTGCGAAAACCGCCATGTAAAATATCTTAGAACTTAGGTCAGAAAGGTTCTGGGGCCGATGACCTTAGATGTTAGGCCCCTTTAAACAACAAACATCATCATCAAACAAGTAAGGTTCTGTCGTCTAAGGTTCAATATTGTGCCTTCTAATTTCAAAGAAATCTCCCTCGTTTAATGATACCTAAGTTATATGAGCTGCATGTCAGTAGGCCTATTGCTCCCAGAACATTTTCACATAGCGGTTTTCGCCGGCGCCGGCCGAGCGGTGTAGGGGTAGCGTGCCTGCGTCTTACCCTAAGGCCACGGGTTCAATTCCCGGCCAGGTCAGGGACTTTTACCTGGACCTAAGGGGTGGTCCGAGGTCCATCCAACCTCCGTGATTACAATTGAGGAGTTATCTGACGGTGAGATGGCGGCTCCAGTCTAGAAAGCAAAGAATACTGGCCGAGAGGATTCGTCATGCTGACCACACAACACCTCATAATCTGCAGGCGTTCGGGCTGAGCAGCGGTCGCTTGGCAGGCTGCTGCACTTTGGGATTTGGATTTTTTGGTTTTCGCACCACAATGCGACATGCCGTTCGTCCGGTTCTAGCACCCTTGCAACACGAGATTTGTTACGATAAATCTGAATATGTCATTGCATTCTGCAGGTGATGTTTTCTAACATTTGGAGCTGTGTCACTTGCAAATTACTTAGTCAAATACACTCCCATTCTCGGATTTCAATCCAAAGTAATGAAGTCGGGTGATAGCCATTGTAGATACCGGTGTTAGTAGCTAACAGCCAATCACAGCATGAGCTATCCATGCGTCATTATCTCCACACGTTATAACCAACAGCAACTCCTATTCACTGGAATGTGCTCACGTGGTGTACGCTCATTGGAGGGATGAGTGATGCCACTGCCTTCAACAATTCTCCCAACGTTACGAACGAGTAGTTACTAGTTTCATTATAAAAGCATGTATTATCCACAGAAAAGACGTTCGTTACCGATTTTAAATTAATACAGTAGCGTTATGGTAATGTCAGCCGTTGTCATTAATGACCATATCAAAGTCACTAACCCAGTCGATATTCCTATAGTGGGCTGGTCTGATTGGCGCGGTCGGTTAGTCGTTGAGCTTCTGTTTACAAGACAGTGCTCTCGACGCCGATTAAAACCAGTGTCATTTAAGAGTGCGAGAACGCCTTCACGTTATTATTATTATTATTATTATTATTATTATTATTATTATTATTATTATTATTATTATTATTATTATTATTGAACTGCATGACACACATCCTGTGTGGTCGCGGGTGTGAACGTGTGCATACATTTGGATTTGGCCTTGTTTAACGGCCTGATGCCCTTCCTGACACAACTCCTGTGTGAAAGAATTACTGGTCAGAAGATGCAGAAAGAACCAAACAACGAGATGCGCAATTACTCACGGCCAGATTGAGAATGTTGGAGAAGAGGAGGTGAAGAGGAAGTGGAGTGATGATGAACCTCCAGTGTGAAAACCATGTACGGAATGTAACTTATAGTAGTAGGCTAATGTAAGCGAAGTGTAGCTGTCGCGTTAGAAGGTTGGGTGGTAGGAAAGTTCTTCATGGCCAAAGCAGGGAAGTAATGTGGAACGTTTACAATATGTAAAACGTCCGATTCGTTGGCCGAATGGTCAGTGTACTGGCATTCTGTTCAGAGGGTCCCGGGTTCGATTCCCGGCGGTGTCGGGGATTTTAACCATCATTGGATAATTCCAGTAGCCTGGGGGCTGGGTGTTTATGATGTCCCCAACATCCCTGAAACTCACACATCACACATCACACTATCCTCCACCACAATAACACGCAGTTACCTACACATGGCAGATGCCGCCCACCCCTCATCGGAGGGTCTGCCTTACAAGGGCAGCACTCGGCTAGAAATAGCCACACGAAATTAAAATTTTGCAAAATGTGTGAAACAGAAGACTAGTGAAGAACCTGCTTATTTAATTTAACAACGTGCGTCTAAGAATACGGGTAGGGCCTATTTCATTGCGTATCATTAAGAAAATTTGAAATGAAAGAGAGAAGATTTTCTAAGAGAAATTTTTTTTAGTAGGCCTACTCCCAATAAAAGAAGACTAACGCAGAGAATTAAAAAAGGTTTGGATGATTTTGACAAATTCTCACGATCCTTAGCAGTATATTCTATAGGAGGGCCTCTCAAACGCTCAAAATCTCACGCGTGCAAATTGAGGCGCAGAGTTCCTGTGCACAGTTCATCGGTCCCATTCGGCTCGGCTCGGCTCGGACCGAGGCTTCGTCTCTGGGCTACTCGGCTAAGCTCGGCTCAACTCGGCTCGGATTTGGAGCGCTATGGAGCAAGTGAGGAAGAGGGAGATAGGCGGAGTGAGCGATACAGGTGTGGGGGAAAGAGGGAGACGTCGCTATTGCTCCAGATCGAGGAGTGGGGTTCTGCAATCTGGTCAATCAAGCGAAGTCGTCTTTTGCACCGTGCACAGTGCATGCACCATGCACTCTGAGAGGCCCTGTTCTATAGGAACAAAGGGTGGTCCATAATCTGTATGGATAGGACGTATGTTCAAGCATCGCACACTAAGGAACGCACCTGGAGTGATAGTCAGAACACGGGTCTTCTAACTCCAGTTTTCGAGGGCCAGGGAGCTGTCATAGTTTATGCAGGTGTGGAGGAGGGTTTTGTTCGAAACGCTGTCCTGATATATTTGGCATGATATCTGGAGATTACCACGGGGCTATGAACTTCATAAATTACGAGAAGTGGCTAAAAACGAAATTAATTCCCAAACTTCTCCTTGAATCCGTCTTAGTGATTGATAATGCTCTTTACCACTTTGTTCAAATTAACCTCGCATCTAATTTCTCAACGAAAGAAAGCAAATGGCCAGTTCTGGAATTTCTTTTGACCCTAAAATTTACAGACCAGAAACTATTCTCTAATTGCACTCAGGAAACTTAATTTTAAAACATATAAAATTGATGTGGTTTAACGTACCACACACTACTTTCACGATTTTCGGAGATGCCGAGGTCCCGGAATTTTGTCCTGTAAGAGTAGGCTATTGTAATAGAAAATCTACAGATACAAGGCTATCGTATTTAAGCACCTTTAAATACCATCGAACTGAGCTGGGAGTTCAAACCCACCACCCTGGACTCAGAGAATCATCGTTCTAAAGTCTGAATTACTCAGCCCGACAGAGCCATTACGAAACACAAGTTGTTATCTCGCTGGAGTCTTCCATACGAGGGCTGGAACGTCCACTCAGCCTTGGGAGGTCAACTGAGTAGAGGGGGGTTTGATTCCCACCTGAGCCATCCTGGAAATGGTTTTCCGTGGTTTCCCCACTTCTCCTCCAGGCAAATACTGGGATGGTACCTAACTTAAGGCCACGGCCGCTTCCTTCCTTCTTCCTTGTCTATCCCTTCCAATCTTCCCATCCTCCAACAAGGCCCCTTTTCAGCATACCAGGTGAGGCCGTCTGGGCGAAGTACTGGTCCTCCTACCAAGTTGAATCCCCTACCCAAAATCTCACGCTCCAGGACACTGCCCTTGAGGCGGTAGAGGTAGGATCCTTCGCTGAGTCTGAGCGAAAAACCAACCCTGGGGGGTAAACCGATTAAGGAAAGAAAGAAAGAAAGAAAGAAAGAAAGAAAGAAAGAAAGAAAGAAACTTTAAAGTTAATAACTAAACTGTAAAAAAATATGCATAATCTATATTTTAGCATTATAACGAAGATTATGCCAGGACCTAGTGTTTACAGTGCACTATGTCTTCTGGTATGGGCTAGAGCAATTTTGTTACTTTAATTGAACTGTCTCTGTCTTATCCTTGGCTTTCACAATATGAAAGTGACTGAAGTATGAGCGATGCTAGTAATGGCATTCCTTGTGCAGCCAGTCCCTGCTATGGATGGTGTGAAAATTTTGCTCATTGGGTCGGTTGGTGCATGCATTTCAGTCGGCTTGGCAGACTGATATGTAATAGCAACTTCTGGCTCGGTGAGGAAAGCAACGGGAAACTACATCACTCCTCGTTTTCCTAGTATGCCTCTTCAGTGATACCTAGGCCATCTATGACAGCTGATGGCAGAGCTGTTGAGGATCCAACCAGCCTTAAGGCTGAAGACTGAACATACATACATACATGCACACATATTAATGTACAGTATATAATCGACATTGTATTATTATTATTATTATTATTATTATTATTATTATTATTGGGCTATTGGGCCTATTATTATTTCCAGTTGATAAAGGTGTGCTCTATTCACTAAAACGGTCGTAAGGTTTATTCGTTTCAGGAAGCAGAGAAATATAGACACGAAAGTACTTACATCTCCTGGAGAGGCGCATAGTCGTGGTTTTCAATGTTTATTATTATTACTATTATTCGTATTATTATTGTTTTCGAACAAGTTGCCATTATTGCCTGCAACAAGTCGAGTGACTCTATCAAACAGGATATTTAAATGTCACCAAAGCAAAGCAAAGCAAAGCAAAGTCACCTCCGTACAAGCCATGGAGGCCTTTAGAGGAGTGGAAGGTAAAGGCTTCCACCATTGTGGTTAGCTCTACGCCCGGCCGCTTTGCCCCCAGGAATTAACCTGGTACTCATTTTTGGTGTAGGCTGAGTGAACCTCAGGGCCATATGCACCTCCGGAAGTGGAAATCTCGTTTCTTAAATTTTACGACTTCCTGACGGGGATTCGAACCCACGTCCTTCCGGGCGAACCGAGCACGCCTTTACCGCCTCGGCCAGGCAGCCCCTATTTAAATGCCACCAATCATATAAAATGATAACAGTCTCGTTCACAAGTAGCACATTAAAAGTTTTAGCTGTGAGTAAGGCGGGCCACAGCTGCGGGCGCCAAAGAGCCAGTTCGGTTTATTGCTGTATAGCCTACTTAACCCAAACATGCAAGCTAAGCGTACTTATTGTGGCTGGTTGATTTCCTCCAGAAAAGGAGACAGACACGTGCCGTCTAATCGCTGACCTTGGCCGACACAGCGGCGTCATACACTGGAGCTGTGAGAAAAATGAGTGCAAGAATGTTGTGAGTCATACATCCTGTTGATAAGGCTAGTTGAATAAGTTCGAAAGTACGAATTCGCTCAAATAACATGATCTGGAATGTAAAAACCATGGGCAGTTTGTTCCCATTGCGATTGGTGTGCATCCCTTCATCATCATCATTATCTAAAGGCTTTGCCTTGTCGCTGCTACCATTGATCTCTTCTCTCTGCGATCCTGTTCATCTCTCCATAACCTTGGCATCCCATTATCTCAACTACCTCTTCAATGATCTTCTTCCGTGGTTTCCCTCTGCCTTTCTTTCCCATCACCTTGCTTTCGAACAAGTTCTTTATGAAGTCATTATGCCGTAGAATGTGACCAAAAACTGACGCTTTTCTCCTTTTTATCGTTGTTATTAAATGTCTCTGGGTGTTTATTTCTCCAAGCACTGCTTCATTAGTTTTTTTCTCAATCCAGCTAGTTCTTGTCATCTTCCTCCACAGCCACATTTCCACTGCCTCTGGTAGTTTCACGTCCTCCTTCAAGAGAGTCCATCCTTCACAGCCATATAGCAGCACACTCCAAATGAATGTTTTGATAAACAATTTCTTTTGTTCATTATCTAAGGATTTATTAATTAAGAACTGCTTCTTTTCCTCAAAGGCTTTCTTACACAGGGGAATTCTCCTTTTTATTTTCACAGTGCATCTGTTGTCATCGGTAATAACTGATCCTAAGTAGCAGAACTTGTGAACCTGTTTTATTAAAATATTTCCAATTCTGAGATGTGCCTCTGGCTTCATTTTAGATTTGCTTACAACCATAACATTAGTTTTACTTACATTAATGTTAAGTTGGAAATCTTTTAAGATGGATGTTAATTTGTTGAGCATGATCTGCATGTTCTTCTCATTGTCAGCCAGAAGTGCAATATTGTCGGCAAGTCTAATACAGTGTACAGTTGTTCCATTTATGTTAATGCCAGGTGTCTGTGATTTAAAAATTTTCATGGCCTCTTCAATGTACAAATGAAATTGAAATGGCGATAAGGAACACCCCTGTCCTACTCCTTTCGTGATCCTCACCTTGCATACTTTTTCATTACTTTCGATGTTTATTCTTTGATTGATGTAGAGCTTTAGTATTGCTTTTCTGTCTTTCCAGTCCAAATGAATATCCTTCATAATTTTGAATAGTCTTTTCCACTGAAAATTGTCAAAAGCTTTTTACAGGTCTACAAAAGCTATATATGTATTTCTGTTAAGCTCTAGTCTTCTCTCCAAGATGGTTTTAAGTGCTATATAGCTTCTCTCGTTCCTACTCCTTTCCTGAACCCAAACTGATCATCATCTAGATTCTGCTCAATTTTCATTTTGAATCTGTTTTTTAATATGCATGTGAATATTTTTGCTGCATGTGAAAGAAGGCTTAGTGTTCTGTAATTGGAGCAGTCTGTTGAACCTCCTTTTTTGTGCAGAAGTACTGCTTTGCTTTCTACAAAATCCTCTGCCATATCTCCGTTTTCATAGCAGTACTGGGTGATTTTGAAGAGTTCATCCTTCAGCTTTTCTCCAGAGTTTTCCATAATTCAGCAGGCAGTTTGTCTGGCCCAGGAGCCTTTTTCTTTTTCAGCTGTTGCAGTATTGTTTCGAATTCACTTCTCATTATGGGAGAACCTGGTTCATCTTGTGAAACCTGCTCTTGTTTTATGATGTACTCATCTACATTATCAATTTTTTCTCCATTATATAGACCCTCCAAATACTCTTTCCACCTCTTCATTACCTCCTCATCGTCTATGAACAAAATTCCTTCCTTATCTTTTATAACACTGGATTACATTTTAGCCTTGAATTGCGTTATTTTTACTTGATTGTATGCTCTGTCAGCATTTCCGATTTTCATATCATGTTCTATGCTTTTACAAATGTCATCCATCCATCTTTCTTTCGCCTCTCGGCACTTCTGTGTAACTACGTTTTTTAGTTTCTTATAGTTTATCATTCCTTCTGGAGTATTTTTCCGGTGTTCTTTATTTCTTTCCTGAGTGAGATTTATTATTTCTTCAGTCATCCAGTTCTTCGTGGGTTCCAGCTTCTTTTTTCCTAGCACTTCATCTGCTGCCATTATAAGTGAAGCTTTGGCAGCATCATAATCTGTTTTGTTGTTGTTGTACATGATCATGTCTGTCTTTTCTTAGAATGCTGCTTGTGTTACTGGATCATTTAACGTTTCTAGATTCTATTTCTTCCTTCTTGGTTTCCTTAACTTCTTCAGCCTCATTCGACATTTTGTGATGTTTGGGATCTCACTGCATGTTTTCAATTATTGAACTATATAATTAATTGATAAGATGTATATATTTAATCACTGATAGGTCATGTTTAAATTAATATATATATAGGGTTTTTATCATCCATTTCAATCTTCATTTCATTTCTTTGTATCGCAGCTATAACGTATTCTGAACGAACAAATTATTGGGTAAAGTATTTCAACATAATTCATATTTATACATACATTACATACATTATCATTATAGACTGTTATGCTTTTCAGCGTTCAGTCTGCAAGCCTCTGTGAATATACTAAACGTCGCCACAATCCTCGATTTGCAACTGGTGTTGTGGCCTCATTTAGTTCTATACCACTTATCTTTAAATCGTTATAAACCGAGTCTAACCATCGTCGTCTTGGTCTACCTCTACTTCTCTTACCCTCCATAGCAGAGTCCATTATTCTCCTAGGTAACCTATCCTCCTCCATTCGCCTCACATGACCCACCACCGAAGCCGGTTTATGCGTAGAGCTTCATCCATCGAGTTCATTCCTAAATTAGCCTTTATCTCCTCATTCCGAGTACCCTCCAGCCATTGTTCCCACCGGTTTGTACCAGCAAGCATTCTTGCTACTTTCATGTCTGTTACTTCTAACGTATGAATAAGATATCCTGAGTCCACCCATCTGTCGCTCCCGTAAAGCAAAGTTGGTCTGAAAACAGACCGATGTAAAGATAGTTTCGTCTGGGAGCTCACTTCCTTCTTACAGAATACTGTTGATCGCAGTTGCGAGCTCACTGCATTAGCTTTACGACACATTGATTCAATCTCACTTACTCTATTACCATCCTAGGAGAACACACAACCTAAATACTTGAAATTATCGACCTGTTCTAGCTTTGTATCACCCATCTGACATTCAATTCTGTTGAATTTCTTACCTACTGATATCAATTTAGTCTTCGAGAGGCTAATTTTCATACCATACTCATTGCACCTATTTTCTAGTTTCCAGATATTAGACTGTAGGCTTTCGTCACAATCTGCCATTAGGACCAAATCGTCAGCATAGGCCAGACTGCTTACTACTTTTCCACCTAATTGAATCCCTCCCTGCCATTTTATACCTTTCAGCAGATGATCCATGTAAACTACGAACAGCAAAGGTGAAAGATTACAGCCTTGCCTAACCCCTGTAAGTACCCTGAACCAAGAACTCATTCTACCATCAATTCTCACTGAAGCCCAATTGTCTACATAAATGCCTTTGATTGATTTTAATAATCTGCTTTTAATTCCATAGTCCCCCAGTATGGCGAACATCTTTTCCCTCGGCACCCTGTCATAAGCTTTCTCTAGATCTACAAAACATAAACACAACTGCCTATGCATCTCATAGCATTTTTCAATTACCTGGCGCATACTGAAAATCTGATCCTTACAGCCTCTCTGTGGTCTGAGACCACACTGGTTTTCATCCAGCTTCCTCTCAACGACTCATCGCACCCTCCCTCTCCAAGATGCCAGTGAATACTTTGCCTGGTATACTAATCAATGAGATACCTCGATAGTTGTTGCAATCCTTCCTGTTCCCTTGCTGATAGATAGGTGCAATTACTGCTTTTGTCCAATCTGAAGGTACCTTACCAAAACTCCACGCTAATTTTACTACTCTATGAAGCCATTTCATCCCTGCCTTCCCACTATACTTCACCATTTCAGGTCTAATTTCATCTATTCCTGCTGCCTTATGACAATGGAGTTTATTTACCATCATTTCCACTTCCTCAAGCATAATTTCACTAACATCATTTTCCTCCTCCCCATTTGCTTGGCTGTTCACAACACCACCAGGATGATTTCCTTTTACATTGAGAAGATGTTCAAAATATTCCCTCCACCTCTCCAGTGATTCCCTGGGATCTATTATGAGTTCACCTGAATTACTCAAAACAATGTTCATTTACTTTTACCCTCCCTTCCTAAGATTCTTTATTACTGTCTAGAAAGGTTTCCCTGTTGCTTGACCTAGCCTTTCCAAGTTGTTACCAAAATCTTCCCAGGACTTATTTTTGGATTCAACAACTATTTGTTTCGCTCTGTTTCTTTCATCTACGTACAACTCCCTGTCTGCCTCGGCCCTTGTTTGGAGCCATTTTTGATAAGCCTTCTTTTTACGTTTACAAGCTGCTCTCACTTCATCATTCCATCAAGATGTTCGCCTTTACCCATCTTTACACACAGTTGTTCCTAGGAGGCATTCCCTTGCTGTTTCTACTACAGCATCCCTCTATGCCACCCATTCACTTTCTATATCCTGAACCTGCTTACTGTCTCCTGTTCGAAACTTCTCACTAATCATATCCATATACTTCCGTCTAATTTGCTCGTCCTGGAGATTTTCTACCCTTATTCCTTTGCAGACAGATTTCACTTTCTCTACCCTAGGCCTAGAGATACTTAGTTCACTACAGATCAGATAGTGGTCTGTATCATCGAAAAATCCGCGGAAAACTCGTACATTCCTAACAGATTTCCTGAATTCGAAGTCTGTTAAGATATAGTCTATTATGGATCTGGTACCCCTAGCCTCCCATGTGTAGCGGTGAATAGCCTTATGCTTGAAGAATGTATTCGTAACAGCTAAACCCATACTAACACAGAAGTCCAGCAAACGCTTCCCATTCCCATTAGCTTCCATATCTTCCCCACATTTACCAATCACCCTTTCGTATCGTTCAGTTCTATTCCCAACTCTCGCATTGAAATCGCCCATTAGCACTATTCTATCCTTGCTGTTGACCCTGACCACGATGTCACTCAATGCTTCATAAAACTTGTCAACTTCATCCTCATTCGCACCCTCACACGGTGAATACACGGACACAATTCTTGTCCTAATTCCTCCAACTGACAAATCTACCCACATCATTCGCTCATTTACGTGCCTAACAGAAACTATGTTCCGTGCAATGGTATTCCTGATAAAGTGCCCTACCCCAGACTCTACCCTTCCCTTTCTTTTTTTTGCTAGGGGCTTTACGTCGCACCGACACAGATAGGTCTTATGGCGACGATGGGATAGGAAAGGCCTATGAGTTGGAAGGAAGCGGCCGTGGCCTTAATTAAGGTACAGCCCCAGCATTTGCCTGGTGTGAAAATGGGAAACAACGGAAAACCATTTTCAGTGCTGCCGATAGTGGAATTCGAACCTAGTATCTCCCGGATGCAAGCTCACAGCCGCGCGCCTCTACACGCACGGCCAACTCGCCCGGTACCTTCCCTTTCTAACACCCGTCAAGTACACTTTATAATCTCCTATATCTTCCTCGTTATCTCCCCTTACCCGAATATCACTTACTCCTAGCACATCCAGATGCATCCCCTTTGCTGACTCAGCCAGTTCTACTTTCTTTCTTCCATAAGCCCCATTAATATTGATAGCTCGCCATCGAATTCCATTTCGTTCGCCAAGTTGTTTCCACGGAGTCCCTCGCCTGTCAAATGGGAGTGGGACTACGTTACTCCCATAGGTCTGAGACTTGCTTAAAATGTTCTGAGCTCGGTAGATTCATGAAGCAGGATGCTACCCTACTTGCACATAGTCCAAGTGAGGATCTACCACCGGTAGATTGTATAGTCCTAGCCGCCTGAGCACAAGGAGGGCCAGGACTCAGAATATGTCCGAGATGCCCACTCCCATTCCATAGTAACAGGTATCCCGACTCTCAGGACCACTTAATAGGCCACTCAGCCGTTGCCCATGGTTCACGAACTAGGACGTGACTACAGTAACCCACAACCATGAACCATTCATATTTATAACTTGCAGTAAATTTTCCAATAGCCGTTGTTAGGTGACCAGAGTCAGCAGGCTAATTTCAGCCCATTTCCAGGAAAAGTACGTCATCTAGGTCACGAGAGACCTCACCCTCTCTGGCTTATGAAGAGGCAGTTTATACATTATAAACGCCCACTTTTCGAACTTCGCTACCTGACGCTTTATTTCAGCGGGAAAGTTCAGCCTATGTGAATGAACGTAATGAAGCAACGTGATGGATTCTCAGCAATACATAGGAGAAGTAATGAGACCTCGAATCTTACTGGACCATGTGATATGGCTGATGGAAGGAGACTTTTGAACGGATATACTTCGAAAACAAGAGCTGGAGAGGACATTCTTATTCTCACTCTTGGAAGACACTCTTACTACGATTCTACGTCTGCACATCGGAGAAGATTTTAACTTAGTTCACTTCGCATCTGAGTATATACTACTCAAAAGTTACTCTCATTGGGACTTGTTATCTCAATGACGAGAGGTAGTCAACGGGAGACCGGTTTTGACTAGTATAGGGGAGGAGAGCTTTTATTATGAATTTAGCTACACTACTGTTCCGTAATACGGAAGAATACAAGTGTATTCTCTCCATGAACATAACCCATGGTGGTTTTACACTTAAAACTAGGACTCATTACGACTTTATGTAAGGAGTAAAGTAGGAAGTGTTAAAGGCAGGAAAAGCATAAGTAGGACTGTAATCCAACAACAGATGAGGCAGTCGGTACGAGAGATCCACCCATCATCAGCTTCAAGACAACAGAGTCTACATATGGTGAGCTTATGGCATAAGTTACTGCAAGTCTTCGCGCAACAGTTCATTTTCTTAGAGTTAATTTCATTCAATTTTTCTTTTGCTTCCGTGAGTTCAGATTTCGTTAATACGCCGTTACGTCACGTTTTTCATCCTAATAAATAGCTGTTTTAATTTGTATGTTCTGAAATTATTATTAATGATCCTTAAATTCCAAGTTAGTGTACTTAATGAATTTGTGTCCCGTCACCCTACCCCTGGGAGTTTTTTGAGTCTCATTACGTATTATTATTATTATTATTGTTGTTATTATTAATTATCAACTTTCGTTTTCAAGCCATAAGCTTGAAGGCTGGCACCCATGGGATATTGTTTATGGAGAAACAATGAGATATAATTTACTTATTTTAATATTAAAGTGACCCGCCACGTTATAATTTTGTCAAACATCTGTGGGGCGAATGGGTACGTCACAATTTTGCTAATACTGCGATATGGTCGCTGTCAATGTCTAAGCCAGGATAGTTATGGCATGACGTTACCTGATTTCTGTACCTTCTCTTAACTAGAATGTAGTCAATTTGGTATCTGTTATTATCTCCGAAATCCTTCCACGTGTAACGTCTTCTATTAGGCATATTAAATACAGTGTTCATTATGATCATGCCCTGTTCTTCACAGAAGTCCATCATACGTTCTCCTCTATCATTTGTTCTTCCTAGACCAAACCTGCCAGCAAATTTTCTAGTAATATTACTGCCAACCACAGCATTGAAGTCTCCCATTATGATTATGTTATCTTTGTCATTGTTTAGTTTAATTATATCTTCTATTTTATTATACATTTCCTCAACTTCATCGTCATCATGTCCAGTAGTAGGGAAGTATACCATATCTGTTAGTTAGGCAGCTATTTTCACCATCATTATTCTATCATCGACATGATATGTGTTTAGCACGTTGTTTGCCCACTTCTTTCCTAATATTACAGCTACTCCATATTGTCCACCATTTTCATTTCCACTGCACACAATTCTGAATGGGTCACTGTGGAAATCACCTTTGCCAGGCCATCTAGTTTCACTTAATCCCAGGATGTATATTTTGTTTTCATCCATAATTCGTTTGAGTTCTTCTAGTCTTCCTGTTCTTAGCATTGTTCTTGTATTCCATGTCCCTATTTTAATCCCTTCTCCAAACTTCTGAGGTTTTCGCTTGCTGAAAGTTCTGGGAAAAGGAGATTGGCGTTCTGTTTCCCCATTGAATTTGAGGTTATATGGTTCTACTCTAAAAATGAAACGATAAATTAATTTGGTAGAACAAAATATATTCTTTAAATTGTATAGAAAAATAGTAAGTCCTGCTGCGATAAAACACATGAGAATATGAAATTATGACATTGCAACTGAAATAAACTAGGCATGAATTTGAATTATTCTTGACCGAATATTAAACAATTATACATGAAATTTATCCCTCACTGGTTCACTTGACTGTACCTTCAACACTTTGAGTGTAATTACACGTATTCCTTTGAGTTGGTGTTTTGCTGTAGGTGTTTCAAGCCTCATTTGGCGATGTATCCTTTTTGTTTTACTGATGACTAAGTATCCATGTGACTGTTTCTTGTCCATCCACATGACTTCTTGGTAAGTCTGTCCTATATGACTTCATGGCAAGTCTATCCTTCTAACTGAACTGTCCGACTTAGGTCTCACCTTCCACTTGACTCCATCACTGTTCACCATCCACTTGACTAATAACTAATGAATGACTGAAACCCCTCCTTCCTGTTGACTTAATGAACGACTGAGGCCACTCCATCTCGTTCACTCAGTGACTGACGCTACAATATGCAGCCACCTTATATAGACGTTAGTTGATACACCTACGCAATCTCCAGGAATAACTATGATCTACTCCCACCTCGCGACAAATGTTACACCCCATGGTGAAACCGCCGGCGGCACCCTAGGTATCTCCAAGAAAGTGAGCTCACAGCTAAATGCTCATGATGACGTCGCAATGACTCGACAGTTACTCCAGCAGTATTTCGCAACATTACAATGTCAGAAGTTATTGCACACACTACATCCACATTTGATATACACCCGCTCTTACTGTACATGTTTTAGTGTTAATCTACACATATATACGTAACAATTTGACTACAATCACGCAAGCGACAAGCATTGCAGAATTGAATTGAACAATAACAATAGTTACAATAATAATAATAATAATAATAATAATAATAATAATAATAATAATAATAATAATAATAATAATAATAATAACAATAATACAAATCCAGATATCATGTAACGGGATTTGAACCGTTACAATTCGCCTCCCTCATAAATAAATCGAAGAACAAAGAATCGATTGATTTATGAACAAAATTATATATATAACACTGACACATATAAACACTTTAAATGAATATATAGCAATAATTTTCTTTTTCAACATGTCCGACTCGTTGGCTGAATGGTCAGCGTACTGGCCTTCGGTTCAGAGGATCCCGGGTTCGATTTTCGGCCGGGTCGGGGATTTTAACCTTCATTGGTTAATTCCAGTGGCTCGGGGGCTGGGTGTTTGTACTGTCCCCAACATCCCTGCAACTCACACACCATACATAACACTATCCTCCACCACAATAACCCGCAGTTACCTACAAATGGCAGATGCCGCCCACCCTCATCGGAGGGTCTGCCTTACAAGGGCTGCTCTCGGCTAGAAATAGCCACACGAAATTATTATTGTTATTATTCAACATCCATACAATTTATAAAATTTCACACATATGAGAATTTTTCTCGCACATTGTCATCATAGATAACTGTCCAGTGTCCCATTCTCTCCTTCTCATACAATTCACAAGAACATAACACTTAATTGAACACATACAAATAAATTTAAATGAACATACAACATTCTTCTTTTTTTAACCTTGTAAATGTTCCTAACTCGCTGACTATCTTTTGAAACATATCAAACTGCATTTATATTGAAAATTATGAAAATATCTGCTTTTAGAATGGAAAATATGAAAATTAATATTCATTAAATAAAATACACAATCGTCGGACCTTGTACTCAGACTTACTTCTTACCTGCTTATTTACACATACATTATTTGATGGGTGCCAGCTACAACTCAGTGCAGCAATAATAGAATGAGAATCTTGACTATCTCTAGGGTGTGGGGTAATAAGCTTACTTTTGACAACATACCATATAAGTTCTGGGAAAAGGAGATTGGCGTTCGGTTTCCCCATTAATTTTGAGGTTAAGATATTTTACTGTCATTGAAATAAAACTATGAATTCATTTGATAGAACAAAATATATTCTTTAAATAATATATAAAAAATAGTGAGTCCCTTTGCGATAAAACAGATATGAATATGAAATTATGACATTGCAACTGAAAGAAACTAGGCATGAGTTTGAATTCTTCTTGACCGGATATTTAACAATTTATACGAAATATATCCCTCACTGTTTCACTTGACTGTACCTTCAACACTTTGAGTGTAATTACGACGTATTCCTTAGATCTGGTGTTTACTGTAGATGTGTCACGCCTAATTTGGTGGTGTATGCACAAGATGAAGCTGATGAGCTCCACCCCCTGCTGCTGTGACCGCAAATGTCCTGTGATAACTGGGGAATTTCTGTGAATGGGCACAAGTTTATCTCAGTAACCGCAAATGTCCGTGACCGCAATTGTCCGTGACCACAATTGTCTGGCAACCCTCCCATTATCCGAACATCGTTAACTCCCAACCACTGATCTCTGTACGTGGATGGCTGGTAGCTTGGGTAGCAGTAAGCCGAATAGAAGATGCCTGGCGTTGTAAGATGGCAGCGAGCGCACGGTGTAGTAGACCACGAGGAGCACGCTTGCTTTGTTTATGCTTAGTTTAGCGACGCCAGGTCTCCTGATTGTAGTTCCACGGGTGTTTTTGTGCTGTTTTATTGCAATACCCCACGCATTTACAAAGGAATTAAGATGAAATACACCAATGAAAAATCACTAGTTTAGATATTTCACTCGCTTAATTGAAACCATATATTACTTCTGCATGTTAGTAAAATATAAACAAACAAGGGAGCCATTCTTGTACTACTACGATTAACACAAATACGAATTCCTAAATGTAAATAATACAAATACATAATATATTTAAACTATTGAAGTATACATGTGTGGCAGATATAAATTGAATACTATTTTGGAAGAGGTACAACATTCTCTCCGTCAGTTCAAATTACAATATTTCCTAACATAACGTAATTGTATTGATTACGTAGTGAACAAGTGACTGTCAGCATGCCGAAGTGTACTTCTACGGCAAATACGCCGTGAAATACTTGAATATCCAGCGAAAAGCACACAGTAAACTATCATTATGCCGTTACAGGAGAAGTAGGTGTGGTTCTGGGCTTTTAAATGTCTTGCGGGCTCATATTAAATGGCTTCTACAAGCTTTAAACAAGCCGGAATTACTAAAATTAAAACATTCTGAAAGAGGAAGAATATGGCTATTTTTGTGTGAATAAAAAGAAAAACCGAGTTTTTGGCTCAAAATACGGAAACTTCAGTCATACCTCCCCTTAAGAATGCAATATTTCGTGGCATATATGTATAAAATTTACAGCAATGTTTCCAGAAACTGTTTTTTCACTCGTATTGTATTACCGATCGCTAACTGCATGAATTCAGCACCTAAGTTAATACTTGTCGGCCGTTATTATACACTCACTTTTATTGCTATCCCGGAGATTTACTGACCTCGGAATGACGTGTCGGTGTTCCCGATGTCCTTATGCTTTGAGTGAATATGTCCCTATATTTTTAATAATTCCAATGCGCCATTAATTGCGATTTAAAATTGATTATATTATCATTGCTTCCACATAAGGAGAGCTCTAGGGTGGGTACACCAACATGGCGAACCGCGTGCTCAACTTGGCGTACTCTCTCCTGCAGCGTAGAGCTGCCATCAGCGATCCATGTATAGAGATCAGTGCTCCCAACAGATCCAAACATATCCTCTTTGCCGACTCAGTCAGATAAGCTCCATTAACATAGATAGCAAGGCATTGAATTCCATTTCGCTTGTCGAGTTGTTTGCAAAATTATGACCCTTTCTTCAACCATTCCTTTAATAAGTTATCAAGGGACTACATTTACATCAGATTTTGGATGAGTCGGACAAGAGAGAAGATGATGAATTGCCTGACATTATTGAAGTTGAAACAACCAGGAGCTGAAAGCGGCAAGGATTACAAGAAGTCAGATGCTGAAGTGACCGGAGATTTGGCCATTTCGGTCGCATTCTACAGTCCGAACCATTACTGGTTTACAGCAATAACAGTGTTAGAGCGATTTTAGAAGAGGATCCGTAAACAAGCACGTCATGTACCGGTGCTCACAGAGGGAGCAGCAACAATCACAATCCCTGTCACAGAAACTGAACAGAACACATCATTCTCTTAGTGCTACTGAACCCAGTCAGTATGCAAACCTACTCCTGAGGACATACTGGAAGGGACACCAACTTGCTTGTTTATATACACTTTAGGTATATCGTACTATAGATGTTGTCGATCACATCGTGAAAGAAGCACAAATATGCTGCTCACCATTTATTGCATGATACTGGGGTAGGCCTATACGATAAATTAAATGCTCACCATTATTGGCAGGATGCTCTTCACAGGTTATCACACTCATCCATTCAAAGAAATAGTGTTTTTTCCTCATTTTGACTAGATATGTACTCAGGCGGCTAAGAGTATTCAATCCACGGTGGGTCACTAAACCGTAGGAAAGAAAAGAATCTCACTGGGACTATATCGTGAAAGTAAGACTAACACCCAGCTTTAAAAAATGTATCGAACGGCGGGCTCAGTCTACATCTAGTGGCGGCCCAAAGTCATTGGGATGAAAGCCAATAGTAAAATAATAATAATAATAATAATAATAATAATAATAATAATAATAATAATAATAATAATAATAATAATAATAATAATAATAATAATAATTGTTACGGGGATATCGTAGTGGGCAGCATGAATGGGTCTATTTAAGACAATCAAAAGGTTAATTAAAATTTTAAAATTAGGGTTATATTTCTTTTCTCGTTTTTTTTTAAAACAAGATTTTACAAAATTCAGGTACCAAATTTTACTTACAGGCTAATTGAACTTTTAGAAAATCGAATGAAAACAACCTTGAGCTTGAGCTCACTAATTATACATTCTCCAATGAGCACTGCGGCTCCTTTCAAAAACAGTCAAGAAGACGACCCTCCCAATTTCTTTTACAGAGTATTCAAAAATATACAATGTTTCAAGAGCACCTTTTGCTCCACAAAATTATCTAGGAGACCACACCGGCCTTTCAAAGGCACCACTTATCCATTACAAGGAAGGAGCGTCATTGCTCTATTAAATTTTACACTTGGAAACCTAGTTCCAGAAAGGACCAGGCCTATCAAAGGCACAACCTACATTTTACAATCAAAACAGTATTCACAGTCTTAAACACTCAACAGTCTAACCTCTTGACATAAAGACATGAAACTGAATTTTACAGGGGTATAGAACACCCATTCTACCGGGCCTTTGTGGGGAACAAAAACACAGGTTAAAGTTACTGGCCCAAAAATCAAAATGATGAGGAGGCGGACACTTGCACTCCTTGAAATTTGCAATTAAAAGATTAAAACCCTATGTGCGCTTTAGGCCCGAAGTTACAGAGGCTAAGCCTATATTACTGAGGTGACTAGATGGAGACAATTTAAGTTACAAAAGCTACAGATAGAAAACGGTTAGAAAGTCATAGTCACCTCAAAGTCAAGTTGATAGGGAACTCGAGAGGGTGTCACACTCTCTATTCCCGAATTTCGGCTAAGTTTCTTACGCTTGTGTGAAATTTACATTAGAAGATGAAATTTACATTATTGAAGATTGGAAATTTAAGGTTACATTATTAAAGATTGGAAACCCTCCCCTCGCGCTATCTTTCAGAGGCTATCACATAGTCATAAAATGGCTGCCATTCCCTTAATCCGCTGGAATACTCGATGATGGGAGAGACGCCCCCGATTCCTCAATTAACACACACTCAGTAAACTGGACGATCAACAAGACAACCTAGTCGAAAAATGTGTCAGCTTTTATACCTGAGAGGAAGGTTCTATAGAGCTCTGGGCTAAGACACGACATACCCCCAATTCGTATTGGGTAATAAAAAAGGTACAAGACGGATCCTATTGGCTAAAAAATAAATATACAACATTTTCTATTGATCAATATTTGAAGTTGGCGGACAGAGATAGAAGTGTTGAGAACTGCAATACACCAAAAACAAAGAATAATCAACTCATTTTAGGAAACCATAACATAAAATAAAAATACTTTAGGATTTTAATAGTTCCTCTTCACACTAGGGGCATAACATAAGTTTTCTTTTTTGGTAGAGACATCTGTGGAGGAAAGTCCAAACTTCTTGCACTAATTGTTGCGACCTTCATATATCAGATGGCATTCTTCAAGGCGCTTCATTTGAATGAACGGGGCGGGTTTACCTCGCGGCACAATAATAATAATAATAATAATAATAATAATAATAATAATAATAATAATAATAATAATAATAATAATAATAATAATAATAACAATATCTTAACTATTGTTCTTGAATCATGCCTACGTGTCTAAATATATTTTAGTTAATGTTACTATACAAATATATTCCCATGACAGCCACAAACATTATGTGCGATACCCGATCACGTACGAACAAAGAACTTCTGGGAGGCTGATCCCCGTATTATTCTCAATTTCCGGAGTAGACAACTAAAGTATTCATTTTATTTTATGGTTTCCTAAAGTGAGTTAATTATTCTTTGTTATTGGTGTATTACAGTTCTCAACACTTCTATCTCTGTCCGCCAACTTCAAATATTGACCTATAGAAAATGTTGTATATTTATTTTTTAGCCAATAGGATCCGTCTTGTACCTTTTGGGTGTACGAAAGGTTATTCCACTAAAGCCCAACTTGTAGGATTCCAGCAAGATATAGCAGATATCCTGGATTCAGGAGGTCAATTGGACTGAAACACGATTGACCTGTCTAAGGCATTTGATAGGGTAGAACATGGGAGACTACTGGCAAAAATGAGTGCAGTTGGACTTGACAAAAGAGTGACTGAATGGGTGGCTCTGTTTCTAGAAAATATAACTCAGATAATTAGAGTAGATGAAGCTTTATCTGTCCCTGTGATAATTAAAAGGGGAATTCCTCAAGGCAGTATTATTGGACCTTTATTTTTTATTATATATATCAATGGCATGTGTAAAGAAGTGGAATCAGAGATAAGGCTTTTCGTAGATGATGTTATTCTGTACAGAGTAATAAATAAGTTAAAAGATTGTGAGTAACTGCAAAATGACCTCGGTAATGTTGTGAGATGGACAGTAGGCAATGGTATGATGATAAACGGGGATAAAAGTCAGGTTGTGCGTTTCACAAATAGGAAAAGTCCTCTCAGTTTTAATTACTGCACTGATGGGGTGAATGTTCCCTTTGGTGATCATTGTAAGCACCTAGGTATTAATATAAGGAATGATCTTCAGAGGGGTAATCACATAAATATGATTGTTAATAAAGGGTACAGACCTCTGCACATGGTTATGAGGGTATTTAGGGGTTGTAGTAAGGATGTAAAGGAGAGTGCATATTTGTCTCTGGTGAGACCCCAACTAGAGTATGGTTCCAGTGTATGGGATCCTCACCAGGATTACTTGATTCAGGAAGTGGAAAAAATACAAAGAAAAGCAGCTCAATTTGTTCTGGGCAATTTCCGACAAAAGAGTAGCGTTACAAAAATGTTGCAAAGTTTGGGCTGGGAAGACTTGGGAGAAAGGAGACGAGCAGCTAGATTAAGTGGTATGTTCCGAGCTGTCAGTGGAGAGATGGCGTGGGAGGACATCAGTAGACGAATAAGTTTGAGTGGTGTCTTTAAAAGTAGGAAAGATCACGATATGAAGATAAAGTTTGAATTCAAGAGGACAAATTGGGGCAAATATTCGTTTATAGGAATTGGAGTTAGGGATTGGAACAACTTACCAAGGGAGATGTTCGATAAATTTCCTTTTTCTTTGCAATCATTTAAGAAAAGGCTAGAAAAACAACAGATAGGGAATCTGCCACCTGGGCGACTGCCCTAAATGCAGATTAGTAGTGATTGATTGATTGATTGATTGATTGATTGATTGATTGATTGATTGATTGATTGATTGATTGATTGATTGATTGATTGATTGATTGATTGATTGATTGATTGATTGAACATGTCAACCATTTGGAAATAGTAATTGAAAGAAGTCGAAATCTTTGCACAACCTCTGATTAGGTTTTACGGGCTACGAACATGACTTATTTTGTACTTCCTGATCACCTGCTTGTGAAAGGTGGCCTGCGTTTGGACATCAAGTTTGAGTTGTAGATGTCTCTACTGTCACAGAACTCCACACCTGGGAAGGAGAATGTACCTCGGCTCAGCGCATTGAGGAGGAGTGGTTCACCCTGACAAGACGTAATTCGGGTAACTAGTGCTATAGTGTTGGATAACTATAAAATATCTGAGGAATACTACAGCTCAGAGACCTACCGTAAGTATCCTTCACCGCATAGCCATATTCTATCCTAAAAGTGTAATTTAAAGACTTAAGGGCAAGAAGAGGTGACACGGCAGTAGGTTGAAAATCTCCTCGGAAAGTGTGTATGTTTGAAGATGTAGTGACATTTTTCTCCAGTGTGGATTTTAAGCTTGGTAGGTTTAGTCTTATTTGCCCTGCTATGCTATTCGTATCATGGGCATGATACAGCACTTGAATCGTAAAGAACTGAGTACCTCCATGAAACAGCATAGCATAAATTAAGTACGCCGGAGCATTTCTTGTTTCCTCTGCAAAAAATAGGTTATTTGTATATGTTTAAAAATATACTATATAGAAATGAGTAGGCCTAAGTTTTCATGCCTCTAATTAGAAAAAAAAACAATGTTTCCACAAGTAAATTTGTCATGGTTTTAGGTTTATCTAGGTACCAAAAGATGATTTTCTTTAAAAATATGCAACAAAATTCTCCAAGTATTAATGTTAGACAAACACCTTAAGTCGCCGAGGAGTCAGCTACGTTTCTAATCAGAATCAGGAAAAAACCACTGTTTCTTTGGATGGAAGGTTTATTGTCAGAGGAAGAATGTACAGTTTACTCAACAGCTACAAAAATATCTGATAAAGTTGAGATATTAAATAGCTATTTTTAAAATATTGATTCTTATTAATAATCTAATTCTTATTCTTGTTCTTGTTCCTAAAGTTGTTCCTATCAAAGCCAACAGTGGGAGATCCTCAAGCTAATTCGTTTAATAATGGCACGAATGTAGGTTACCTTTCGATTCGCCAATGTTGGTAAAACATGTTTCCTCAATGAGTCACGTCTTACTGTGAAGTGGATGATTTAAAATACTGAGAACATTCTTGAGGATTTCAGTACTTTGAAATGTAAGGTGAGTGTTTATTTAATGTTTTAATGCTATATGACGTCACAATTAGCTGTGTCGTGTCGGTTCGTACTCCGTATTAATACTTTTATTTTTTGGTGTTTATTGAAATTAGATGCCAACAACATATACTGCAGAAAGTTGCACAGGACTGTCTATATATGTAAAATAACATGTCCTGACTGACTGACTGACTGACTGACTGACTCATTATCGCCGAGCCAAAACTACTGGACATAAAGAATTGAAATATTGGGGCACGTTTATATTACAGTGCAGGTGCTCACTAAGGAAGGATTTTTGGTTATTCCGTCGCTAAAGAGGTGAAAAGTGGGAAGGAAGGGGGTGAATGTTTAAAACGAGTATATCTATATCTCAAAAACTTAACCGTAATAATAATAATTTCGTGTGGCTATTTCTAGCCGAGTGCAGCCCTTGTAAGGCAGACCCTCCGATGAGGGTGGTCGGCATCTGCCATGTGTAGGTAACTGCGTGTTATTGTGGTGGAGGATAGTATTATGTGTGGTGTGTGAGTTGCAGGGATGTCGGGGACAGCACAAACACCCAGCCCCCGGGCCACTGGAATTAACCAATGAAGGTTAAAATCCCCGACCCGGCCTGGAATCGAACCCGGGACCCTCTGAACAGAAGGTCAGTACGCTGACCATTCAGCCAACGAGTCGGAAAAACTTAACCATTTAACGACGTGAAAATTGGTATTTGGAAACTCCTTTAAAAATAAAGAAAACCGTATTTTTGGCTTTCGGAAAATCCACCAAATTGTGGGGTGGGGTTAAAATAAGTGAAAAGGGGGTTGACACCTTTTTATGAGGATACTTGCATCTCAAAAGCTGATGATGTTACAGACGTGACAATTGGGTAGCCTACATGGAATCTCCATTAAAAATAATAAAGAAATGTGTATTTCTTTTGTTTTCGGAACCTCCACTTAAGAAAGTGGAAAGAAGTGAAAAGGGGGTAAACCGCTTAAGGCGATTGTTGATGCTTGTTGTTTAAAGAGGCCTACCCACTTAAGGCGATTAAAAGAAGTGAAAACCGGATACGTTTTTAAATGAGTAAATCTCAAAAACTTAACATGTTAAAGTCGTAAAAATTGGTATTTGGAATCACTTTTTTTTTGCTATTTGCTTTACGTCGCACCGACACAGATATGTCTTACGGCGACGATGGGATAGGAAAGGCCTAGGAATTGGAAGGAAGCGGCCGTGGCCTTAATTAAGGTACAGCCCCGGCATTTGTCTGGTGTGGAAATAGGAAACCACGGAAAACAATCTTCGGGGATGCCGACAGTGGGGCTGGAACCCACTATCTCCCGATTACTGGATACTGGCCGCACTTAAGCGATTACAGCTATCGAGCTCGGTGGAATCACCATTTAAAATAAAGAAATACGTATTTTCCTGCCCGGTAAATCCACATGGGGGGGGGGGGTTGATGAAAAAAAATGAAAAGTGGGTTGAATCCTTTAATTGTTATACTTACATCTGAAAAACTGAATGTGTTACAGACGTGAAAATTGGTATTTGGAATCTCCTTTAAAACTAAACACGTATTTCTTATTTTCGGAAATTCCACGTAATGGGGCGAAAAGATTCGAAAATGTGGCTGGATTTTTAAAACGAGTATAAATACAGTAGGCCTATATCTCAAAAACTTAACATGTTACCGACGTGAAAACTGGTATTTGGAATCTCCTTTAAAATATAGGAACATGTACTTTTTTGTTTTCGGAAAAGCCACTTAGCTGAGTGAAAAGAAATGAAAAGGAGTTGAATTATTTTAATGAAGATTCTTATATCTGAAGACTGAAGATGTTACAGACGTGAACATTGGTATTTGGGATCTCCTTTAAAAACAAGGAAACATGTATGTTTTTGTTTTCGGAAAATTCACTTAGGTGCAGGGGGGTGTGGTGGGGGGGGGGGGGGCGGGGACAGATAAAGGGAAAGGGGTTGAATTTTCTTTATGGGCATACTTATATCTCGTACACTGAAGATGTAACTGACTTGGAAATAGGTATTTGGAAGTCTCTTTAAAAATAGAAAAAACGTAGTGTATTTTTTTTTCGACTTGAGCAAGGACTGTTTCTCACATGTACAGTTTTATACCGCATATTCCAGAGTTAGCTATGCAGTAGCCCGGTCGTCTCAGCCTCAAAAGACAATACCACAAACGTGGTTTACAAAGAGGTTCTGGGGTAAATGAAACATTATTTCGCTGAGTTTTTATACTTTAAGGATTTTCAGATAATGTCTTAGTACAGTATCGGGGAACGATTACCCTTTATTAAATTACTGCATGGAATTCACGCGACCGAGGCCGCGAGTAACAGCTAGTCTAATTATATAAATTAGACCGGCAGATATCCATATAGTTGCTTAATCGTGCAATTTTATAGTCGGAATTAGTAGGCCTATGTAAATATTAGAACACCAGTGTTGCCAACGTAATTAACTTGAAGTGTCGAGGTATCCTTACTGTCACGTTCTTTTGTCAAGTTAAGTTGATATACGAACTACTACTACTACTAAAATGTTTTCATTTCTCCCCTGAAGAGGAAGGCGGGCCTCCTGGTCGGTGACACCGTCTCTCAGTTCGGGAGATATTTTATGGTGAAGGAGATGCTCGGAGAAGGTGAGGGGGGGGGGGATGGCGGCCGTGGCATATACTAGGAACTCTCCTGGCATTCGCCTTAAAGCAGGGGAATGGAAAACCACGGAAAACCATTCTCAGGACAGCCGACAGTTGGGGCCTGCCGTGAGGTTCAGCCCTATTCCGTCTCGAGAATGCAGAGGCGTAGAGCCACGGTAGAGCCGTGGCCACCTCTCCTCTGCTCGGCTGGCCGGTCAGAGTGCAGAGCTGTTGGACCACGGACCAGCCGTGGCCACTTATGTTCCGAGATCCACTCTGCATCTACCGAATCTAGGACCTAGGAAAGCTATTCATTGACATTTTTCTGTTTACCATTTGTTTTCCATTTTGCACTATAGTTGTGATTTTGATTTCTACAATTTCTGAATACATTTTCGGATTACAATTCAATTGGGTTATACATCTTTTTTTCACATATGTGTTACAACATTATTTTACAATGTACAATTTACTCTGTTTCCTTTTCTAGTCTGTATACATGAATAACGGTATTCTTACGTGAATAGCGGTGTTCTTAGAAATAATGAGGAGTTATAACATTAGTGGTGTTTTGAAATGATGTAGAGTTTTTACAATATTTACACACTATTTACTGAACCTTTTAAGGTCCATAAAGGATACCTACCTTCCTTACATATTAGCAATAGGCATGAGATCTGTCTCTTGGGTCTTTTACGGGTTCTTTGTCACTTGCTTAGGTAAAAGGCGGGTTTCAGTAATTTTAATCTATCTACTAAATGAAAATCAAATCTATGAAAATCGAGGTTTATTCAAGAAATTATTTGAATGTGACATTTAAAACAAAACATTATACTCGAACTCCAACTTGTTCGATAAACCCAATCAACAATGATAATTACAACGCAGAGGAGAGATGTACTGGTTTGAGAGGCTTTAACTCAACTGCCTGGTGGCATCCTTAGTAGAAAGCACTGTCTTAAGATAAGAGTGAAGTAAAGAAAGTATGGAAATCCTTAAATCGGCTTCCAAGTGAGACTACATGTACCATAATAATGATGATCCAGCCCTCGTAACACAAACGCTGGACTCTTGGTGTAATTAAGGCAGTCCAATCGGTACGTGCCACACAGTGGTTGTACGGCATGGACCCTTAATTGAATCGATGTGACCTGCGACTATGTCATGGACCGACATCTAACTTTGTAATTTACGTTATAGTCATTGTGGATGATGACCGCAAGGAAAATGATGCTATAATGGCACATGGCCCCAATCTAAATCACTGAGGTTGATGACCCCATTACCATCCAATTTTTTTTTTTTTGTTTTGCAAGTTGCTTTACCAGAACCAGTGCCTCGTCCAGGTGGCCTCACATGCTATACTGAGCAGGGACTTTGTTGGCGGGATGGGAAGATTAGAAGGGATAGACAAGAAAGTGGCCGTGGCCTCGTGGTAATTAGCTGCCATCCCCGGAGAAAAGTTAGACCATGGTTGTTTAGCTGAGATGTGCTTGGTCCACTTCCATCTGCCTTATCTAGGCGTTCTTCAACATAGATGTAGGTTTCGTGTGGTAGAGTATATACATCTTGCTGATTAATGATAATGGGAATTTCATTATTGTTTTTGAGTCCAAACGTAAGTGGTTGATAAAAATGAAGCTCACTTCGTACTACACCTTCATGAGTTTCAACTGTGTTCATAATGTCTAGCATTTCATCCATTTTGTTTTAGTAGCGTATAACCTAAATCTTGGGGAATCTGCTCATGGTCATCTGTTAACTCGTTGAGTCTTCGCAAACATGTAGTATGTCTCCGGAATGTACACCGTGTTTTATAGATGTTTTCATACTGGTTTGAGATGAAGTTTGCAAGCTACGTGCGTGTGCCGATCTAAATTAATAAGCGTATTATGTTTATTCACGAGCCTAAGGGTTGTGTTTTACAGACACAGGATGATAAAGAAAAATTGATGGTTTCTCACGAATAGTATAACCACTTTCCTCGGTAATAATAAAGTCGTGCAGGACGTGTGAAGGTTGTTAATTACTATTCAAGTCTGTAATATTATTACTAGTGATGTTTACATGATGATCATCGAAGAGTGTTGTATGTTGATCAGACTCGTAACGTACGTTCGGAGTTATCTCTCTTGGTGTCAATCCAAGCAATGGTCCAATCGAGTCAGGTTGTGATTTGAAGTCAATTTTGAATGATGACTCAATAACACATTTATGTGTGATGTTGCTTACAGTAATTGAGAACTTGTAATTATGATTACTAAAACCTTCTTCTCTAAACTGTTCAATTAAGATACTTTCAATGGAGTCATGAATATCGTCTACTGAATAACTGCCTGATGGTAGAGTTAGCACATACTCACCGTAATAGTACTTGTTTACGCCATCACGCACATTATAGGTTTTATTGTAGCTTTCAAACGACAAAAGTCCAAGAATATGTGGCTGACGACCGAGTTCGATCGGTGGATTAAAGTAGACGGTTGTTTCAGGTCCTTCTCCGCGTAGAGGGGATGTTATTTCGCCGTTAGTCATCACGTGTACACTGTTGCTCCTTGTCTACAGGCTGGGTTTGATGTAAGAACATAAGATATAATCGCCCGCACATGCGTGTATTGAATTTTTGCACAAGGTTTTTATTGTAAACAATGTCTGTACTGCTTCCGAAATAACTTATGAGCTCAAATGGTGGAGGCAAGTCTCCATATCTATCGAAATACCATACTTTAGATTTACGTTTTACGTAGGCAACGTAATGAGATTCTGGTCCGCGACTGTTGTCTAAGTTAATTACAGCACTCTCACGTTCACGTGGGTGTACTGGTAGTTGTTCGTGTATATACACACCTCGAAAATGATGAATTCCCTACTTGTTTAGCAAACGTAAACATTTCGTGCGTTAGTGCTCGACGTGGCAGTGCATTCAGTAGACGTTTTTTGGAGATATGTAGATGCCAAGCCTTTTTTGGAGGGCGCAAGCTTTATCTGTACGACTTTGCTTCGTAATTCAATTCCCTCCATTGTCTTGCTATGACGTTCGCCCTTTTCAACTGTTGGTTCGCTTCTTCTACGGTCTTAACAGTTCATGCTATAGCACTAGCACCACCCAGCAAAGACCCTAAAGCTGCTAGTCTGATAAACAGCGCAGAAAGAAATCCTCCTCGTTTTGGTACAGGAATATTTCGTGCACGTTTACAAAACATTGCTCCGCATTTTGGAGAAATTCTCGCTCTTGCTGCGCGTAGCGCCTTAGTAGTAGCTACTCGCGGAATGTATTCCCCTCGAGTAGCTTTTCGTGCAACCTTTACAACTTATTTCCATCCAACACTTTTAGTTTTCTTCTTCATAAAATTTGGATAACTTTGTTTTACCATTCTGTACATGGCTTTTCTCATCAAGAGCGAATTATGAACTGACAGTTATTTGTTGATATATATATATTACTATTGCCTACTTTACTATTCAGTTACCATGAAGATTATAAAGCAGCAAGACACACTACCTGTTAGTGACATAGTGCCACATCTCTTACCTAGTTCTGGTATTACTACAAAAAGACGTCAAGGAACGTTGTTTCCTTTTACTATTCGATGTATTACATCTGGCCCATGGGAATGTGAGAAGACAGATCTTTTACTCACACTCATACCTCTTTAAATGACATACGCTTCGAGATTATTTACGTTTTCGCTAAGTCACTCTATCAACCGCTATATATATTATTCTACAAATTGTAATGCACGATATGGTTAAAGATGGATTGAAATATTTTCAATTTAATGCACATGAGCAAGTACCATCACCGGATGATGTGCTTCCCAATTGTCTTATGATATTTGACGATGTCACAACAGAACAACAAAACGTTATTCGTGCATAAATTAGTATGGGACGACATAAATATGTTGATTGCATCTATTTATGTCAAACCTATTCTCGTGTGCCTAATCAGTTGATACGCGACAACGCAAATATTATTGTGATTTTCTTCAAGATGAGCGCAAAATGCGGCATGTGTACTCTGTCATGATAATGTTAACACTGATATGTCATGCAATGACTTTTGACGTGTGTGTGCTACATGCTGGTCATCACATCGTACGGATTTTTAGTTATTGATAAAGAAAGTGATGCTCATTATGGACGATATCGTGTGATCATTTTATATGCATCAACACAGAGTTAGTCACCACTCGATCAAAAACCACCATCATGTCAACATCCATCAAAGAGATTACAAAACATATCTGTGCTTGAAACAATTTTCGATGAAAATTTGAAGAGCTTAAACGTATTCAAGCAGAAACTGATTTATTTTTGAAAAGGCAACTATGTACACCACTGAAAGAAATTTTTAATTCTATTTCATTGCCCCAGTCTACTACAAGTTTTGTTTCTATGCTATCATCTTATAATAGAGAGAAGCATGAACAAGAACAGCGTGAAGAAGAAAAGCATGAATCAGAAAAACATAGAGAAGAAGAGAAGCAGGATGAGGAAGAGGAAAAGCTGGATAGGAATGAAGAAGAGGATGAGGAAAAAGAACTTAACGATACTTCACAATTTAAGCGCGTTATATTTTTAACTACAGATGTTATTGCTGAAATACCTACTACACCAACACAAGATTTACCTTCTTTGTCTGAGATTATGATCACGCCAGAGTATCGTAAGCAGTTTAAGACTTTTATTCGAAATACCTATGGATCTCTCTTTGCTCCTTATATAGAAAAATATTTACAGGACAAACTGACACAACCTACGGTATTCGCTATGAAGACGACAGTTTCTGGATAAGTAATGCAAATGTTATGATGAATGGCAACAGGCTCATCTTCAAAGGTGTTACCTATAAACATTCTAAAGGACTCTTCGAAATTGTTTTCTCACGAATACCTGACAAGGATATAATTTTACAAGATGATCTTTAAAAATATAAAGCAATACTTTTTCCTAGTGACGCAACACGACGTAATTACATGAGGACAGAAGGCGTAAATGCAAATAAGATTCACAAGTATCGAGAGTTGATTTCTAAGCTGTTTCCGCCACATCAACCAGCCGCACGAGGTCTTAATGTTATCTACAAGCTTTTGTTGCCGTATGTAGACGTAAGATACTGGAATGACCCTAACTTATTCGTTAAACGATTACCACTTCTGAGAGCGTTTCAAGAGGCTAGTCACACAGGTCATGAATCAGATATTCTAAAAATAGAGAGAGAATTACAACATGCGGGCATTGGTCAGTATTGACTCGTCAAGATAAGACCTCACCTGTAAAGATAAGCATCGCACACGAGTCACATAAACCAGCATGTCGCACCTACTGTCGCAGACGCGTTATTACACGCGGAAAAGATTATCTTTGGGAATCAGACTTAGTAGAAATGATTCCATATGCCTCTAGCATTAATGGGTATAAGTATCTACTTACTGTTATTTGATGTGTACTCTAATTTTGCTTTTGCACAATCTGTGCGTTCTAAGATAGCAGCCCAATTCAAAGAGGCATTTAAACATATTGTTGAACAATGAAACTCTGCCCAAAGCTTCTTCAAACCGATCGAGATAAGGAGTTTTCCAACAAGGATTTTTCTTCATACCTCAAGTTACTTGGCATTCATCACTACTCCACGTACAGCAATCTCAAGGCAAGTATTGTAGAACGCTTTAATCGTTCACTCAATACAATGATGTGGCGAGAATTTAAAGCACAAGATTCATATCGTTGGATTGAACTGCTACCTAGACTTGTGTATACCTACAACGATACACCTCATCGCACTATCAGCAAAGAATACACCACGCTTAAGTGCTATTCATCTTGTAATCAAACTGGCTGATCCGCGCCATCATCGCTTTAAAAAGGTGATTTCTTTCTCATTAACAAACACAAGTATATCTTTGCAAAAGGATACACCCCTAACTGGAGCACAGAAAGTTTTCGAATCAGGAGTGTTAAGCTTGGTAATCCAGTTACATATTTACTTCCCGATCGCACAGGACAGCCTATTGAAAGAGGATTCTACATCGAAGAACTGCAGAAAACAAAATATCCTGATCACTATTTAATCCAACGTGTCATTCGTCGTTGTGGAAATAAACTGTGTGTCAAATGGCTTGGTTTTAATAACAACTTCAATTCATGGATTAATGAAAAGGATGTAATTTAAAACTTGAGTATTTTATTCTCGAACCTCTACCTCTCCTTCCTTCTATGGCATAAGACAAGATTAAGCTTGCAAGTCAATATTATTACTACTAGTTAATTTTAGACATGCTGTGGGGTAGGATAAATTTAAAAAATCAAACACACAAGCATTATGTTTTACAAATTGTATTTATTTTAGTAGGCCCTATATATGCACTTTTCTTTCTTCAAGTAAATCTGTTCTTCCTTTCTTACATAGATTATTTCTACTGTCTTTTCTGTTTAATGCCACCCCTAGTAACAGTTTTCCTTTCATTCCACCGGCAATGACAAGTGCTGCTATCTTCTCAGCAAATGTAGCATTAGGTGACGACACACGCTGCATAGATTTACGATACAGATCATCATCAGCTACACGTCTTAGTTCATGATTGTTTTGACGATAAGCAACGCCATGCTCTTTGCAGGCAGCATCTAACATATTAATACCAGGATCACCACGTTCCAAGCGGACGTCAAGTCGAGTTCCAGGGCCACAGTACTGGTAACTATTAGGATGATGCTCAAAAGGAAGTTGTTGATGAATCCATGCCCAGCATGCTTCCTCACCTTTCTCCCAGCACGTTTCTTCACCGTTTCTGCGACAACTTGCTTACTCTTTTCGCAGACATGCTAAGTGTTTATAAGCGAAGACAACTCGTTAGTTTTAGGTCCGTGATACAGTTAAATGAGTTGACATGTACAACACTGCCTCACTGAAGGTCTCCTAGCTAAACTCACATGTTCATGATGTATACTACACGTTTGAAACTCCGACAGAACAGGATCTTGAGTCCACTCACGAGGCACCTTATCCCAGATCTTCTTTACAGCATTCGCAGCTACATTGCCCAAAAATGTCTTTGGTAACGCATTCAACTCTTCTTCACTAAAAGTGTTTACTTTCTTTTTGCAAGCATAAAACTTCACGATTGTCTTTTCAACTTCGTTACACTTAGTATCAGATAGAAATGACATGATGTCTTTACTTTACAAATGTTTCTTTCACACTGACGTCAGTTGATTTACGTCGCACCGACACAGATAGGTATTATGGCGACGAAGGGACAGGAAAGCGCTAGGAGTGCGAAGGAAGCGTCCGTGGCCTTACTTAAGGAACAGCCCCAGTATTTGCTTGTTGTAAAAATGGGGAAACCTCAGAAAACCATCTTCATGGCTGCCGACAGTGGGGTTCGAACCCACTATCTCCCGAGTACTGGATACTGGCCGCACTTAAGCGACTGCAGCTATCGAGCTCGGTTGACGTCATTTCGACACTGCAATTTAGTTATGTTGTTCACTTCACGGCATGCACTGCAACACAACCAATCAACGAGCATGCACACATGTCGTAAAGACTGTTTAATTGTTTCTCCACTATGCTCCTTGTGAAGAGTTTTAAATGATGGACATCCTAATTCATGCATGTCGATAATTTCACATGCTGATGATAGATACTCACGCAACCATTCCTTGTTTTCACAACCCTTTAAAAACAGAATCTGCCCTTTACAACTAAGCGTTCATGATCATAGATAGAAAGCGATAAGGTATTTTTTCTTCCCACTGCAGATCTAAACATTTTTCTCTCCATTGTGTCTGCTTTTTGTCTTCATCTATTTGCAAACAGTAAGGGAAAGGCTGGTCAAATATTAAACTGACGAGTTTTGGCGCCGACAACACAGTGCAATCGAACACAGCCACCTCCTTGAATACAAATTTGTTGCCGATCACGTTAAGGCCTTGTAAATCAACTATTAATGTTCTTGCCATTTTCTATTAAAAGCGTTCTACTCTCTATCACAGTATCTCAGAGTCTATAAAGGCTTGAGTTTACTAGAGTCTGACCTTGATAACGAACAAGTCTAAACGTGCATAACAATGTCAACGTAATCGGCGCATGTAAAAGCGGAATTTTTATATCGCCCGCGCTTACTACGCCACAGCACTGTCACTACACCAAGGGGTGACTAGGACAGGTGAGGAGGAGGAGGAGGAGGGAAGGATATCTGACCGTAAAACTGGACCCACGATGGCGACTGTATGGTTAAGCCCCTCCAAAATGGCGACGGGAAGGTATCTGTCCGTAAAACTGATCCCAGGATGGCAACTATGTAGTAAGACCCCTTCAAAATGGCACGGGAATGGAATCTGACCGTAAACTGAGCCCTTTGTAGTTAGGCCCTTCCAAAGTGGCATCGGGGTTGGCATTTGACCGTAAAACTGGGCCCTGTGTAGTGAGGTCAGGCGTGCTCTCTTATGCGAATTCGCATTGCCCTACTACACAAGAGGGTGTCGAGAAGGGCATCTAGCCGTAAAAGTGAGGTTAGGACCCTTCAAGATCACGACTGTTGGGTCAGGAAGGGCATTTGGCCGTCAAAGTGAGGTTACGCAGCTCCAAGATGGCGACTGTGAGGTTAGGCTTGCTCTAGTACGCAAAATATGATGTCGAGACGGTCATCTCTCCGTAAAAGTGAGGTTAGGCACTTTCAAGATGCTGACTGTGAGGTTTGGCATGCTCTCGTATGCAAAATATTGCTTCGGAAAGGGCATCTGGCCGTAAAACTAGACCCTGTGAAGTTTGGCCCCTCCAAGATGGCGAGTGTGATGTTAGGCTTGCTCTCGTACGCAATGTCCGCAAACGTACATTGCCCTACTACTCAACTAGGGATCAATGACCTGAGCTGCAAAAGTACATTGCCCCTCTACTACACTTTAATGAGCTCGTGGGAAAATGCTGACACCAAACCCATTGTTTCAGAACCGGCCCTGCTCCTCTAGTGGGGATACTTATATCTCAGAAACAGAATGTTACACACCTGAAAATTGGTATTTGGTATCTCCTTTAAACATTAAGGAACACACCTTTTTTGGATGGGGAAAATCGACTTAACAGAGGTAGGGAGAAAAAGGAGTCGAATTATTTTTATGGGGATACTTATATCTCAAAAAATGAAGATGTTACAAACACGAAGAGTTGTATTTGGAATCTTCTTTCAAAGTGAAAAAAACACGTACACTTTTGTTTTCGGAAAGACCACTTAAGGTGGGAGGGGTGAATGAATTGATAAATTAGTTGAATGCTTTGTATGAAGATACTTATATCTCAAAAATTAAAGATGTCACCGACGTAAAAATCGGTATTTGGAATCCCCTTTACAAATGAAGGAACATGCATTATTTTGTTTACATAAATCCACTTAAGGGGTGAAAAAATTGAAATGTTAGAAGAATTGTTTGTATGAGGACACTTATATCTATAAAAGCTAAAGATGTTAAAGGCGCGAAATTTTGTATTTGGAATCTCCTTTAAAAATAAACACGTATTTATTTGTTTCCGGGAATTCGTATTAAGGTGGGGGGGGGAGAGAGTGAAAATAAGTAAGGAATGAGTTGAATTCTCAAAAACGGAAGAGCTTACAGACGTGAAAGTTGGAATTTTGCACCTCTCTTAAAAATAAATAAACACGTTTTTTTTGTTTACGGGAAGTCCAGTTAAGTGGGGTGAAGGTGTGGAAACGCGTATTTTATTTTATTCGGAAAATGCACTCAGGTGTGGATGAGGATGGGGGAAGGACTGATAAAGGGGCTGGAAAGAATTGAAAAATCTGGTGAATATTTAAAATGAGTACGGATATATCTACTGTATATGTAAAAAAACTTAACATGATACAGACATGAAACTTGGTACCTACTAGGAAAGTCCTTTAAAAATACAGGAACACGTATTTTTTTGTTTTCGGGCACTTAACGCGTGTGAAGAGAAGTGAAAAACGGTCGAATATTTTTTTTATGAGGATGCTTATAAGTCAACAACTGAAGATGTTACAGACTCGAAAATTGATATTTGGGATCTCCTTTAAAAATGAAGAAACATGTTTTTTCGGAAAATCAACTTAGGTGGGGTTGGGGTGGGGGAAGGACTGATAAAGTGGTTGAATTATTTTTATGGGGATAATTATGTCTCAAAAACTGAAGATGTTACAGACGTGGAAATACCGGTAGGTATTTGGAATCTCCTTTAAAAATAAAGAAATATGTTTGTCTGTTTTTTCCGACTTGAGAGAAGACTTTTTCTCACATGTAACTGTGTCGCTTGGTCATCTTAGCCCCAAAAGACAATACCACAAACGTTGTTTACGAAGAGTTTCTGGCGTAAATTAAACTCAATTTTTCGGTGAGTTTTTATACTTAGGAATTTTCAGAGAATGTAGTACAGTACCGAGGAACGATTACTTTTATCAAATTACGAAATCCACGCGAGCGAAGCCGCGGGTAAGTGATAGTCTATATACATAAAATAACATGTCCTGACTGACTGACTGACTGACTGACTGACTGACTGACTGACTGACTGACTGACTGACTGACTGATTCATCATCGCTGACTTAAAGAAATTAAATTTTGAGGATACATTTATGTTACAACTAGCAAGATACCCGTGCTTCGCTACGGTATTGTACTGAAATTTATAAATGAATGCTTAACGTTTTTATATATAATCCGCCGAAACTCGCGATCTGACTCGTTTTCTGAGGGAATCCGAAAAAATTCGCGATCTGACTTGTTTTCTGAGAGTTTACGGCGAAGTTCCTCCCATTTTCAACCTTTTTCTTTTACCAGAAATCAATTTCGTACTTCCCTAGCTAGGTCCAGGTATTCTGCCCGGTCAGTTGGGTCCCAAAATCTTTGCCATCTTTTCTTATAAGAATTTTTAATATTGAACAAATCCTTGAGGAGATCCGGCGTGGTGTTGTCTTGGGTGCATTGGCGGTACTGAACCCGCGGCCGGACTACATTCGTAGTCATTACCCGGCCATGACCCGTTTCCAGGGCGGCCCGCACATTTGGACGACGGTCCAGAACATTATTATTATTATTATTATTATTATTATTATTATTATTATTATTATTATTATTATTATTATTATTATTATTATTATTATTACGGTGTTACCCGTGGAAGGCAGAGGTGAAATAAGGTGCGGGCTGGAATGGGTCTAACTACAAGGCCGAAAGATGAATTAAAATTTCATTAAAGGTTATATTTTCGGACATAGCAAGGTTTAAACATTTTTACATAGAATTTGAAAACTTAACAAGTACAACAAGTCAACAGCTATCCAATAATCAGGTACAAGGTTTAATTTTACGAACGAAAGTACAAGTTTCGGGGTCTTAACAAGTTCTGGGCTTCGAGCCCCAATTCTACAATCCTTGAGCTACCAGCCCAACTTTACCAAGACACACATTTGTTCAAATGACAGAAAACCCCTTCATACAAGGACCATTAGCTCCAAAAAACATATCAGACCTCCTAGAGGCACTTTACCACCTCAAAAAGAGCTGACCCACTCTCAATTTTTCTGAGCCTACTAAAAGCCATAACATATTTTACCAAAAATTGCCCTCAAGGAACAACTTACAAGAAAACAGGGGTATCTTGTACCCAGCCTACTGGGTCTTAATAGAAAAATAATAGGTGAATTTAAATGGCCCAAAATGCAAAAGGAATGGAGGCGTGAATTAGCACTCCTAAATACACATTTTAAAACCTAAGAGGCACTAGGCCGATGACACAGGGGCTATTCCAAAACTAGGGAGGTGACTCGTATAAGAAAAATTTTAACACAATAAGGAAGAGCAGAAAATCGGTTACGAAAGCGTAGTCATCTCAAACCACAATGAAGGGGAGCTCGAGAGGGTAAAGCACTCTCTATCCCCGAATTACAGTTAAAGATATATGCAGTTTTACAAGGACTGAAAGAAATTTACATGTTTCAAGAGATAGATTACATATTACAGGTTTCGGACCTGCCCCGCGGGTTAAACTGCTGAGCTAGCAAGAAATAAAGATGTTAAACGGCCATTACATTTTTGAAGAGCTGCTGCCCGAAGGAAGAGGCGCTACCCGCCCCCTGCTACAAGTCCATACACAAGGCTAGATGTAGAAGAAGTGGCGAAGAGCCGTGAAAATCAGCAGTTTTTAAACCCTCGGGGAAGTTTCGAGACCTTTCATGACATAATTAAGACACACCCAACGTCTTTTATTGGCTAACATCAAAAGTTACACACAAAATCGGAGAAGAAACACATGATTGGTAGGAAATTAATTACAGGTCTTGATTGGTTAAAATCAAAACCGGCGGAAAGAAAAGATTAATACTGCCAACCCACAAATGAAAGAACGAAATTTAGTAAAGAGAAAAACTTATGAATACAAAATTTCTTCAAATAAAGTTCCTTTACTTCGCACCAGGGTGCATGATCATAGTGTTTTAGTAGAGACATCTATAAGAGAAAATCCACACTTCTTGATCAATAGAAAACAAAACACGTTGAAATCCACACAGTATTGACAACTTGGTAATCACAAAATTTAACTGTAGTGACATCTTCTGAGAAACTTATAAATTGGTCCAGTTTTTAAGGTTCAGATTTTCTCCAACAGAATAGGATTTATTGGCGCAAGATTTAAAATTGCGGCGTAGGGGTGTACCGCCCGGTACAATTATTATTATTATTATTATTATGAGGGTGGGTTATATTAGTTGAATTTAGATTATTATTATTATTATTATTATTATTATTATTATTATTATTATTATTATTATTATTATTATTATTATGATTATTATTATTATTATTCTGGACCCCGCAGCAAGATGCAAGACCGCTACTTGGCGGTAAATTACATTTGCTGCGATTGTCACTGCTGACATTGTGATCAGCACCATTGTCGCGTGTAGGCAATTGCGCGGGATTTCTGGCGATAGGAATGATATACTTCCGTGCATTATTGACCTTATTATAGAGGTGAACAATTGCACTGTCAATATCATTCCTATCGTTTATTTCAAATGTGTTTACATTTTTATTTATATGCCAGGAGACTCTACTGTAATCTAACTTTAAGTTCTCCAAATGAAAAGATGGCTCTTGAAAACGAACCCAGGAAAGATTGCAAACGATTGGTTTATGATCAGGATCAAGTACATTATGAACAGTAAAATCAATTGGTCACAACTCCTTTTTCAGCCCACCACAGTTAAGTTGATTTACCCCCCTCACCCGCCCCCAAAAAAAGGCGTGATACTTTATGTTTAAAGGAGATTCCAAATACCAATGTTCACGTCTGTTACCTTCAGTTTTGAGATATAAGTAACCCCATAAAAAGAATTCACTTGTTCACTTCCTTTCTCACTCTCCCCTCCCCTCCCCCCGCTAAGTGAATTTTCCAAAAGAATATTTGTTTCTTTATTCGTAAAGGATCTTCTGAATACCAATTATCACGCCTGTAACATCTTCAGATTTTGATATATGTGTCATAAAATGAATTCAACTCGTTTTCACCCCCGACCTCCAAGATAATTTTCCCCAATATGCGTTTTTCTTTGTTTTTAAAGGAGATCCAAATACAAATTTTCACGTGTGTAAGAACTTTACTTTTTATTAGATGTAATTTTTTTAACATCTTCAGTTTTTGAGATATCAGTGTCCTAATAAAAAGAATTCACCCCCACTTTCAGTCATTTTTACCCCGCACCTAAGTGTTTTTCCCGAAAACGAAAACTACATGTTTCTTTATTTTTGATAGAGATTAAAAATACAATTTTTCACTTCCGTAACATGTTAAGATTACGAGATATGCATTTTAAAATTCACCCACTTTTTAGTTCCACGTAAGTGGAGTTTCCGTAAACAAATCAACTGTGTTTCTTTTCTTTTACAGGAGATTCCAAATACCAATCGCTACGTCTGTAACATTTTACGTTTCTGAGATATACTGTAGATATAATCTCTCTAAAAATTCACCCCATTTATCACTCCCGTTTAACACCCATTAATTGGATTTTACAAAAACAAATAATACATGTTTCTTTATTTTTAAAGGAGTTTCCAAATACTAATTTTCAGGTCTGTAATGTATACAGTTTCTGAGATATAAGTATCCTCATTAACGGCATTCAACATCATTTTCACCCCTTCTAGTGGGGTTTTCCGAAAACAAAACAATACATGTTTCTTTATTATTAAAGGAGATTCTAAATAGAGTTTTACATCTGTAAACTTTTAAATTTTTGAGATATAGATAGGCCTACACTCATTTTAATAATTTTGAAAAATTTACCCCATTTTTCACTCCTGTTCAACCCCCATTAATTGGATTTTCCAAAAACAAAAAATACGTTTTTTCTTTATTTTTAAATGAGATTCCAAATAAAAATTTTCAGGTCTGTAATATCTTCAGTTTCCGAGATATAAGTATCCTCATGAAAGGAATTGAACCATTTTTTCACCATTTTTCATCCCTCCTAGTGGGATTTTCCGAAAAACAAAAAATACGTGTTCCTTTATTTTTAAAGGAGATTCTAAACACCAATTTTTACATCCGTAAACATTTAAAGTTTTGAGATATAGATACACTCATTTTAAAATTAACCCCCTTTTCACCCCTTTAGCGACAGAATATCCAAAAATCCTCCCTTAGCGAGCACCTGCATTTAATGTAAATGTATCCTCAAAATTTCATTTCTTTATGCCCAGTAGTTTTGGCTCGACGATGATGAATCAGTCAGTCAGTCAGTCAGTCAGTCAGTCAGTCAGTCAGTCAGTCAGTCAGTCAGTCAGTCAGACAGTCAGTCAGTCAGTCAGGACATGTTCTTTTATATATGTAAACTGAAGATGTGACAGTCATGAAAATTGTTATTTGGAATCTCCTTTAAGAATAAAGAATCAAGTATTTCTTTGTTTTTGAAAATCCACTTAAGAGGGGTTAAACAGGAGTGACAAAGGGGACGAGTTTTAAAAATGGGTATTTCTACAATATATCTCAAAAAAACATGTTACGGAAGTGAACATTTGTATTTGGAATCTCATGTAACTGAAAAGGACATGCATAACTTGTTTTCTGAAAATCCTCTTAAGTGGAAGTGTTAAAGGGTGTGAAATTTTAAAATGAGCATATCTACAGTATATCTCAAGAACTTAACATATTACAGACCTGAAAATTGGTGTATTTTAAACACTTTTAAAAATAAAGTAACACATATTTCTTTGTTTTCGGAAAAAACGTGAGGTGCGGTAAAATGACTGAAAAAGGGGGTTGAATTATTTTTATTAGGACACTGTTATTTCCAAAACTGAAGATATTACAGACGTGAAAATTGGTATTTGGGATCTCTTTTAAAAATAATGAAACACGTATTTTTTTGTTTTCGGAAAATTTACTTAAGGAGCGTTGTAAAAAGTACTGAAAAAGGGGTTGAATTATTTTTATGAGGATACTTATATCTAAAAAATCGAAGATGTTACAGACATGAAAATTTGTATATGGAATATTTTTAAAAATGAACAAACATATATTTTTTCGGAAAATTCACATAAGGGTGTGTGTTCTGGGTGAAAAGAACTAATGAAAGTGTTGAATTCCTTTTATGAGGTTACTTATATCACGCCAACGGCCGTAGCCGTGTGAAACACCGGATCCCGTGAGATCTCCGAAGTTAAGCAACATTGGGCGTGGTCACGAGTTGGATGGGTTGCCACGCCCTGTTGGTGGGGGGTAAGGGAATGGAGAAGCGGAAAGGAACTGGCCACCCTACCGCACGTAAACTCCGGCTCAGGAACACCTCTGCGGAGGTTCGGACCTGCCTTCGGGCGAATAACTCTTACCTACTTATATCTCAAAAACTGAAGATGTTACAGACGTGAAAACTGGTATTTGGAATCACCTGAAAAATGTAAGGGAACATTTTTTTTGCTAGTTGCTTTACGTCGCACCGACACAGATAGGTCTTATGGCGACGATAGGATAGGGAAGGGCTAGGAGTGGGAAGGAAGCGGCCGTGGCCTTAATTAAGGTACAGCCCCAGCATTTGCCTGGTGTGAAAATGGGAAACCACGGAAAACCATTTTCAGGGCTGCCGACCGTGGGGTTCGAACCTACTATCTCCCGAATACTGGATACTGTCCGCAATTAAGCGACTGCAGCTATCGAGCTCGGTTGTAAGGGAACACGCATAATTTGTTTTCTGAAAATCCACTTAAGGGGAAGTGTTAATGGGGGTGAATTTTTAAATTGAGCATATCTAGGGTACATCTCGAAAGCTTAACATATTACAGACGTGAAAACTGGTAATTTTAATCTTTTAAAAACAAAGTAACGCGTATTTTTTGTTTCGGAAAACTTAAGGTGTGGGGGTTGTAGTAGGACTGAAAAAGGGGTTGAATTCTTTATATGAGAATATTATATCTCAAAATCTGAAGTTGTTGCACACACGAAAATCTGTTTTTGGAATTTCCTTTAAAAAGAAAGATACACGTATTCTCTTGTTTTCGGAAAATCCAATTATAGGAGGGGGTGAAAGAATTAAAAAAATGAGTTGAATTCTTTGTTTGAGGATACTTTTATCTCGAGAACAAAAGATGTTACGGACGAGAAAATTGGTATTTGGAATCTGCTTTAAATATAAAGGCACACGTACGGTATTTTGTAGCGGGGGAAGGGGGTGGAAATCAACTTAAGGGGGTGTAAAATGAGTTGAATTTTTTTGATGAGAGTACAAATAAGAAGTGGAATAAAACAATACACCCGTAAGGGGGTTTTGACTGGGGGTGAGGAATGATGACAAAAATATGCAATTATATGAAATAGTTTGCATTGTGAAGTTAAAATTTCAAATTATATCCTAGGTATTAAATAGCAGAAGGTTTGAAACAAATTTAACCGCTCAGATAGTTAAATAGGGGTTAAGATCCGAAAAAAGAATATTCCTTCCTTCCTCCGAAACCGATTAACGTACGAAGATAAAATTCCAAATAACTGTATATATTTTAAATCCTAGGTGTTAAATAGGTAATTAATCAACCGTCCAAAACCGTTTGACGTAAAAAGTGTAATTTTACGATAAGGATCTTATTTTATGTCCTAGGTGTAAAGTATCGTATTCTTCAAAATATTTCTCTCCTAAAGGGGTTTAATATGGTGGTTGACTATAAGAAAAAACAATATCCATTCCTCCAGAACCGTTCCAGGCACGAACTTTGGTTGGTCTTCTATATCCTAAAAATCTTTCACCCTTTAAAAAGTATTCATTCATCCATTACTCTTCGACGAAATCAATATTTCACAGGTTGGTTGCTTTTACATTCTATATGCTAAATAAGATACAGTTTAAAACATTGAAATTCTTCAGTATGGAGTTCAAATGAATGTTAGATCATAAAATAAATAATCGTTCCCCGCAGGCTCAGCTGACAGTGCACTCTAAAAAATGTAAAACTTTGAATACGGTAATAACTTTCAGTGTAAAACGGTAGCGAAGCACGGGTATCTTGCTAGTTAAATTTATACAGCCTAGTACACAACATGGCTATCCTGGAACTTACTTAGGTACCGACCAGGATATGTTGAATGAATTGAGGAATGGTTGTAGGCTCCATTTGATGTTTTGGACAGCTGGGTCAGAGCGGAGGATGGTTGTGTCGTTGGTGAATTGAAGGAGTTGAATTAGTGTTAGTGGTTGGGGTATGTCAGCAAAAAGTATAATAAACGATAGAGGGGATAATGTTGAATCTCATGGGACTCTTAGGGGCAGGTAGTGTGGTTTTATTGGCAGGCAGGGAAAAAGTGGATGTTGGAGAATGGGAGGGTGAACTGAGCGAGTTTTAAGATTAGTCACAATGTCGGGCTAAGTCGAAAGTAGGGTTAAAACTGGAGGTTGATTATAATGGTCGGGCAGTTAGACGGTTGTTATAGGCAGTGTGTGTGACATATGTCACATTACGCGGGGGGCGTGTGCTACGCTTTTGTGGATAATGTTAAAAATATGTAGCTACAGGTGTGCCAACATGACAGAGGGAAGGTATTGCCAGCTGTACATATTTGGGCGAGGGCGATTTGAAATGTTGAATGGCTGGCTATGTGTGCAGACTTGTACAGGCTCGGATTCCACGTAGTGCTTAACCTAACTAGGAAATATGGTGGCAATTTGACAACCAGACCGAGGTATTGCCAAATTTAAAGACCAAAATTCGATGCTTATAAGACTACAGACTCACCTTAACTGACTTACTGAGCAAGATGGCTGCAGTTACAGTTCTGGCAGTTTCTTCTTCTTTTGTTAAGTCGCTGCCCTTCCCTAGACTAGCTTGTAGGCTTCTGGGGCAAGGGTATTAGGCAAGATGGCTGTTATACATTACCTGTAAAAAAGTTTCATGCTCTCTTATGAACAAACCATTCTCTTCGATTTATTTTATTGGGAGGTTTGTAACAGTCCTGTGTGCTTATAGGAATGTAGAATTTGTTTGATAACATGTCTTACCGTATTAGTTTATTATAGAAAGGTTTAATACGTATGCATTGCTTATAGAAGATTAACTTGGAAGGTAACTTCAGGGTATCGGAGCTCAGCTCCAAGATGGCGACTATATATGGTTCGTATGGGACTTGGGAGGTGGTGTAAGATGTAATACATATGCATTGCGTATATAGGAATAACTTTGGAGGATAATCTCGAGGACTCGGTGTTGAGCTTGGAATTCGGAAGAAGGTTGTGACTATACATGGTTTCTGTGGAAGGTGGTGTAAGGCTAATGCGTATAAATTACTGTTCTGCGTGGCTATCTTTGGTGAACTAACTTAGGGGCTTACAAATTGTTACTTCGAGTTCGATACTACAGGCTAACCTACCATTCTTGTAGTACGTTCTCAGGGTATTATAGATCCGGTTTTGGGTGCTATAAGGCTTTCTTTTAAACTTGTTTTGTACAGTATACTGAGCAGGAGAAGGAGGAATATGTGCAGGAGGAGGAGGAGGAAGAGTGGCTTATTTTGTGACTTGTATTGTACACGATATCACTTCTTGAGTGCATGATCGGATCTTATTGGGTGCTATAAGACATCGTATAGGTGCAACAGCGTTTTTCAAGCTCTTGAGGGGTAGGGTAGAGGTAGGTGGTGTGATAAAGTGCAGAAAAGTTGCCGTGTGTGAAGATGTAGAAGAAGTAAAACGAAACATTTTAAGCTCATGAACAGATTTCTACGAAGACGGGCTGAGGAGAGATAGAATTTTTAAATTAAGGGTTGTTTTCACCTCCAACCTATTTCTTACTCAATACTGTGCCCTATAATGACTTAGTCAACGTCAAGCCAATGATGCGATCGGACCAAGTGCATTATAGTGAACAATACACTCACCGCCAAGTGAATCATTATGGCACATAGCTTACCTTGCATGACTATCCTTTTCATCACCTCCGGCGTAACAGCATTCTTCAGGGGTATAGGGTGAGGAAAGGGTTAACGTAATAAAATAAATGAAGAGGAATAAAAAATGTGCAAGGTGTTAATTAACACTAGCCAAAAATAAACCACGGTTGAGCTGAATTTCTGATTTTAACAAACTGGTTTATTACAATAATATAAAAATTCTGATAATAACAAATATCAAAGAAATTTATATAATTGACATGATAGTCATAAACAAATTTAATTTGGTTTCTTGACAAAAACGGGTATCTCGATTGACATATAAACGGTGTGGAGGAGATGTCTTGCATCACGTAAACGTCAGTCACTGCACCATAATGGTTACATCAAATAAAATGAATTTACACATAAATCCGCTCGTAGGCAACTCATATCTACAAAAACCTAATTTATATCTAACATTAATCTATGCCTCAGTGCTCCTAATTATCCTACAAGTTCTAAACAAGCATCCAATATACACTCTATTGTCTGGGAATCGATCGCTATACTCTCCCAAGTATAACGATTATATGACAACACATAAATGAGAAAAACATATATTTTACATCATGCAGAAACATCTAAACAGTAATGTGCCTCTTTGAATGACACCGACAATCGTGTATACCATTTCGTCTTCCGTACCATAATATAAAAAGGTCACTGCTCTCTCATATTCTTGACAGACAAACACACAGTTTCTACTTTCAGACTTTCGTGTCCTGACGTCAGAAACGACCCATACTAGCCTCTCAACAGCTCGTTTTTTGTACAAACTGAGCAGCCATTCCTTTCTGTCATAAATATCTCCCCTCGGCTGACAGCACGTAAATAGCGGCAAGGGGGGAACTCTCCCTTCTTCTCGGCCCATGAATCTGGCATACCTATTCCCCTCATTATAATATAATTACTACAGGCCATTTTATTCCTTATATTACAAATTCAACACTCTATCGCAGATAAACTCAAATACAACAGGCCCGTTCATCCTTTAGCATTGGTGCTCTCAGCGGCACATTCCTATACATACCCTGGCCTTCTTATTGGCACTCACATTCACAAATTATTACTTAACTATTATTTCTTATTCTCTTTAGGGCCTCATCTGAATACTCTGGGCACAATAACATTATTCCTAAATTCTTATAGGCTTCTTACGACATGACATGCTCAGCTTAATACGCCAACCCGAGTGTATATAAGAGATATAGGAGATCTTATGCTTTCTTCACTCGACAACTAACATTACAGTCTACACTGCACATTCACCTTGTTAGTACCTAAACTGCTTGTCTTGGTTACACTCATATAAGACCGTATAGGTCCCGGTGAAATGAAATACACGAGCTCAATTTCCCTACCTTGAATACAAGATCTGCAATAATGACACTAACGAAACAAAATAAGACTAACAACATGCAAATATTAACAATCTAACCAAGCTTGAGTCCTGGGGCATAAATTCTATTTACACGGGCATTCATATCCTAACCTATTTACATATTGGCAGAAGGCCAAATCTATCTACAAATGAGGTAACCATTATCGTATTGCTGCATGCTTAAACAATGGAATTATCTGACCTGTATCTGATGATATAACTGAACAGTCCCCCTGTGGACATTGCGAATTTACGCCCTCATGTTGATGTTAGAAGCTGGTGACAGCACTCGTGGTTCGATGACTGGTGACATCCTGGTCGGCTGTGATGTTCTCTGCAGCTCGTTCAGGTGACTTGATGATCGCCTCCTCGATGTCGTGATGATTGGATGTCGCCGATGGTCCTGGTACGCACCTCGATGCCTTGAAGAATACTCGATAGCTTCGGTCCCAATTACCGCTTCACCGTGATGGATGAGCAGTGTCCAGTCCACTCGTGATGTAGGACAAACTGTAAGGAAAATCACATTAAAATGTGTCCTCCGTTCGATGCCTATATCTCTCCTTTAACCTTTTGTTTTAATCTCGTAATACCAGGTCACATTCTGAGCGTTATCCTAGTAATACAGGTACACAATTCTAAACTGCACTTTCACTTATTCATGACCGCTCTCTCTACTGACCGAATTAATATCAATCTTCTGAGCCTACACTAGTATGTGTCATTCGTTTAGGACAATATGAACCTTAGATTATGCGATGTGACTATGCACGAACAGCATTACTAGCAGCAGAATATTCTCACATGAAAACAGGTCAACACTTGCTGTATAAAGTTCTGATCTCTATTATAGTGCCAACGGCCGTAGCCGTGTTGAATCACCGGATCCCGTGAGATCTCCGAAGTTAAGCAACATTGGGCGTGGTCAGGAGTTGGGTGGGTTGCCACGCGCTATTGGTGGGAGTAAGGGAATGGAGGAGCGGAAAGGAACTGGCCACCCTACCGCACGCAAACTCCAGCTCAGGAACACCTCTGCGGAGGTTCGGACCTGCCTTCGGGCAGAATAACCCTTACCTTACCTCTATTATAAATGGTTGTTATTTACACCTCCCAAGTATAAGGTGAACTCTGACTGCGTTGCTTGTAGATAAAGGCGGTCTTCTCTTCGCTGTGTAGCGGCGTGACAGGCACATTCGTGACAGCGATACACACAGTGAAATGATTCTCGCGCACTCGGCAGTCGTATATATTAGCAGTCTCGCATCCACGCTACCAACCTCTACGTATGCGGGCTTCATGCGCGCGCCCGCGGTGTGGAAAATTTCTCCCGCGATATGCATATTAAGTACTCATACTTTTATTGTGATTACAACTAGAGCCATGCCGCATATCAAAATTTTCAGAAAAATATCCTGATTGCAGTTCTTGTATCCAATCCTCTGTATTCATCTTGTAATCGAAGATATTGAATAAATTCATTTCCCTCCAATGTAAAATTCCCGCGATATCTCACGGAGCTGCGTGCGTCCCAAGCTGCAAGTGAAGAGGTTCGCTGGGGTAATAAATTTTAATGAGCATCTAGAAACTTCGGCTCGCTTCTGACGCTACGTTCTCACGAAAAGCGCGCAATCTCAGATACTCTTACACAATAAAATGCCACCCAAGGCGCTTTCTTTGTGGTCTCATACAATTCCCATAATTATTATACAATCAACATTCTTTGACCATGAACAGAATGGTTCAATACATTATATAAGATATCATACGAAACTTTTTTAATGTTCAAAGTGATTTTTACCCCAACAATTTGAAAAGAAAGAGTTTATGGTGAGTTGATATAAATCACCGGTTAGAGGTTAATTTTCAGTAAATCTTAATCTAAAAGTCAGTTTACTGCAACGAATGGTTGAAGAGATATTGAATTTTTAAGTTAAGGGTTGTTTTTACCCCATCCTATTTTTACTCTAAACATCGTTTAATGTACCATCCGAAACTTTTTAACGTTCTGATACATTTTTACACCAAAACTTTGAAAAGAAACAGTTTGGGGTAAGTTGATACATATCACCGTTTGGTGGACGATTTTTGATATATTTTAAGCTAATAATCAGTTTCCTGCAATAAAACTGTTGAAGAGATGTTGGATTTTTAAATTAAGGCTTTTTTCACCCCCAACTTATTTAAAAACTAAAAGTGATTTAAGGTATCATTTAAGACTTTTTTACCCCAAAATTTGGAAAAAAACAGTCAGGGGTGGGTTGATTTATATCACCTGTAAGAGGATAATTGTCACACACACACACACACACACACGCCCTCTCTGTAGATTTGAACGTAACTTAGAAAAAATATTTGAATACTGCCACTACTACCGTTAATAATAATAATAATAATACCAATAATAATAATATTTAAAATGCTAAAATTCGGGGTTAACCCTTGGCTACCAATAGAATACTGCTCAAGTACCGGTACAAAATTGATCGTAGACAATGCAGCAATTTAGGCTGCATGCACATCAATTTCATTATTTTAAACACACACACACACATGCATGCACTTGGTAGGTGTGAACATGTGTTATGTTTGAGTCATCAGTCCATAGACTGGTTAGATCCTGCTGTCAATGCCACCCTATCCTGTGCTAACCTTTTCATTTCTACGTAACTACTGCATCCTACATCTGCGCTAATCTGCATGTCATATTCATACCTCGGTCTACCCCTACCGTTCCTACCACCTACACTTCCTTCAAAAACCAACTGAACAAGTCCTGGGTGTCTTAGACGCGTCCTACCATTCTATCTCTTCTTCTCGTCTAATTTAGCCAAATCGATCTCCTCTCGCCAATTCGGTTCAGCATCTGTTCATTTGTGATTCGATCTATCCATCTCACCTTCAGCATTCTTCTGTAACACCACATTTCAAATGCTTCCCTTCTCTTTCTTTCTGAGCTAGTTATCATCCATGTTTCACTTCCATACAATGCCACGCTCTATACGAAAGTCTTCAAAAACATCTTCCTAATTCCGATATCAATGTTTGAAGTGAGCAAATTCCTTTTCTTAAGAAAGCTCTTCCTTGCTTGTGCTAATCTGCATTTTATGTCCTCCTTCTGCCATCGTTAGTTATTTTACCAACCAAGTAACAATATTCATGTACCTCCTTTAAGACTTCATTTCCTAATTTAATATTTCCTGCATCACCTGCTTTCGTTCGACTGCACTCCATTACTTTTGTTTTGGACTTATTTATTTTCATCTTGTACTCCTTACCCAAGACTTCGTCCATACCATTCAGCAGCTTCTCGAGATCTTCTGCAGTCTCAGATAAATAACAATATCATCGGCAAATCTCAAGGTATTCATTTCCTCTCCTTGGATTGTGATTCTCTTTCCAAATTCCTCTTTGGTTTCCTTTACTGCCGGTTCTATGTAAACATTGAAAAGGAAGGTGGGACAAACTGCAGCCTTGCCTCACTCCTTTCTGGATTGCTGCTTCTTTTTCAAAGCCCTCGATTCTTATCACTGCAGACTGATTTTTATACAGATTGTAGATAATTCTTCGTTCTCGGTATCTGATCCCAATCACCTACAAAATCTTAAATAGCTTGGTCCAATTAACATTATCGAATGCCTTTGCTAGATCTACGAATACCTTGTACGTGGGCTTGTCCTTCTTGATTCGATCCTCTAAGATCAGACGTAAAGTCAGGATTGCTTCACGTGTTCCTACATTTATTCTGAAGCCAAATTGATCTTCCTTGCACTTCTCCTTCAGCCATTCTTCCTTAGCTACCTTGCACTTTCTATCCACTTCATTCTTTAATCGCCTGTATTCTTTTCTGCCCTCTTCATTTCTAGCATTCTTGTATTTTCGTCGTTCATCAATTAGGTCTAGTATCTCCTGAGTTATCCATTGATTCTTAGTTGATCATTTCTTCCTTCCTAACATTTCTTCAGCAGCCCTGCTGACTTCATTTTTCATGACTATCCACCTCTCTTCTGTTGTGTTTCCTCCAGCCTTTTCATTTAGTCCTTTTGCAACATGTTCCTTGAAACAATCCCTCACATTCTTTTCTTTCAACTTGTCTAGATCCCATCTTTTTGCATTCTTTCCTTTCTTCAATTTCTTCAGCTTCAGGTGGCATTTCATGACCAACAAGTTGTGGTCAGAGTCCACGTCTGCTCCTGGGAAAGTTTTGCAATCCAGCACCTGGTTTCTGAATCTCTGCCTAATCATAATGAAGTCTATTTGATACCTTCCAGTGTCTCCAGGTCTCGTCCACGTATACAGCCGTCGTTTGTGGTGTTTGAACCAAGTATTGGCAAGTACTAAATTATGATCAGTGCAGAATTCGACCAGCCTACTTCCTCTTTCATTCCTTTGTCCCAATCCGAATTCTCCCACTGTATTACCTTCTCTTCTTTGGCCTACCATTGCATTCCAGTCTCCCATACTGAACATACATACATCACAATTAGATTCTCGTCACCATTTACATATTGTATTCAATCTTCTATTTCTTCATATGTTCTTTCGATTTCCTCATCATCCACTGAGCTAGTAGCATATAGACCTGCTCTATTGTGGTGGGCATTGATTTGGTGTCTATCTTGACGATAATAATTCTTTCACTATGCTAGTCATAGTAGCTTACCCGCTGCCCTATTTTCTTATCATTATTAAACCAACTCCTGCATTTCCTTTGTTTGATTTTGTGTTGATAATTCGGTAGTCGCCTGACCAGAAATCCTGTTCTTCCTTCCAACGTACTTCACTTATACCAACTACATCTAACTTTAGTCTATCCATCTCCCTTTTCAGATTCTCTAATCTACCACAACGATTCAAACTTCTAACATTCCACGCTCCTACTCGCAGAATGTCAGTATCCATCTTCCTGATGATCGCCCCTTCTCGTGTAGTCCCCACCCGGAGATCTGAATGGGAGACTAGTTTACCTCCGGAATATTTTACCCGAGAGGAAGCCATCATCAGTACATCATTCATACAGAGAGAGCTGCATGTCCTCTGGAGTTAGTTACGGCTGTAGTTTACCGTTGCTTTCAGCCATGTAGCAGTATCAACACAGCTAAGCCATGTTGAGTATTAGTACAAGGCCATATCAGTCAATCATCCAGACTGCCGCCCTTGCAACTTCCGAAATGCTGCTACCCCCCTTTCGATGAACCATTCCTTCGTCTGGTCTCTCAACAGATACCCATTCGATATGTTTGGACCTGCGGCTCGGCTATCTGCTTCATTTGGACACGCAACCCTCCCTACCGCGGCAAGGTCACATGGTTCGCAGGGGAGGGGTTTGAACATAAGTTAGGAAAATATTTCTTGTTATAATTTGCTCTACGTTGCACCAACACACATACGTTTCATATCAATGATAGGATAAGGAAGCAACCGTTGTCTTAATTACGGTACAGCTTAAGCATTTGCTTGGTTTGAATATGGGAAACTACGGAAAACTACAAATTAGGCTGCTGATGATGTGGTTCGTATGTACTATCTTCTGAATGCAAGGTAATAGTGTGTGTCCAAAACTTTGCAGCTACCTGCTCAGAATAATAATAATAATAATAATAATAATAATAATAATAATAATAATAATAATAATAATAATAATAATAATAATAATAATAATAATTCTGTTACAATTTGCTGTACGTTGTACCAACACACGTATGTTCCATAGCAGCGATGGGATAGGAAAGCGACCGTTGTCTTTACAAGATTACTCATAATCATTGCTGCTATTTAGGCTGCGTACACACCAATTTAAATGTCACACACACACACACACACACATACACACACACGCGCGGTAGGTTTGAACATAATTTAAGTTGGGATAAAGTCAAATGAATAATAATAATAATAATAATAATAATAATAATAATAATAATAATAATAATAATAATAATAATAATATTTAAAATGCTGGAAACATTGAATTATTGGACCTAGGGACATATGGGAATGAAGACTGAATTAAGAAGTGTGCATGGGGTCGGCATTTCTGTACTGTACGAATTAACAAGTGTAGGCTGAATGTATGGACTTGAAGTATCACGATCTCAGTGATAATGTGATGGAATGCTAATTATTGCAATTTAAAGTCAAATCGGGTCAATATAATAATAATAATAATAATAATAATAATAATAATAATAATAATAATAATAATAATAATAATAATGGTGTTTGCCGTTAGTCAGGTTTTTAGATGCCAACAAGTTAGGTTTCCTTTGGCAGCTGAGGTTCATTAAGCCTTATGATTAAGACCACGGATGGTGAATATCATAATCATGTGGGGTTTCGGAGACACCTTCTTGGGATTTTATGTGTTAAACTGACGATGTAAATAGTAAGAAAAGATTAATTCAGCCGAGCTGGTACTATTATGCTCATACATCGGAACACTGTCCGCCCCCCTTGCGTAACGGTTAGTGTTATTAGCTGCCGTCCTCGCGGACCCGGGTTCGATTCCCGGTACTGCCAGAAATTTTAGAATGGCAGGAGGGCTGGTATGTGTTTGAAATGGTACATGCAGCTCACCTCCAATGGGGATGTGCCTGAAAAGAGCTGCACCACCTCGCGATGAGGACACGAGTTTTTTTTTTTTATCGGAACACTTGTTAACAATAGCATTTCTTTGGTAGAAATCCAGGCTGTATACACTATGTGTAAACAGCTCTGGGATAGCTCATCTCATGGAATGTGTAGGCGACTCCAAGATCTCCTTGCTCTGACACTCACGGTCCCCAAATGGTTATCGGTTTGACCCATACGGATCTGTGGTTCGACCGATACATGACATTGTGTCATAGTATATGGGTCACTGTTTGACCCCAGTTGCTCATTGTTCCAGCCCTCAGAATGGTCTGATGGATGTTATATGGCTTTATATGTTTATTTTCAGGTTTATTTATAAATGTATTTTCAGCTCAACACAGTTAAAAACCTTGCATTTATTCACTGAATAAATTTCTCCTTTGTGCGTTTCGAAAGGAAACAGTTTCATTAACTTTTCCTTTTAGATACTCCTGCCCGTGGTGATCGATCACGTTATCTTTCCAATCCTATCATGGAGCCTCCCATCTCAGCCCCTTTGATTTAACATGGATGAGCCCTTACCCTTACCCTTATCAATTTTGCATGGCCGGTCCCACCCCCACCTGTAATATTACTTGAGCGCCTTATTAGAATATATATTTAGATTTTAGATTTTATGAACTGAACACCCCTGAGATAAATTCTACAATAGTAGAGAAAATGTGTACGGTGTAGTTTGTTGTGGTACAGGACTCTGGAAGTCAAGTGAATGGAGTGGCGTGGGTGGGAGGTGACACCCTCTAGGTAGGAGGGTGGACTTGATGGGATGAAAATTAACATTGGAAGGGATAGGCAGATGTCTTCAGGGTGATCAGATTTGTGGAGGGTGAATCCAAATGGGTGAGTTGATTCCTGAGGATGGAACATTGTTTCTTTTAATATGACTGTGTTAAGTGGCTGTTGATGAGTTCGGATGTGGAACTGGAGGTACCTGGCTGGTGAAGAAGGATAGGTTATTTAAGATTAGGTCAGACGGGTTTCTAACTAGTGGAAAGGAAAATGGAAATAGACAAAGTTTGAAGAGAGTCGTTTGGAAATAAAGGTTGAATGCCTGGTTAGCTGATGCCTGGAGGTAGGAGAGGACTAGGAGGCAGAGATAAGGTTAAATATTTAGCAGGAAGACTGTGTTGAACCAAACTGTGTTTTCAGTTAAGGGAGGGAGGAATATTGTGTTGACCGGGGTAGTTGGTCTGCCCAATATTTTCGATAGCAGCTACTAACTGGGGCAGCATTCTAGACGGGGATTGGATGTCTTTATGTAGCTGGAAATGGGGGGGAAGAGGTTTACCACAGGTGTTAATGTGTGAGGGAGGAATTATATGTTGGGATACTTGTCGGTGGGGAGGGATTTGGTGCAGTGACCATACAATTCCTGTACTGCTTTGCATTCAAAGGTACTCAGCTAATTAAATAGGGCGGGCATCAGACAACATTCACAGCGAATGGATCGTGTAGGAGATGCTCTATATATTTTCACCCTGTAATGTTATTAAACAGTATAGACCACTGCTTGCAGCAAGTAATCTACACCTTCTAGGTTAGGGAGCACAATTTGTGCCATGAAGTTCAATCTGATCAAATTACCAATACATTTTGCACGGGGATGTTTTCTGTGTTTAATTCACTGAGGATAGTCTTCTCACTGATATCTGTATTGACTCCCCTCCCTGAAGACACAACTGAAAAGACTACATATCATGGATGGGTGGAGACATTTTAGTGCCAAGTTTGGCGAGGGGTTAAAACAGGGCTAATGATCCAAATAAGTGAATCAGCTTGTGGGCGACTTTTTTACCATTTACTGTTTCAATAATGCCTTTTTTCTGGCCTGATTCTGACGATCTCTTCCCTGTGTGGCTGAAAACACTTGTAGGGTCTTGCAAATGGCTTGGGCAGATCTGTATTGAGGAAAGGTATTGATGAGATAAAAGGTTTGGGTACGTTCTAGTTGGTACTGGATTACTTTCACTGATGTTTTCAGATGTCTGACTCTGGAGACGGCTGTAAATTCGATTGCTGAAGAGTGTTCGAGAGTACAGTTGAAATATCTACAGGGAATGGTCTGTTTGATGTGAAAGGGGGTATGGTGATGTCAGTTTACTTCCAACACCAGACACAGGCTTCTCCAGTGACATTAAGAGTGGTCAGCTTCACCGTACCTCGTTTGGATTCACGTCACGGAGAGGATAGAACCTAGACGTGGAATGTCATAGCTGGTGATAAGCAGTCCATTTCGAGGCACACTGTAGTTTAGAGAATGTGTTGGAGGTGAGAGCGGTAAAAGCTGATGTGGCCATGATGGCAGAGGAGAGCACACAATCACTAAATAACATTTTTGGGTCAAATGCATATTGTTTCTGCAGTGAGCTCAGAAGTTCACTTTGGTCAGTACAAATAAGGAGATGTCTTTAAGTAGAGGGGATTGTCCAGGGTTTAAGCTGCTAATCAAACTCACTCAGTCCACCTGTCGGTCCTCCATGCTATACTGTTATTATGTCGAGCATGATGTATGAAGCTGGTGGATCAGTCACATAACATACACATATATACACATGCGCAAAGAGAAAACTTACTGATACAGGTCTAGTTATGCAGCTCGATGAAGGTCGAGAACATGCATTATAGAGTTATACAAAATGTTTGAGGAAAAGATGACCTTGACTTAATTTCAATTAAGAGACTTTATCATGCTATTTGCTTAGAAGATGAAAGAATACTACAATGGTTATATTTTGGAATTACAGGCCTTTCGTTAACTCTAAAAGGCAAGATGGAGAACGCAAAGAAAGATTACATGAAACCAGAAGGTTCTTCCCAGAAGTCATTTTCGTTCCTACCAATAGACAGTAGAGAAGGATACTCTTCACTTCCACAGGTAAACTGTGATTCGATATAGGAACATGACAGTCGAGTTAATGTTCTTGAAGTAATTAATAATCAGACAACTGTTCAATTCTTCATCTACTTTCAGATTAATGATAAGAAACGAAAGATGTTCTTCAGAAGCCATAAAGCTGAACCAGTGTTTTACAATGATGCAGCAATATCTGAATGTGTAAGTGATGAGAAAGTAATAATGGGAAACAGATTCAAGGTTAAGTGTGTATATTTCAAAAGCAGCTAATACTGAAAGGAACAGCTTTGAATATTGTGTAGTGTTACAGGTATGAACTAACATCAGGTGCTTAGTAAGTAGGAGTAGTGACTGCGAAGAATTGTTTCTTTTTTCAGATCATTGAGAAGAAGAAAATGAAGTTCAGTCTTCAGGGTAATTATGAAAGTGAAGATGTGGTGATGTCAGAATATGACACCGATGAAGATGTGAAAATGACACTTGCAGGAAATTATGTTTATGAAACAAGTCTTCTTGGGGTAAGCACTTGTATTGTAATCATGGAAAGCAATAAACAATGGTATGATAGTGTGAAGGTAACTGTAGAGTAATCTGAGTGCAAAGTTGAACGTGTTTCATTGTGAAGTAAGTAACTGATTTTTCAGGCCACTACTAAGAAACAAGAAATTGTCCAGAATCCTGAATGTGTCACAATGGGGGATGCTGAGAATGATGAAGATATGGCAATGTCATGGGAAAGTATTAATGATGTAAACATGGAAGACAATGAATTGGCTGGGGAATTAACAGCTCGTTTGAGTGTAAGTACTCTGTTACAAATTAATTCTAGCAGACCTTAGGGACACTTTAAATTCAAATCAAATCAAATCAGTCAAACCAAATCAAATTAAATCCACTTAATTTGCAAATGAGGTGTCTACCTCTGTGGCAGATGATACACAAAAACATATTATTATTATTATCAAGCACTAAATTTAAAATTTAAAAATAAAATTTCCTAAAATACAGTACTGTACAATTTACATTATCGGTAACAATTTTTCTATTAAACACACAGCTAATCCTTAATACATTCATATTATTTACAAAATTCTACTCATACTATCTTCTGTACTAATATGCATAATCAAATATACAGTATGTACAATCACTTCAAAGAGGCTGAGATCCGCAGGGGGAATGGAGGAAACTCCCCCACCCGCACAAACAGTCTGTTGAAAATACTTTTTAAATATTACAGACATTTAAAAAAATAAAAAAAGATCTGTGTCTAGGGTCATATGATAATACAGAATGCAATAATCACTGTGAATTGTAATGAATGTTCAATTTACCTAGCAACAGGACACACATTGTGGCATTACGAAACGAAATAACAATAGTTAGGCCTGTTGCTGGTTCAGCATAAATGGCAAGAGTTACCCTCTTCTGGTAACACCACCGGCAACTTGACCTTGAGGAGGGAAGAGAGTGAGAGATAGAACACAAGTGTTCGAAGGCCCAACCCGCGGTTTCATTTTATTTTTTGATCATGAATAGATTTGTGTTTTCGAAAATATATTTTGTGAGGCCCCATTAATCACTAAACAAATTTTCAATTACCGTCACGCTCATAATAGGCCCTAGCTGATAGCATTTCCTCGCTTGCCCTTCCCTCTTGCGGCAGCCCTTTGGCATTTCTTGTTTCTAGGCAGGAACAGCTTATTCCTAGTGTGCTGACTTGTTACCAAACTGACAACGGATTGCAGTGCATCGGAAATTATTTTTGCTACGTATTTAAGGGCACACTAACAACTCCAGTTTTCGTCGACGATGGGAAAGGAGAGGAGATTGGCATTGTTGGATGCGCTTGTGAACGGTTGGCTGTTGGGAGAGCTCTTGCATTATTGTAGTGATAAAGTAGTTAAAACCTATTGAAATTGTTTAAATTTTGTGTGTGTGTGTTCCATTTAGTGCTATTTATATATTGGTGTTTAGTACTTGTTGGTAGATAATGGGAGTAGTGATATTTATTTGAATTTTAAAACAAGTAATTCAGTTAGCGTTCAGTAGATTACGTTTTCTAGGTTAAGTAGGCTAGCTAGGTGTACCTTGTTTAGAATTTAGGTTTAGGAAATACTTTAGGTAATAATATTAAATTTTAAAACGATATAATTAAATATCTGTAGGTTCGTTGGTATAATACATACAAAGGCAGATTATCATAAGGAGTTGTAACTCATTGTAACTTCCGCCGCAACTTTTCCGAAATACATACATACATACGTTCAAACTATCATGAAGGTAATAATTTATTAAAGTAAATAACACAATACACATGTAAACTTTGATTTTAAAAGAAGTCAAAGAGAATACACGGTAATTTCACTGGATAATTACGGTACATAACAGTTTTTGGATTGTTGACGCTTGTTGCTACATGCACATGGTAGTTGTGCAAATAAATACAAAGTCAGCTGATTACTTTATTCCGATAATTTGTATTCTTAGTTCACTGCATACTTTGTACTTTCTACCTTCGTTTATTCAACGAGTAAAAGTTAATAATCAAATTCCTATATCCCAATACTATTGCAGTTCAAGCCCCCGGCGTAGATTTGACAGAAATGATTGTACACAACCCCTTATTTTCCAGCATTTAAGGACACTGTTACTCTCTGTCCCGCGTAGTAGGGAAAATAATAGTAATCCACCAGCGGTAAAAATTCATTTAACCACATTTCAGCTGAGAATTGTAGTACATTGTAGTATATTTAGATAATACCGTATCTTGCCTGCTATATTCGTGTGTATCTTTCGTGGGTATCTATTAGAGCATAGTACTAACAATAATCTGTCTAAGCATTTAGCTCTGTTCGTAATCTTTGAGTACAGTAGTTCTTGCAAATTTCAAATTTGCAATTTTCATTTCTCTTTGTGCTTAGTAGTGATATACGGTACCGGTATTGTAATTAGGATACGTATGAACAAAGTTTAAAATTATTGTAGTGTACTGTACAGTGGTATACGAGTAATACCCTATTAGAATTCAGCGTGCTTATTTTATTATTGTGCAGTACCGGTATAGTAGAGGTATCCGGAGAAACTCTTACTAAAATTCTGTTGTAGTAATTAGGATAAGCTTAATTGCAGTTTAGAATTGTGTAATTCTTGTGTATTCCTTTCGGTATTAAGTAATTAGCAGCAGTTTTTATCCTGTTAGGGTGTTGTAGGATAAAAATAGAGTACGATTAAGTAGTATTGTAATGTAGTCGTATATTAATTACCTTATTGTCGTGAGACCTTTGAGTACTATCCCAGACAATATATTCCTCCGTTCATTGATTTTTCCAAATAAGTTATTTTTATTTTTATTTTCATTTTTTCCGTAAAGATTGGCTAAGGAGTGCAAGTGTAGGAACTGTAGGTCTGGCGAGGCATTGAGGGGTATGAGGGAGGAGTTGGAGAAATTGAGGGAGATAATTAGGATTCTCACAGAAGACAGGAAGGAAGATAGGGCTCCCTCAAACAATGCACAGGTTACGGTAGGTGTACAAGAGGGAGGGGAGGGAAAGGGGGAGTTGTAGAAGACAGGTGCTGTAATGTTCTAAGGGGAAGGAGATTGCAGGCTAAGGGCTCTATTCAGGATCAGAATTCAGGACAGATGCCTGTGCGAAATCGGTACGAGTCACTCCAGGTAAAACAACAGAGGAAAGATGAGGGTCGGGGAACTGTTGCTGAGATGTGTGGAAGTAGGAGGAAGGGAAAAGGTAGGAAAGGGAAATGTAGAGTAGAGGATAGGAAAAGACAGGTGGAACAGGGTCATGGGAAGGAGAAAGTAGCTTCTGCAGCTATCAGGAAAGACAGGGCTGAGCAGGAGGGGAGGGGATCAAATAAGGTGGGTAGGGTTGAGGCTCTGGTCATGGGGGATTCCGTCATTAGCCATGTGGGGAAAGTGTGCGGAGGAAAGGAACCAGGGTAGAGTGTTATCCAGGAATTAGGTTGAGGCAGATGTTGAGGAAAGTAGAAGAGAGGGAGGAGGGGGAGGGGAACGTAGTAGTGTTTCACGTTGGTAATAACAACGTAAGGCAAGCAGGTATAAGTACCAACATAGTTGGAGATGTGTGGGATCTGGTAAATGCAGCACGGGTGCAGTTTAAGGGCGCGGAGATTGTTATCAGTGGAATACCGTGTAGGAGGGATACTGACTGGAGGGTGATTGGGGTTTTAAATGAGACTATGGAGTGGGAACGTGGGAAACTGGGAGTGAAATTTCTAGATCCTAATGGGTGGGTAGGAGATAGAGATCTGCACTCAGATGGCCTTCACTTAAACCGCAGTGGTACGTATAAGTTAGGAAAATTGTTTGGAAGAGTAATAGGGAGGTACATTCAGGGAAACGGGGTGGCCTAGGGAGCGGTGATAAGGGAACAGGGAACTGGAAATCAAGTAGGGATGACATAAAACGTTAGTGTTGAACTGTAGAAGCATTGTAAAGAAAGGAAGAGAATTAAGTAATTTAACAGATATGTATTTACCAGATATTGTAATAGGAGTTGAATCATGGCTGAGAAATGATATAATGGATGCAGAAATTTTCTCAAGGAACTGGAGAGAGTATCGTAGTGATAGGATAGGAATGGTGGGAGGGGGGTATTCATTCTTGTGAAAGAAGGATTTGTAAGCTACGAAAAAGTTAAAGATGACAAACATGAAATACTTGGTGTAAGGCTCATTTCTAAAGATAATAGGCACTTTGATATCTTTGGAGTGTACAGACCGGGAAAGTTTAGCGCTGAAACGGATTCAGAGTTATTTGATAATATAATAAGCTATGTGGGAAACGACTTGGAAAGGAATGTGATAGTAGAGGGGGATCTGAATTTACCAAATGTCAATTGGGAAGGAAATGCGAACGACAGGAAGCAAAACCAACAAATGGCAAATAAGCTAATATGGGAAGGACAGCTGATTCAGAAAGTTACGGAACCAACTAAAGGGAAAAATATCCTGGATGTGGTGCTGGTAAAACCAGATGAGCTCTATAGAGAAACCGAATTAATGGATGGAATTAGTGATCATGAAGATTTTTTGTCGTAGTTAAAACGAAATGTGTTAGAAAAGAAAGTCTTAAAGGTAGGACTATTAGGCAGTACAATATGGCTGATAAAGCAGGCATGATGCAGATTTGAAAAAATAACTATGATCGGTGGAAAACGGTAAATAAAAATGTAAACAGACTCTGAGATGGGTTTAAAGCAATTGTTGAGGAATTTGAAAGCAGGTTTGTACCTTTAAAGGTTGTAAGAAATGGTAAAGACCCACCTTATTATAATAGAGAAATAAAGGGACTAAGAAGGAAGTGCAGATTCGAAAAAATAGAGTTAGAAATGGCTGTGGAAGTAAGGAGATATTGAAGTAACTTACTAGGAAATTGAATCTAGCAAAGAAGGCGGCTAAGGATAACATGATATCAAGCATAATTGGCATTCATACAATTTTTAGTGAAAAATGGAAGGGTATGTATGGGTATTTTAAGGCAGAAACAGGCTCCAAGAAGGACATTCCAGGAATAATAAATGAACAAGGGGAGTGTGTATGTGACGATCTTCAAAAGGCAGAAGTATTCAGTCAGCAGTACCGGGGAGTATATAAAAATTGTTGGTTACAAGGCTAAAGTCCAGATAGAGGAGGAGACTAATGCTGAAGAGGTATTAAAATTTACATATGATAACAATGACATTTACCATAAAATACAAATTTGAAAACTAAAAAAGCGCCTGGAATTGATATGATTTCTGGGGATATACTAAAGACAATGGGTTGGGATATAGTACCATATCTGAAGTACTTATTTGATTATTGTTTGTTCGAATGAGCTATACCAAATCAATGGAGAGTTGCTATTTTTTGTAGCCCCTGTGTATAAAGGAAAGGGTGATAGACATAAAGCTGAAAATTGCAGGCCAGTAAGTTTGACGTGCGTTGTATGTAAGATTTGGGAAGGCATTATTTCTGGTTATATTAGACATGTTTGCGAAATTAATAACTGGTTCGATAGAAGGCAGTTCGGTTTTAGGAAAGGTTATTCCACTGATGCTCAACTTGTAGGATTCCAGAAAGGTATAGCAGATATCTTGGATTTAGGAGGTTAAATGGACTGTATCGCGATCGACCTGTCTAAAGCATTTGATAGGGTGGATCATGGGAGACTACTGGCAAAAATGAGTGCAATTGGACTAGACAAAATAGTGAGTGAATGGGTTGCTGTATTTCTAGAAAATAGATCTCAGAGAATTAGAGTAGGTGAAGCTTTATCTGACCCTGTAATAATTAAGAGTGGAATTCCTCAAGGCAGTATTTTTGGACCTTTATGTTTCCTTATATATATAAATGATATGAATAAACAAGTGTAATCAGAGATAAGGCTTTTGCGGATGATGTTATTCTGTACAGAGTATTCAATAAGTTACAAGATTGTGAGCAACTGCAACGTGACGTCGATAATGTTGTGAGTTGGACAGCAGGCAATGGTATGTTGATAAACGGGATTAAACGTCAGGTTGTGAGTTTCACAAATGGGAAAAGTTCTGTCAGTTTTAATTACTGCGTTGATGTGTTGAAAGTTCCTTTAGGGGATCATTGTAAGTATCTAGGTGTCAATATGAGGAGAGATATTCATTGGGGTATTCACATAAGTGGGATTGTAAATAAAGGGTACAGATCTCTGCACATGGTTATGAGGGTGTTTAGGTGTTGTAGGAGGGATGTTAAGGAAAGGGCATATAAATCTCTGGTAAGACTCCAACTAGGGTATGGTTCCAGTGTATGGGACCCTCATCAGGATTACCTGATTCAAGAACTGGAAAAATTCAAAGAAATGCAGCTCGATTTGTTCTGGGTGATTTCCGACAAAAGAGTAGCGTTACAAAAATGTTGCAAAGTTTGGGCTGGGAAGACTTGGGAGAAAGATGACGAGCTGCTCGACTAAGTGGCATGTTCCGAGCTGTCAGCGGAGAGATGGCGTGGAATGACATTAGTAGACGAATAAGTTTGAGTGGCGTCTTTAGAAGTAGGAAAGATCACAATATGAAGATACAGTTGGAATTCAAGGGGACAAATTGGGGAAAGTATTCATTTACAGGAAGGGTAGTTAGGGATTGAAATAACTTACCAAGGGAAATGTCCAATAAATTTCCAATTTCAATGCAATCATTTAAGGTGAGGCTAGTAAAACAACAGCAAGGTAATCAGTCACCCGGGCGACTGCCGTAAATGCTGATCAGTATTGATTGATTGATTGATTGATTGATTGATTGATTGATTGACCAGTAATGGGAAGGTAGTGACATTGGCCTTAGTGAAGATACACGGTGAGAAAATGGAATATCATGAAAAATCATTTTAGGTGTGCCGACGGTGAGCCTCGAATCCATCTTCTCCCGCAAGTAGGAGCATGTGAGGTATAAAATAATTGGTCCCATGACTTACGATCACAAGATGAGAGATAATGTAAAGCTGCAAACTTGTCTGTTTTTTTTATTTTTTCCGTAAGGGCTATGATATTTTTTCTTATACACCAAATACCTAATACAACTCAGTAGTGTAGATTAATATTAAATGTTTTCTGTAAATACTTTAAGCGTGCTGACAATATATTATTAAATTTTTAATTTCATTTTGAGGTGTGATTTGCTTGTTCAAATTTCACTATATATTTACATTATACTATGGTGACCCTTTCATGTCTTTAACGCTGATTCTGAGTTCAAGCCTGATGACTAAATGTAATATTTGTGCTGGACAAAGTGGAGTTAGGACAGGCTTTCACTGGGATCTCCACTTCCCTATATTCCTTTCATCTTAGTGATGCTCTATTTATTCATTAATCATCCTCTCGGAGGTGGATGACAAGCCTCCCCCTGCCGGCACATTCCTCTTCCTCGATGTGAGTTGAGACTCACCCATCCTGGCACTTCACTAGAAAAGTGGCAGACTGCTTGTCACTGGATCCTAGGATCGTGAATTCAAAACCGGCAGAAATAGTCGATTTTTCTTTTTCTTCATCTTATTCCTGGTATTCTTCCCGACCTATGTGCGGTCTGCCTTTTTGAATTTCGCCCTCCATATTGTCTGGTCTTCAGCAACCGCAAGACCTGCAGCTCTTATCCTCTCCCTCATACAATGCATCCACCGATTTACAGTCGTCCACGAGGCCATTGTTGATCTGTGCTGAGCGAAGTTGCTCGCTTTGTGACAGATTTTGTCAGCTCTGGTCACGTGTTCGTACCACCTCCTTTTTGCCTCTCTCATTTTGTCGTGAATCGAGACAACTCTAAGAGTGTCTTTATTCTTAGTGTGATCCAGTCCTATCTAACCATGCGCATCGCCATTACTTGCAGGATCTGCTCGTGTCTCTTTTTCTCCGGCAAACATTCCACTCCAAACTGTATAAATGGGGGAACGACTGTGCGGTAGATCTTCGATTTGAGACACAGAGGGAACTTGCTGCAAATGACACCGCCCATGATCTGGCATGTTAAACCAGGCGGCTTTAACTTGAGATTGAGATCTCTACAAATATGTCACGGTCAGCCATCATACGGGAGCCAAGATCACGGATGTCTTTGGTAGTGGACCAATATTGTCCCATTTGTCTGGGTGCCGCACTCCAGGTAGTCAGTTTTTGCGAGGTTTAGCCGCTTATCCAAATGTTTCCAACCTTGTTATTAAGTGGGTGACCAAATAGAGTTAGAGATGGCTGACCAGTTCATTAAGCCTCTTTCGTGAGTCTCTAACCAGCAAAACGTGATATGCATAGAGGACAGTCCATGGATGGGGTGTTTCCAGATTGTATTACAGTGTCCACGCACAGGATGAAAAGCAGTGGTGATAGGGCGGATCCTTGATGAACTTCAACTCGAATGTCAAATGGTGCTGTGATGCCAGTTGAACATTGGACAAAGCTTATGGAGTTGAGGTAGAGGAGCTTAACCCATCAGACATATTTCTCTGGGACACGACACTATGCGTACGGAGCAAATACCAGACGAGTCCATGGGAAACCCAGACAAATACCTTTTTATATATCTAGAAAGGCCATATGGTCCATTCTTCCCTTATCTCTGTGTCTCTCTGCGAGCAACTGGATAGCATGGATAGCATCTGTTGTTACTGGGGCCTTTATTGAGAGGAGAGGAGACGAATTGGGCTGTAGTTGGCACAGAGTGTAACATCATCCATGCCTTTCCAGATAATGGTGTTCCATGCGGATGGTATATCATTGCCTTCAATGAATTTTTTGAGGAAATTTCCTAAAATTCAGTTCCACATTGCCCATCTCCTTCCAAACTTCAACAGTGATGTCATCAGGGCCAGTTGACTTATGTTTATCATTGCGCGGATGGCAGCTGCAACCTCGGCAGGCACTGTGGGCGGAACTGCACTCAGCACTGGAATGACTGTGGTGATCGCTGTATGTGGGCACTCCTCACAACAAACGACAGTGAAGTGCTCACGCCAGTGTCTAGGTAGGGTTTACGAGAGGAGATGTAAATGTTCGCCCTTGATGTGGATAACATGACCAATATCTTCAGTGGCACGATGACAAGATATGATGATTCTGTAGGCAGTATTGGCTTCTCCGGGTTAATCTAATTGTTCATTGAAATCACAGAAGTAATTGTCCTTGGCGGTTGCCACTCTTTATTTGGTGACAGATTTCAGTTCCGTACAGCGGACCAGATCAGTGTCAATTCTTGTTGGTGTTAGACTTCAGTGCACGCTGAACCTCATCATTCCACCACCAGACCTGTTTGTCCATGAAACACATTTCTGGTTTTGTCGATCCTACTACGTCTTCTGTACTGAATCAAATTCGTGAAGTGATGACACCCCATGTATCCTTCAGAAGGTGGTCAGAATTCAGAAGGGGAAAGATGGTATCCATCAACATTGTTAGACAGATGGGTGAAAGTGAAATTGGAGACACAGGTGTATATGTGGAGGAGTGATGTTTGTTGTCTGATAGTATCACTTTACAGTCCATTACTAGCCACAGACCCTTCCTCTTCACCATTCAGTAATTGACTTGCTTTATGTGCTACGTGGGAGAGGGGTCTCTTGAAGAACACATTTACTTTTGCCAAGTCGCAATCCATGGCGTGTTGACCAGCTTCGTTAACACGCCAAACCGTAATCCAACATACACTCATTTGAAACATGTCCCTGAGTAGCCAGCATGGCCATTGAGATCTCCAACCATTAACAGATGCTCACTGGTATCAGTAGAGTGGATGTATGACACCCTTTCTGACCAACATCCATCCTGTTGCTCTAACGGGCATCCTACCTTTGGTGCATAACAAGAGACAATGCGTACTATTGCTGACCAGGTGACAACTCGGATGTCAATCAAGCGATCGTATACATGGTCTATGTAGGTGACATTATATCACAATATTTCGGAGATGGCAATTGCCACGCTATTTTGGCACGATGTTGTGCCATTGTACAAGAGCTTTTATCCTTCAGCAATGTCCCAGGTTTTGCACATTTCCACTTGTCTACTGGATACAGGAAATATCTACTCGTCATAGCTGGAGAGATTTGGCCAACTCGCGGCTGCGTCCAGTCATTATCTTCCTTAATCAACTCTAGTTCTTTCCTGACCCCGGCAGTATTAGAGCATTCGAGGCCCTTCATGGCCCTTGTCTTTCACTGACCGATACATTCATTTTTCAAAGTGCCACGTCCCTTCAATATTTTCCCTCTGATTAGTGTTAATAGAGGATGGTTGCCTAGTTATACTTCCTCTTAAAACAATAATCACCACCACCACCAGTCATTGTCCCATTGTTGATTGTCGCAAATTGGGTAAATTAGCCTCGCTTCAATAACCTGCTCTGGCCTTGGGCTGTTAGCCCTCACATATTTCTCACACCGATCAGGTGAAATCGCATTGTTGAATGCTACAAAAAATAAAAAGTAAAATAAAAATTATAGAAATGATACTTTATAGGCTTTACGTTTTGCAGAGAACCGTGCTATGCGTCATCAGAAGAAATCTGGACTGACCACGAAAAAGGCTTCTTAAACCATGACTCTTTAAATTTAGACATTATAATAGAAGTGGAAATGGAACTTCATTCGCCATCAGATGGCTCCCAGGAACTGGCACAGCGCTAGCGTTCGAAGCGGAAGCTGACCGAACCATCATAATCAGTCTACGAGGTTCACATAACGTGTGTACGTAACATATGTCATTGACAGTTGTATGACATAGACAAAAGCCTGGAATGATACATCTGGCGATGGGGAACGTACGAATTTGGAAAACACCGAGACGAAGTAACAATAGTGAAGGGACAGGGAAGGGAACTACCAACGTAAATTCTTAATGGCTGGCAACCAGGTAATACTTAACTGATAGCCGGTGTCCCTGTTGAAACTGTTAGGATTTCTACGTATTTCCACAGCTTCCCGTATAATCCTGGACCTGTAGCGTCTAGTGTGGGTAAGAGCTCGAGCATCTTGGTACATGACATCATGACCCAACGATTGAGCGTTCTCAGCTATTGCCGATTTGTCTGGTTGATTGAGACGAATTTTACGTTCATGATCTTTGGTTCGGGTACCCATGGTCTGCGATGTTTGGCCGATGTATACCTTACCGCAAGTACAGGGAAATTCGTATATCCCAGGCTGTAAAAGTGGGGACAATTTGTCCTTGGTTTTACTCAGACTGTGAGCAATTTTAGTGGCGGTGCCAAACACGGTTTTTATATTGTGTTTGCGGAGGACAACGAAGTTTCTCAGGACCTTCTGTCCAGACCACAAATGCATCAACATACCTCCACCATATCATAGGTTTGACGAGTGCCGAAACAATAGCCTCCTCCTCAAAGTGCTCCATAAAGAAATTAGCCATTGCGGACGAAAGTGAACTTCCCATAACCACTCCATCCGTCTCTTCGTAAAAGTTCCCACCCCCACAAGAAATAGCTGGAAATCATGCAGTGGTAAAATAACTTAGTAATGTCCTCAGGAAACAGGTGTTCAGCTCAGAAACAGGTGGTCTCTCGCACGCACCCGGATGCAAGTAATACTGTCGTCAATCTTTCCAAGAAATGCCTTGACGAGTACCAAACGGCAGTTCTAGCTAGAGATCTTAATTTCGCTGTCGCTCCCTCAAAAATTCCCACTGAGGAGTTAATTACTTCCGTTGAGGCAGCCATCCACAAACTACCTACGGATGAGGCTGAGGAGTAAAGACAGAAATGTATGAGACTCATAAGGTCCACTGTTTTACCCACGCCCAATTTAACAAGAAGCGAAAGGAGAGCTCTGAAGGAAGTTAGAGATGATTCTGAACTGACCATTCTCTCAGCTGATAAGGATAATGCGACAGTGGATATGGACACTGACGAGGATAAGAATAAGATCTCGGCTGTATTGTCAAAGCCTGTTTACAGACTGAGCTCACGTGACCCCACCATTCGTGTGTCCAACGCCACCGTGAATCTCTTAAGGCAATTTTCATTTCCAAAAGAGGAGGCTAAACTTCTGTTCGCGGGGGATGCAGTGCAACCTAGATTATATTGCCTGCCTAAGATCCATAAAAAAGATGTTCCTCTCAGACCTATTGTTAGTGCGAAAGGTTCTCCTACGTATGTCCAGGATAAATATCTAAGCAAATTGCTTCAGCCACACACAGGACGTACTGAATCATATGTCAGGGACTCTCGGTATTTCGTCAACAAGCTGTCAACCAAAACCCTTCAACCTAGTGCACTTTTGGTGAGTTTTGATGTGGAGTACATGTTCACTAAAGTGCCGATTGCCTCGGTCATGTCTCCTATTGAACACCTGTTCCCTGAGGACATTGCTAATCTATTTTACCACGGCATGACTTCCAGCTATTTCTTGTGAGGTGGGAGTTTTTACGAATAGACGGACTGAGTGGCTATGGGAAGTCCACTTTCGACCGTAGTGGCTAATTTCTTTATGGAACATTTTGAGGAGGAGGGTATTGCTTCGGCGCCCGTCAAACCTATGATGTGGCGGCGGTATGTTGATGATGCATTTGTGGTCTGGACAGAAGGTCCTGAGAAACTTCATCTACTTCTAAACCACCTAAATCAGCAACATATATATATATATATATATTGTGCCCTACTGGACTCTAAAGTTCCGTCCAGGCGAAAGCCGGTCTCGAACCCAGAGTAAAGTAGTGAAAGAACTCTCACAAACGTGAGCTGGTGCACATAGTCTTACCTGAACACACGTCCATACTCAGCCGGATACAAGCGCTCTTCTCAGGGATAACATGGGGATCAAGGGGCAACATAAAAATAACACTAGGACATGTGACTAATCAGGTAAGAATCGGCTAAATTAAAATAAAAAAATATCTAACAGAAAACATCGCTGCATTCAAAGTTTAACAAATAGGGATTTATTACATAAAGTTAAATTATATACAAATGAAAGAGCTTTCAAAATGCTTGGGTCAAGATAATGTTGAGCCGATGACAACCAGTTCACTGCCTTCACGAAAACAGCTGTGCTGTAACAAGCATGTTACAATTGTATAAGTAACGAATTCTAGAAAAACGAATATCTGCTGAAATACACATCTAACATTAATTAACATAAAATTTTCTATGCCTCGTACCATCGAACCCCGGTGCAAACAAATATCACCACATAATGTACAGTGTCCTGACTCGGTCACGAACCCTAGTCCCATGAAGAGTAAGGCGAATAATATTCATAAACAAATAATATAAAAGAACACAACCAACATATCCAAGGGTGTCAATATCAAACGGGTCAGTGTAAAATTAATGTAGAGCAAATAGAACATTAACAAAAAATCTCTCCCGGCTTTCAAAACATCAAGGTCGTCTCTTCCCCTTACACACTCGACAAGCTGCAGACGGCAATATCACCAAGTTTCAAGACTGTGAGGTCAGGCACCACACCCTCACCCTCCGACCACTTCACCAGCGACAGTCCACATAATTTACGAGCTCAGCTGGGCTGCAGGCTAAGAAATCTCGCCTCTCTAAAACACCGTACGTAATCTGACTGCTAAAGCACTCTTTTAAATACACCTGGGCTATCCGCCCTTATCTCAATATCACCAGCACTATAATATATCTTACTTCCGCCTCCCATGGGCTCAACCTTGATAATACAAAAGCACAAATCACGAAATGATAGTCACATAGCCATACTAAGGCATCTCCAATACATCAAATACACTCTCTAACTGTGCTGGGCTTTCTCATATCAATACATACAGTCAGCTGTCTGCATAATGCTCATGTCTCTCAAATATTCGGACTCGCTCGCCCTGTCAGTGAAGCTAGGTGGATTACGGGTTCTATCCTGGCCACAACTATACAGTCTACGTCTGCAGAAACAAATGCCTAAATGCGATACAATAAAAAGTGCCTGCCTGTTAGACTAACCTCCTATGACCAAGGGAGTTCGATCTGACCCATAAAGATAACACGTACGCTAACATCATACAATCAAAGGAAATATAAACACACCAACAACGAATCTACAAACAATCATCTACCCTAATGTACGGGGTTCGAGCTTGAGGCCTAGCTCTATTATTACCAAGAAATTTTCCTACCATAACTAATCTGTTGACTGACGGCCCCCCTATTCCTATCTAAATTTAAATGACATGCTTGAAACAGAATTGGAAAGCTCTGACCTTATGTTATTGATGACATGACGGAGCGGCCCTCCCTGTGGACCACTGAATTTACCACATCATGACGGACTGCGACGCTTGCAGCAGATACTGTTGACCGCTTGGAGACATTCTTTCTTGCGTGACTTCTTCGTACAGCTCCCTAGTTGGTTGGAAGATGTCCCCTTCGACGTCGCGCTGATCAGGTGCTCCCAACGTTCCTCGATCGATGCCCGTTGTCGTGTTGGCTTCAGCTCCGGTTGTGGCTTCCTCGCAATGATGATGTCAAAACTCGTTCTGACTTGATGCTGGGGTAACTGAAAAAAAAATTCATTCATTACAGACTGTCCAAACTCGATGCCTGTTTTCACTACTATCGTGTCTCACACGTTACATTGACCAAGTCTTGTTCAGAATTTTAAACCTGGTACACAATAGTTTCTTCACTACTCTTAGTCACTGTTATTTCATCCCTTCACTCGGACAACATGTAGTACTTGAATTACACTGAGCCTATATTTATTTTAGCATTTCGTACTGTTACAACTTGACCTCACAGAAATATGAAGCTACTAGTTCATCAGTCTCTTACAGGCAGTACCTCTTCTCCCCATAGCATATCCTCACAGGGAAAATCAAGAATTCAGCTGAATATTCAAGTTGATTACTTACTTCCTTGCAGATACAGTAGTACTAGTAGTATGTGCAGCTCGAAGACAAAGCGTTGTTCTCAGTACCAACACGCAGTATGACGACTCGTTCAAGCAGCCTTCCGGTCAAAGAATGAGACTGATATGCCAGGAGGCCTCACTTTTATAATCAGTTAGCGTAACCACGCCACTTGATCGCGTGCAGGATACGCGCGCCCGCGACTCGCAGTTCCCCCGCGCAACTCCCGCCAAGTACTCTATTTAATGAGTGCATTTATGATTGCAGCCCTTATGCATATCAAAATTAAGCATAAATTATGCAGGTTGCATTTCTTGTCTCAAATCCAATGCAACTCTTCCGTAACCAAAGATATTAATTTAATTCTTTCTTCCCTCCTACTGTAAGTTTTGCCGGGATCCGGGAAGCGTCCCCAATCTTCATTAAGAGGCTTGGCTTGGGACATAACTCCCTTTAATGAGGTTCTGGAGATTTCTCATAATGACGCTGTAGCTCACTTCACACAAGAACGCTTCTTCTGGAATCTTTTATGAAATATACTAGAAGACAATGACTTCGTGGGTGGTCTTATGTAATCCCAATATCCAATACTCAAATCTATACTATTGGCTCATGAACAGTATGGTTCATAGCCCCCCGTGAACGACAAAATAAAATTTTGTCAAAAATTTTATTTTCCTAAATGTCGATCATCTTCTCATTGTAATCATTTATGCTGTCAATTCAAAACTTCATGGCACGGGACTATCTTCGGCTACAGACATAATAGCCTCCCTATCCTTCCTAACTTGGTAATAGGCATCTAGCAGTGCGAGAAATCTCCGGTGGTTGCTCTCGCAGTCTTGACATTCCGTTTCTTCTCGTTGCTCAGATAGCTGTTTATGGCGGTTTCCTGAAGAAATCATATTTACTTCTTCTTCTTCTTCACCACTGGGTACCTCGGGTTGTTCTTCTCCGTCGTCATGTTCATCTTCTTCCAGAATGACAACCTCCTCTCCTGCAATATCTTCGGTGTCTTCCTCCCCAAGTTCTTCTTCCTCTTCTTCGTCTCCTCCTCCTTCTTCTTCTTCTTGTTCCTGATTGTTCAATTGGTATTGGCCTGGTCTGAAAAAGGGCTTAAGATTTGCCGAGTTAAAGACCTTAGTCACCGTAGCGTCAAAGCTTTGTACCTTGTATGAGTTATTTTCATAACTATGAATTATTCTATACGGTCCAGTAAATAGCTCAGCAAACTTGTGCTAGTATCTCTCTGTAGGGTTGGAGACAGTGGGTGTCTTAACTAAAACCAACTCGCCCACTTGTAGGGGTCTATGAAACCTCTTGTTCCTTGTTCTTCGCAGCCGTTTTTCAGCCTGTGCTTTTAAGTGATCCGCTACGTTACTAATACATATCTCTCGAGCTAGTTGAGGATCCCTGCTAATTTCATCTTAAATTCTCTTCATTCTTCATAATATTTACTTAATACAATTCACAAAATAAATTTATATCTACTGGTTATCATAAGTTTTCTATTTACTATACTATTTATATACAGTGGTCATCATCTATATGGCTCTTCTATTTGTCAAGCTTACAGAAGTTCCCTGTATTACGGCCGTTCCGCAACTTTCCTTTTCCTCGGTTTTCCAGTCAATTTTCTTCCGCCTTATTTCACGACACGCGGAAAGCCACCTCTTCGCAACAGTACGTTTTCTCCTCAACTGTTACACGTAGCTTCTCGGTTTACGCATTCGTCCCTCTTTCATATCTTCTTTTCGCCGCTTCTTCTTTCTTCTGCTGATTCCAGTCTTCCACCTACGGCGGGTTCTTACTTGTCTTGCGAACCAACCAAACTGGTATCGGTATTTTTGGTTCTCCTTGCGTCTCTTGTATGACCTACTTCTCTTTCCTTTACTTTGCTTCAAATGCTGGTTACACCATTGATCGTCCCCTTCATTTCCGGCTGCTATCTCTTCAAGATTCTTTCCAACCGTTTCCTTTTGACTATTTTGTGCGTCCCCGGTCGGGTCTCCAATTTCTATTTGTACAGAAATCCCAGTAACGTCGTTTGCGATTTCCCTTCCTATATCATCTGCCTCGACCTTGGATACTGTTACACATTCCAGACTCTCTTCTTCCACAGCAGAATTTACGAGGTCTTTGCCCTCAGACGTCGTCGCGTAGCACTTGAGCTCGTCCCCTCCTGACAGGACTATGGCTATGTTGCCGGATCTCTGCACACTGAGATTCTTTAGCTGTCTTTCTTCTCCTTCCTGAAGCCAAACCAAAGTTGCCGTTTCCCCAGCTTCCTTGATTTGATCTGTCCCCACTTCCGTGCTTGCCGTGTCATTCACTACTTCTTCTAAGGCTACGGTGATCTTCTCGTTTCCCGGTGTGTCTTCCCTTTCTGCTTCTGCCTCCTGAACCATTGGACTGTTTGTAGCTGATTGCTCCATTCGCGCCACCTCGATATCTGGCGGTTCAATTGGTGAATCCGACTGCTGAACTTCTTCTTTCTGCTCTACTTTTTCTAGCCTCTCTTGCGTATAATCTATGCGATCTATTGCTACTACCAGGTCTTCTTTGACGGTTCTCAGTTCAGTCTGAGTCTCCTTGTCCTTTTCTTCAATAGGCTGTTTTATTCCTCCGGTACTGCCCTTAACTTCACAACTCTGTTCATGTACTGCCCTGTGTGACTCTTCAATCCGTCTACTCAATTCCTCTGTAGTGGTAACACATGGTCTACTAACAGTCTCTATCTTCGTTTCTAACTTGGCTACGGTTCGCCTAGTCGCTTCATTTCTAGAGGCCAATTGCTCCAAACGCATGCTAGGATGTTCTTTTAGCTATGTTATTTGGTTCACTATCCGTGCCTCTGTGAGCATTAATCGTTTGGTCACCCTTTCTCCGAACTTCGCGAATTTTTCTGTGAGTTGCTCGGTTAAGTGTTCTTTAAGTCCTTTCCCTTGTTCCGAGTTCCTAATTTCCTGTTCTTTAAATTTCATACTGATTTGCTCGTTCAAACGTTCACCAAGCGCCACAAAATGTTCCTTGAATCGTTCTCTATTCCTAGTCTGTCGTCCTTTACTAGCTCGTACCTCCTCTATAATTTCGTTGAGCTGATCGCTCAGGTGCCTCAGCCCCTCAACTATGTCTACCGACATTCGAGATTCACTCGTCATAAGGTCCGGCGGAAAAACCGCTCCGTATGTCACCGATTAAATTTCAAGTACTATCAATTTCCTTCAATTCTAATTTATCAAAATGTTCCTAACTGCTAAACTCTCGAACTTCCAAAGCCTGAGTAGGCTACCTCAATATAACATCATGTCATTCAAAAATAGGGTAACCGTCAGCACAACACTATGATACAAAATATATACAACACAAACACAAAATTCTCCAACAAATGTTATAAAACAGCAAAAAAACTACAACATGCAAAAATCAAAGCTAGATGATTATCCACCTGTAAAACACAACACCCTACAGGTCAAATCTCCACACGGATATTATCCAACACTCAACGGTAACCACAAAATTAGCACATCCTCGCTAATCAACATTAACTGCAATATCCATATCCTAATGGTAAGACAAAGGGACATATAAATCACGGCATACCTCTCTGAGCTGGCAGTCATTCAACATCACAAGTCTCAACAAGATACTCCTAATACATCACAAAGCTAACAGTACAGATCAAAGACCAAACTTGGTATACCTGCACTACATATAATTGAATGCAGCTGCCATAACATATGCCTGAAATCAAGCATTGCATGACCTTTATTTACCGAAATATCAGGTCCTGCTTTTATAGACTCAAGTTATGACCTATAGCCCTATGTACGGAGAACATCAGCAAGATACAACTAGGCTGTGTGAGCTCGTTTACACAAATATCAAGCATCACCTGACGGCATAATAAAACACGCTGTATGACCCTCATTACTGCAATATCGGGTCCTCAGTTAGCCACACCAATTTCACAATGTTGACAATGGCGCTATGGTCCCTTTTACTGAAATATCAGGCCCACAGTTGCACGGCGTAAATACTATGACGCTATGGTTAGCCCTCATTTACGGAAATGTCGAGCCCCACAGTTGCTTGGCGTCATAAATACTATGGCGCTATGGCATAATGGCATAATGGGCCCCTTTTTACAAAGTTATCGAGCTCCACGAGAATTGGGCGCCATAAATACTATGTGCCCTACTGGACTCTAAAGTTCCGTCCAGGCGAAAGCCGGTCTCGAACCCAGAGTACAGTAGTGAAAGAACTCTCACAACCGTGAGCTGGTGCACATAGTCTTACCTGAACACACGTCCATACTCAGCCGGATACAAGCGCTCTTCTCAGGGATAACATGGGGATCAAGGGGCAACATAAAAATAACACTAGGACATGTGACTAATCAGGTAAGAATCGGCTAAATTAAAATAAAAAAATATCTAACAGAAAACATCGCTGCATTCAAAGTTTAACAAATAGGGATTTATTACATAAAGTTAAATTATATACAAATGAAAGAGCTTTCAAAATGCTTGGGTCAAGATAATGTTGAGCCGATGACAACCAGTTCACTGCCTTCACGAAAACAGCTGTGCTGTAACAAGCATGTTACAATTGTATAAGTAACGAATTCTAGAAAAACGAATATCTGCTGAAATACACATCTAACAATAATTCCCATAAAATTTTCTATGCCTCGTACCATCGAACCCCGGTGCAAACAAATATCACCACATAATGTACAGTGTCCTGACTCGGTCACGAACCCTAGTCCCATGAAGAGTAAGGCGAATAATATTCATAAACAAATAATATAAAAGAACACAACCAACATATCCAAGGGTGTCAATATCAAACGGGTCAGTGTAAAATTAATGTAGAGCAAATAGAACATTAACAAAAAATCTCTCCCGGCTTTCAAAACATCAAGGTCGTCTCTTCCCCTTACACACTCGACAAGCTGCAGACGGCAATATCACCAAGTTTCAAGACTGTGAGGTCAGGCACCACACCCTCACCCTCCGACCACTTCACCAGCGACAGTCCACATAATTTACGAGCTCAGCTGGGCTGCAGGCTAAGAAATCTCGCCTCTCAAAAACACCGTACGTAAACTGACTGCTAAAGCACTCTTTTAAATACACCTGGGCTATCCGCCCTTATCTCAATATCACCAGCACTATAATATATCTTACTTCCGTCTCCCATGGGCTCAACCTTGATAATACAAAAGCACAAATCACGAAATGATAGTCACATAGCCATACCCCTTTCAGACCTGAAAGAAAACTGGAGGTGTGAATTTTTGTTTGTACGTCAAGAACTGACTAAAATGCTCCTCAATACACATATTAATAGTTTATTTTACAAAATAAAAACTAACATCCGAAAAACAGGACCCACACAATTGTGCGTATCAAAATTCAAAACCTCGTTGTATCACGTACGATGGTGTAGCTTCAAAATTTACGTTCACTAACCAAAGTACACACTTTATTGAATATATTCCGGTATTCAGTAAAGCTTCTAGATTAATATAAACGCAGTAAATAAATACTTACTTTCGGCACTACTGCTTCCTGCCATCTGGCCGATCAACTGTGCTTTTTAAACTCTTCTTCCTTCGCCCTGGCGGTCAAGCGCATACTAAAATCAATTGAAATACACGCCACGTGTCCTGCACAATCACTGCAGTCCGGTGTAGCGCCGAAAAAACAAATACGGTCAGGGATAACTAAATACGAACCCGCACAATTGTGCGTACTCGGTCTGAAAGGGATACTAAGGCATCTCCAATACATCAAATACACTCTCTAACTGTGCTGGGCTTTCTCATATCAATACATACAGTCAGCTGTCCGCATAATGCTCATGTCTCTCAAATATTCGGACTCGCTCGCCCTGTCAGTGAAGCTAGGTGGATTACGGGTTCTATCCTGGCCACAACTATACAGTCTACGTCTGCAGAAACAAATGCCTAAATGCGATACAATAAAAAGTGCCTGCCTGTTAGACTAACCTCCTATGACCAAGGGAGTTCGATCTGACCCATAAAGATAACACGTACGCTAACATCATACAATCAAAGGAAATATAAACACACCAACAACGAATCTACAAACAATCATCTACCCTAATGTACGGGGTTCGAGCTTGAGGCCTAGCTCTATTATTACCAAGAAATTTTCCTACCATAACTAATCTGTTGACTGACGGCCCCCCTATTCCTATCTAAATTTAAATGACATGCTTGAAACAGAATTGGAAAGCTCTGACCTTATGTTATTGATGACATGACGGAGCGGCCCTCCCTGTGGACCACTGAATTTACCACATCATGACGGACCGCGACGCTTGCAGCAGATACTGTTGACCGCTTGGAGACATTCTTTCTTGCGTGACTTCTTCGTACAGCTCCCTAGTTGGTTGGAAGATGTCCCCTTCGACGTCGCGCTGATCAGGTGCTCCCAACGTTCCTCGATCGATGCCCGTTGTCGTGTTGGCTTCAGCTCCGGTTGTGGCTTCCTCGCAATGATGATGTCAAAACTCGTTCTGACTTGATGCTGGGGTAACTGAAAAAAAATTCATTCATTACAGACTGTCCAAACTCGATGCCTGTTTTCACTACTATCGTGTCTCACACGTTACATTGACCAAGTCTTGTTCAGAATTTTAAACCTGGTACACAATAGTTTCTTCACTACTCTTAGTCACTGTTATTTCATCCCTTCACTCGGACAACATGTAGTACTTGAATTACCCTGAGCCTATATTTATTTTAGCATTTCGTACTGTTACAACTTGACCTCACAGAAATATGAAGCTACTAGTTCATCAGTCTCTTACAGGCAGTACCTCTTCTCCCCATAGCATATCCTCACAGGGAAAATCAAGAATTCAGCTGAATATTCAAGTTGATTACTTACTTCCTTGCAGATACAGTAGTACTAGTAGTATGTGCAGCTCGAAGACAAAGCGTTGTTCTCAGTACCAACACGCAGTATGACGACTCGTTCAAGCAGCCTTCCGGTCAAAGAATGAGACTGATATGCCAGGCGGCCTCACTTTTATAATCAGTTAGCGTAACCACGCCACTTGATCGCGTGCAGGATACGCGCGCCCGCGACTCGCAGTTCCCCCGCGCAACTCCCGCCAAGTACTCTTTTAATGAGTGCATTTATGATTGCAGCCCTTATGCATATCAAAGTTAAGCATAAATTATGCAGGTTGCATTTCTTGTCTCAAATCCAATGCAACTCTTCCGTAACCAAAGATATTAATTTAATTCTTTCTTCCCTCCTACTGTAAGTTTTGCCGGGATCCGGGAAGCGTCCCCAATCTTCATTAAGAGGCTTGGCTTGGGACATAACTCCCTTTAATGAGGTTCTGGAGATTTCTCATAATGACGCTCTAGCTCACTTCACACAAGAACGCTTCTTCTGGACTCTTTTATGAAATATACTAGAAGACAATGACTTCGTGGGTGGTCTTATGTAATCCCAATATCCAATACTCAAATCTATACTATTGGCTCATGAACAGTATGGTTCAATATATATATATAAAATAAGAGTTTTGTCTGTACATTGCTCAGAATTTAAAAAGGTTGGTATTTCTGTATCGGTCGTATCTATACTAGCAAGGAAATGCACTTTTTAATTTTCCGTAATGTCTGTCTGTCTGTCTGTCTGTCTGTCTGTCTGTCTGTCTGTCTGTCTGTCTGTCTGTCTGTCTGTCTGTCTGTCTGTCTGTCTGTCTGTCTGTCTGTCTGTCTGTACACGCATCACGAGAAAACGGCTGAAGAGAATTTTATTAAAATCGGTATGTAGTGTCCGGGAATAAGTCGCTACAATCTAGGCCATAAGTAATCTTATTTACGCTGAGAGAAATGGTAGTTTAGGGGAAGGCCTAAAATTTAATTCTCAAATATTTACATTATTAGTGATCCTATCTTAATGAAAATCGGTATACAAAGTCGGGAAATAAGTCGCGTAATCAAGGCCATAAATCATCTTATTCAAGCTGAAAGAAATGGTAGTTTAGGGGAAGGCCTAAAATTTAATTCTCAATTATTTGTGTTATTAGTGGTCCTGTCTACAAATATTCCATACTAAAGTTATATAGTATTAAATTTCCTAGCATTTATGTCTTATAATGCATGTTTACCGCACCGGCTATGATAACAGAAATATTCATGAATTTGGATTTTTGTTGCTAAGTCCATATCAGCGCCAAGTCACGAGAAAATGGGTAAAAAGAATTTAATGAAAATCGTTATGTAAAGTCGGGGAATAAGGAACTACAGTCTACGCTATAAATAATTTAGTAAGACGTCCTAATATCACAGAGTCGAAAGAAAACTACTGTAAATGTGAAGGCCTACAATACAGAAAGCTCATACTATTGAACAACAATAACATTACATTGACCATTGTTTGTTGTGATGTGCTTTGTGACTTCTCTTGCCAGTCATGTTCTATATATGGGATTACTGCTGTATACCAAGTATTTTTTTAATTTGCTTTACGTCGCACCGACACAGGTTGGTAATATTACGACGATGGGATAGGAAAGGGCTAGGAGTGGAAAGGAAGCGGCCCTGGCGTTAATTACGGTACAGCCCCAGCATTTGCCTGTTGTGAAAACGGGGACCACGAAAAAACAACTTCAGGGCTGTCGACAGTGGTTTTCGAACCCACTACATCTCGGATGCAAACTCAAAGCTGCGCGTCCCCTAACCGCACAGCCAACTCGCCCGGTCGTTCCGAGTATAACAGCCTGCCCGAATATTGGCGGGAAGTAGCTGGGGAGTTAAGATAACTTTCTTCTTAAGCATGCCACTTCTCTGGTTCATAAATTTTCTGATACTACTGGTACGTAACAAACTGGTTCATCATAGCACTCGAGCTATTCAATCCCTACCCTGGGGCAGTGATTGGAATGAGCAGTGTGTATATTTAACGGAACATTGGCAGAGGAGTGTTCACGGCTGTCTGCAGCTTGGTCATTCCAGCACTGGAACTTTGGACTGTTAGATCGGCATCGTAGTACTGTTCGTTAAACGTGAGAAAATAAGCGGTTTTTTCATTTAAGCGAGTATTTTCTATGATAACATTGCTTTTAATCCCTATATTCCTACTGACGTTTTTGTAATGGCCTAAATTAATTGTAGTTAGGAAAACCACAAAGACAGACTTTCTGAGAATCCCGTAGCGAAGCACGGGTACATCAGCTAGAACTTCAATAAAATTCACTATGGATAAGGAATCGGACGGATGCCTTCCTTTCCTGGATGTTCTAGCAAGAAAGAAACCGGACGGCTTCTTAGAACATACTGTCTATCGTAAGCCTACCCACACAAATCGCTATCTTCATGCAGATTCTCACCACCATCAAGCACAAAAACAAGGCATTCTCACGACACTCGCCAAGAGGGCGAGACGAATTTGTGAGCCATCAAATATCCAGGTGGAGATGGACAAGCTCAAAGTCGCGTTCAAGGGTAATGGTTACAGCGATTTGCAGATTCATGGAGCCCTGCATCCCAGAGAAACGACCAAGCAAAGCTCACAGAAGAAGATGATGATGATGATGCTTGTTGTTTAAAGAGGCCTAACATCGAAGGTCATCGGCCCGCTCACAGAAGAAAGAAGTGAAGGGAACTGCCTACTTGCCTTACATTCACAACACCACAGATCGAATTGCCAAGGTCCTCGGCAAACACAGTATAAAAACCGTGTTTGGCACCGCCACTAAAATTGCTCACAGTCTGAGTAAAACCAAGGACAAATTGTCCCCACTTTTACAGCCTGGGGTATATGAATTTCCCTGTACTTGCGGTAAGGTATACATCAGCCAAACATGGCAGACCATTGGTACCCGTATCAAAGATCATGAACGTAAAAATCGTCTCAACCAACCAGACAAATCGGCAATAACTGAGCACGCTCTATCGTCGGGTCATGATGTCATGTACCAAGATGCTCGAGCTCTTACCCACACTAGACGCTACAGGTCCAGGATTATACGGGAAGCTGTGGAAATACGTAGAAATCCTAACAATTTCAACAGGGACACCGGCTACAATTATGTAATACCTGGTTGCCAGCCATTAAGAATTTACGTAGGTAGTTCCCTTCACTGTCCCTTCACTATTGTTATTTCGTCTCGGTGTTTTCCAAATTCGTACGTTCCTCATCGCCAGATGTTTCATTCCAGGCTTGTGTCTATGTCATACACTTGTCAATGTCATATGTTACATACACACGTTATGTGAACCTCGTAGACTGATTCTGATGGTTCGGTCAGCTTCCGCTTCGAACGCTAGCGCTGTGCCACGTCCTGGGAGCCATCTGATGGCGAATGAACGTATCATTTCCACTTCTATTATAACGTCTAAATTTAAAGAGTCATGGTTTAAGAAGCCTTTCTCGTGGACAGTCGAGATATCTTCTGATGACGCAGAGCACAGTTCTCTGAGAAACCTAAAGAATATCACCTTATTTTCTTGACACTGCATAAGCCCAAAAGCCTATACAGTATCATGTCTATAAGTACGGACCGTGAAAGCATCAATGGCAACAAAATAAAAATTCCTCGCTGATCCATGTGGTACGATGTTGATATGTTACAGATCTCTGGTGGTACATTTGGTGTCTACGCGACAAAATTGATTAAAATCTTTAGATCTGGCGGAGTAAACAAAACATCAAAATTGACACACTGGCTGCCAAGATGGCGTCACCTCAATATGCCGACTCCAGGTGACTGAGGACTTTCGATTATTATTTTACTTGAAATATATCACCAAGCATAATACCTTTATTTGCAAATAAAACCTATTGATTGACTTCTTATTGATTTACTTCCTGGTGTCTAAGGAAAAACCTTTTAAAGTGTAAGATTAACTATATTTTATGACCGAGCTCGATAGCCGCAGTCACTTAAGTGCGGCCAGTATCCAGTAATCGGGAGATAGTGGGTTCGAGCCCCACTGTCGGCAGCCCTGAAGATGGTATTCCGTGGTTTCCCATTTTCACACCAGGCAAATGCTGGGGTTGTATCTTAATTAAGGCCACGGCCGCTTCCTTCCCATTCCCAGGCCTTTCCTATCTCATCGTCGCCGTAAGACCTATCTGTGTCTGTGCGACGTAATGCAAATAGCAAAAAAAACTATATTTTATGATTACACCGAACCCCTCTTCCTGCCAAATTTCCTTAACCACTAGAACTGACGGTTGAAGTACCCTCCCCCAAAATACTTCCTGGATCCACCCCTGACTTCAAATAATACTATACATCATCATCATCATCATCATCTGTTTACCCTCCAGGGTCGGCTTTTTCCCTCGGACACAGCGAGGGATCCCACCTCTACCGCCTCAAGGGCAGTGTCCTGGAGCTTCAGACTCTTGGTCGGGGATACAACTGGGGAGAATGACCAGTACCTCGCCCAGGCGGCCTCACCTGCTATGCTGAACAGGGGCCTTGTGGAGGGATGGGAAGATTGGAAGGGATAGGCAAGGAAGAGGGAAGGAAGCGGCCGTGGCCTTATGTTAGGTACCATCCTGGCATTCGCCTGGAGGAGAAGTGGGAAACCACGGAAAACCACTTCCAGGATGGCTGAGGTGGGAATCGAACCCGCCTCTACTCAGTTGACCTCCCGAGGCTGAGTGGACCCCGTTCCAGCCCTCATGCCACTTTTCAAATTTCGTGGCAGAGCCGGGAATCGAACCCGGGCCTCCGGGGGTGGCAGCTAATCACACTAACCACTACACCACAGAGGCGGACATAATACTATACAACTGCTATAAAATTTATATATGCATTACTATTTCTGTTACCCATTTGGTACCTAACACGCATAATGACCTGCTGCGTCTTAACCTGAGCCCCTTTTGCCACCGCTTTTTAGATTTCTTGAAGGGCTTTCACAGCTACCATAGTGGTCCCAAGGCCCTCGAAGTCCCAACTATACTTCACCTCTACAGGTAGTCCCCTACTTTGGCTGTTCAATGTCCATAGACTACGGGATGGAATTAATTTATTCACAAAAAATCTTTATAAACAATAACCGACACAGGTCGAATGCCCTCTAACATTTCCCTGTTCTTGTTTTTTTTCTTCTTGAATATCTGTACGTGAAGTAAGATAACCCCGTGATGACAATGTTTTTCTGATATAGTTTACTGAAATTTTATGTCAAGGGGATGATCACACTTCAGTTGAAGGAGGGGGTATTGTTGGATCACACTGTGGTAAAAATTTTGAAAAACGTCCAATATTTAATAGCAACAATTGATTTACAAAATTTACAGTTGCAAGTAGGTAATTCCGTGATATTCTAGTAAGACTGTGATAGGATTCAAGTGACTCCGTGACAATAAAATATTCACAAAGATCCATGAATGAATAAAATGTGTATGGCTTTTAGTGCCGGGATGTGCTCGAGGACTTCTGCTCACCAGGTGCAGGTCTTTTGATCTGACTCCCGTAGGCGACCTACGCGTCATGATGAGGATGGCATGATTTACCAATTACGGTTAAAATTCCTGACCCTGCCGGGAATCGAACCCGGGACCCCTGGGACCAAAGGCCAGCACGCTAACCATTTAGCCATGGAGCCGGACACAAAGAACCATGCTTTCACATAATAGAAACTTGTTTGTAATATAAAATAGGTTTTTATATTCATTTTAAATATTCTCCAGTTTCCTATGTTGCAGTTATGATTTACTACATTTAGGGCCTAAATATTTTAAAACGGAAAGGAAAATACAAGTGCCAGTTTTAGTCACTGTCCTCAGAAATCTCGCGCCCATTGCACATAAAATACACTTTGTCTATCACTTTTTGAAACTTTTTGTGGTACTAACACGACAAAACTGGCATTCAATCCACTTGGTCCCGTTCTTCTTCGTGGCGTAATTTACATAAAAACCTTCACATGCCCCACAGTTGTCGTTAACATTTTTTCGAGGCGTGAATTACGGATTGGGCACAGTTATGGATTTCATTCCTGGCACTGACGGCCTGTTCTGGCTTAGCTTGCATACCTGCAAGTCCGAAACCCAAAGATTGCATTGTTGTGACATAATATATTATTTTAATTTCTAGTTCAGGCGGCATGACGAAGGGCTTTCCAATTTGAGCAATAATCCTTGAGCGTGCTCCATAGGGATCCAAATTGTTTTCTAGCTTGTAAACTGTCCAGCCTTCGCCTTTAACCGAACGCAACGCTTCTCTCACGTTTTCAGATGTGTAGGAGCGAGCCGCTTTACTCTTCTTGGGCGCCATAATCAGATGCAAACCCTATGAACAATAACCATATTGCTAAGCTCATTGACCTCTACCCTCTAGTATGATTTGTTTGTCATTTTAAAATTTTTAATTTTTAAATGTAAATTAAATGTAAATTATTAGTATCTTACCTGTAACTGCTGTTCAAATCGAACATTCACGTTAATAATGTACAAAAGTGTTTTCACTACAAAGAAAATATGTGTTGACACTTCAAACTTTCACCAAGGACCATGTAAAATCTCACACAGGCACCTACAGAGATGCTAGCTACCTTGAAGGACTCCTGCATTCTTCTGCCTTCTGGTGGTGGAGACATTCGGGTTTCAAGCTACACCGTGATAAAGTAAATTCAAACAATCATGGCATTACTTGATACCACAGATTTACCTTATCTCATCCTACAGATTTTGGAAAAGGATCAAACATTTCCATGATAAACTCTTCCTCTTCTTCACGCCTTTCCCAATCAAATCAGTCAATATTGATCTGCATTTAGAGCAGTCGAACTGGTAGCAGATTCCCTACCAGTTGTTTTCCAAGTCTTTTTTAAAAATGATTTCAAAGAAATTAGAAATTTATTAACCACATCCCCTGGTAAGTTTTTCCAATCCCTAACTCCCCCCCCCCCCCTATAAACGAATATTTTCCCAATTTGTCCTCTTGAATTCCAACTTTGTCTTCATATTGTGATCGTTCCTTATATTAACACCTAAGTACTTACAATGATTCCCATAAGGAACTTTCACCCCATCAACGCAGTAATCAAAACTGAGAGGACATTTCCTACCTGTGAAACTCACAACGTGACTTTTAACCAAATTTATCATCATACCATTACCTGCTGTCCATCTCACAACATTATCGAGGTCATTTTGCAGTTGCTCACAATCCTGTAACTCATTTATTACTCTATACAGAATAACATCATCCGCAAAAAGCCTTATTCCTGATTCTTCTTCTTTACTCATATCATTTATAAGTATGAAAACATAATGGTCCAATAATACTCTCTACAGGAATTCACCTCTTAATTTATACAGGGGCAGATAAAGATTTGCATATTCTAATTCTCTGAGATCCATTTTCTTGAAATCTACCCACCCATTAGCCTCCATGGCTCAAGCGGCAGCGCCGGCCTTTCACCGCTGGATTCTGTGGTTTGTGCTGGACAAAGCGGAGGCAGGGCAGGTTTTTGTCTGTGTACTCTGGTTTTCCCTGTCATATTTCATTCCTGCAACACTCACCAATATCATTTCATTTTGTCTTTCATTCATTAATCATTGCCCCAGAGGAGTGCGACAGGCTCTGGTACAATTCCTATCCTCGCTGCTAGATGGGGCTTCATTCATTCCAATCCTGACCCGGTCGATTGACTGGAAACAGGCTGTGGATATTCATACCCACCTATTCTGTCACTCTTCTGTCTAGTCCTATTGCACTCATTTTTGCCAGTTGTCTCCATGATCCACCTTATCACATGCCTTAGACAGGTAAATAGCAATACTGTCCATTTAACGTCCTGATATCAAGACACCTGCTATATCTTGTAGAAATCCTACGAGTTGAGCTTCAGTGGAATAACCTTTCCTAAACCCGAACTGCCTTCCATCGAGAAAGTTATTCATTTCGCAAACACGTCTATTATATTCAGAAAGAATGCTTTCCTAAAGCTTACATGCAAACTGACTGGCCTGTAATTTTCAGCTTTAGGTCTATCACCGTTTCCTTTACACACAGGGGTTAATATAGCAACTCTCAATTCATTTGGTAGGCCTATAGCAACTTCATGCAAACAATAATGAAACGAGTACTTCAGATATAGCACTATATCCCAACCTATTGTCTTTAGTATATCCCCAGAAATCTTATTAATTCCAGTCGCTTTTCTACTTTTCAATTTTTGTATCTTATTTTAAATGTCATTGTTATCATAGGTAAATCTTAACACTCCTTTAGTATTAGTCACTTCCTCTACCTGAACATTATCATTGTAACCAACAATCTTTACATACTGCTGACTGAGTGCTTCAACCTTTTGAAGATCCCCCCCCCCCCCCTATTAATAATTTCTGGAATGTCCCCTTTGGAACCTGTTTCCGCCTTCAAATATCTAGACATACCATTCCATTCTTCACAAAAATTTATATGACTGCCAATGTTGCTGCCATCAAGTTATCCTTAGTTGACTTCTTTGCTACTGTAGATTCAATTTTCTAGTAAGTTCGCTCAATATCTCGTTACTTCCACAGCCATCTCTAACTCTATTTCATTCCAATCTGCACCTCTTTCTTAGTCTCTTTACTTCACTGTCATAATATAGTGCATCATTACCATTCCTTACCACCTTTATAGGTACAAACTTGTTTTTACATTCCTCAACAACTGCTTTAAACCCATCCGACAGTCCGTTTAGATTTTTATTTACCGTTTTCCACTGATCATATTTACTTTCTTTAAATTCTCTCATGCCTGTTTTATCAGCAATATGGTACTGCCTAATAGTCCTACTTTTAAGACCTTCCATTCTATCACATTTATTTTTAAATACGGCAAAAACAGCTTCGTGATCACTAATACAATTCATTACATCGGTTTCTCTTTAGAGCTCATCTGGTTTTATCAGCACCACGTCCAGAATATTCTTCCCTCTAGTTGGTTCCATCACTTTATGTATCAGCTGTTGCCGGGCTGAGTGGCTCAGACGGTTGAGGCGCTGGTCTTCTGACCCCAGCTTGGCAAGTTCGATCTTGGCTCAGTCCGGTGGTATTTGAAGGTGCTTAAATACGCCAGACTTGTGTCGGTAAAATTACTGTCACATAAAAGAACTCCCAGGGGACTAAATTCCGGCACCTCGGCATCTCCCAAAATCGTAAATGTAGTTAGTGGGACGTAAAGCAAATAACATTAATATTTATTAATCACCTGTGCTGCTCATGTTAAATTATTTGCCATTTTTGGTCATGTTTCCTGTCATTCGCATTACCTTCTCAATTGACATTTGGTAATTTGAAATCTCCCGCTACAATTACATTCCTTTCCATATCGTTTCGCTCATAGCTGGTTACCTTATCGAATAATTCTGAATCGGTGTCTGCACTACCCTTTCCCGGTCTGTATACGCCAAAGACATCAAGTTGGCTATTATCTCTAGAAAAGGGCCTACACCTACAATTTCATTTTTGTCATCTTTAACTTTGCCACCTTAATACAAGGAAAGAGCTTCATTGGGGTAATCACATAAATAGGATTGTAAATTAAAGGTACAGCTATCTGCACATGGTTATGAGAGTGTTTAGGGGTTGTAGTAAGGATGTAAAGGAAAGTGCATACAAATCTCTGGTAAGGCCCCAAATAGAGTATGGTTCCAGTGAACGGGACCCTCCCCAAGATTACTTGATTAAAAAACTGGAAAAAATCCAAAGAAAAGCATCTCAATTTGTTCTGGATGATTTCAGAGAAAAGAGTAGCATTACAAAAATTTTGCAAAGTTTGGACTGTAAAGACTTGGGAGAGAGAAGACGAGCTGCTCGTTTAAGTTGTATGTTCCAAATTGTCAGTGGAGAGATTGCATGGAATGAGATTTGTAGATGAATAAGTTTGAGTGGTGTCTTTAAAAGTAGAAAAGAACACAATATGAAGATAAAGTTAGAATTCAAGGTGACAAATGGGGACAAATATTTGTTCATAGGAAAGGGGAGTTAGGGAATGGAATAACTTTTCATGGGAGATGTTCAATAAATATCCAATTTCTTTGAAATCATTTAAGAAAAGGCTAGGAAAACAACAGATAGGGAATCTGCCACCTGGGCGAATGCCCTAAATGCAGATTACTAGTGATTGATTGATTGATTGATTGATTGATTGATTGATTGATTGATTGATTGATTGATTGATTGATTGATTGATTGATTGATTGATTGATTGATTGATTGACTGATATAACATCATAGCTTACAAATTCTTCTTTCACCAGAATGAGTACTCCCCCTCCTTCCATTCCTATCCTATCTTTACGATACACACGCCAGTTCCATGAGAATATCTCTGCATCCATTATATCATTTCTCAGCCATGATTCAACTCCTATTACAATATCTGGTAAGTATGTATGTATTCAATTACTTAATTCTATTCCTTTTTTACAATACTTCCACATTTCAACACTGACATTTTTATGTCATCCCTACTTGACTTCCTGATTCCTGTATCCTTATCACCATTCCCTAGACCACCCATTTCCCTGAATGTACCTCCCTATGAAATGAAATGGCGTATGAGTTTTAGTGCCGGAATGTGTCCGAGGACTTCGGCTTGCCAGGTGCAGGTCTTTTGATCTGACACCCGTAGGCGACCTGCGCGTCGTGATGAGGATGAAATGTTGATGAAGTCTCCGTGCCGGGGAATTAACCAATTATGCTTAAAATTCCCGACCCTTCCGGAAATCGAATACCGGGACCCCTATGACCAATGGCCAGCACGCTAACCATGTAGCATGGTACCTCCCTATAACACTTCTAAATACATTTCCTAACTTATAAGTACCACTGTGGTTTAGGTGAAGACCATCTGAGTGCAGGTCCCTATCTCCTATCCACCCATTATCATCTAGAAATGCCACTCCCAGTTTCCCACACACCCACTCCATAGTCTCATTTAAATCACCCGTCACTTTCCAGTCAGTATCCCTCCTACACAATATTCCACTGATAACAATGTCCGCTTCCTTAAACTTCAACCTGCTGCATTTACCAGAACCTACACATCCCCATCGACGTTGATACTTATACTTGCCTGAATTACGTTGTTGGTACCAATGTGAAACACTACCACATTCTCCTTTCCTTACTCCTCTTCTACTTTCCTCAACATCTGCTTCATCCTAATTCCTGGATAACACTCTACCCTGGTTCCCTTTCCTCCACACACTTTCCCCACATGTCTAACAGTGGAATCCCCCATGACCAGAGCCTCAACCCTACCCATCTCTTTGGTCCCCTCCCCTATTGGTCAGCCCTATATTTCCAAACAGCGGGAGGAGCTGCCTCTTCCTCCCTTTTCTCCTTCCCATGACCCTGTTCCACCTGTCTTTTCCTACCCTCTACTCTACATTTCCTTTCCTACTTTTTCCCTTCCTTTTACTTCCACACTTTCAGTACTAGTTCCCTGTTCATCATCTTCCCTCTGTTGTTCTACCTGCAGTGACTTGTACTGATATCTCACAGACACCTGTTCTGAATTCTGATCCTGAATAGAGCCCTTAGCCTGCAATCTTCTTCCCCTTAGAACATTAGACCACCTGTCTTCTACAATTTCCCCCTTTCCGTTCCATCCCTCTTTTACACCTATTGTATCCTGTATATTGTTTGAAGGAGGCCTACATTCCTTCCTGTCTTTTGTGAGAATCCTAATCATCTCCCTCAACTCTCCAACTCCTCTCTCATACTCCTTAATGCCTGGCCACACGCACAGTTCCTACATTTGCACTACTTAGCCATTCTTTACGGAAAAATGAAAAGAAAAGGAAAAATAATTAACTCATTATGTGAAAAAAATAAAAGGAAAGAAATAATATCTAGGATAGTACACAAAGATCACAAGACAATAAGGTAATTAATATACTGCTACACTACAATACTAACTTACTTAGTCGTACTAGATCTTTTCCCTACAACACCCTAACAGGATAAAAACTGCTGTTAATTACAGAATACCAAAAGGAATACACAAGAATTACACAATTTTAAACTACAGTTAGGCCTATCCTAATTACAACAATAAAATACTTGTAAGAGAGTTCCTACAGATACTTCTATCATATGCACAAATATTTCCCAACAATAGAATAAGCATGCTTATTTCTAATAAGATACTACTATACACTACAATAATTTTTAAACTACGTTCAGACTTATCCTAATTACAATATGTCATTACTAAGCACAAACAGAACTGAAAATTGCAATTAACGTTTGAAATTTGCAAGAACTACTCAAAGATTAACAACAACGCTAAATGCTTAGACAGATTATTATTAGTGATATTTTATCCTACTCTGCTTCAATAGATACACACGAAAGATACACACACACACACACACACACACACACACACACACACACACACACACAAAGATACCCACGAATATAGCAGGCAAGATACTATCTGATATACAGGATCTACACTACAGTTCTACACTGAATTCTATATAATATATAGAATAGAATATCTATATATATAAAGTAGCTTGTCCTGACTGACTGACTGATTCATCATCGCCGAGCCAAAACTACTGGACATAAAGAAATGAAATTTTGGGGATATATTCATATTAAGATGTAGGTGCTCGCTAAGAGAGGATTTTTGGATATTCCTTCGCTAAGGGGGTGAAAAGGGGGGTGAAATTTTAAAATGAGTGTATCTATATCTCAAAACTTTAAAAGTTTACACATGTAAAAATTGGTATTTAGAATCTTCTTTAAAAACAAGGAAACACGTATTTTTTTGTTTTCAGAAAATCCCAATAGGAGGGGTGAAAAAGGGTGAAAATGGGGGAAAAATGGGTTGAATGCCTTTAATCAGGATACCGGTACTTATATCTCAGAAACTGAAGGTATTACAGACCTGAAAATTGGTACTTTTGATCTCTTTTAAAAATAAAGAAACACGTATTTTTTTGTTCTTGGAAAATCCAATTAATGGGAGGGTTAAAAGGGGGTGGAATTTTAAAATGAGTGAATCTATATCTCCAAACTTTTACAGTTTGCAGATGTAAAAATTGGTATTTAGAATCTTCATTAAAAATAAAGAAACACGTATTTTTTTGTTTTCGGAAAATCGCAATAGGAGGAGTGTAAAGGGGTTGAATACCTTTAATGAGGCTACTTATATCTCAGGAACTGAAGATATTACAGACCTGAAAATTGGTGTTTGAGATCTCCTTTAAAAATAAAGAAACACGTATTTTTTTGTTTCTGGAAAATCCAATTAAGGGGGGGGGGGTGAAAAGGGGGTAAAATTTTAAAATGAGTGTATCGATATCTCAAAACTATTAAAGGTTATAGATGTGAAAATTGGTATATAGAATCTCCTTTAAAAATAAAAATAAAGAAACACGTATATCGTATATTTTATTTTCGGAAAATCCTAATAGGAAAGGTGGAAAAGTTTGAAAAAGGGGTCCAATGCCTTTCATGAGTCTACTTATATTTCAGAACCTGAAGATATTACACGCCTGAAAATTGGTGTTTGGGATCTCCTTTAAAAATAAAGAAACGCTTATTTTTTGTTTTTGGAAAATCCAATTAATGGGGGGGGGGTTAAAAGGGGGTGAATTTTTAAAATGTGTATCTGTATCTCAAAACATTTACAGTTTTTAGATGTAAAAATTGGTATTTAGAATCTCCTTTAAAAATAAAGAAACAAGTATTCTCTTGTTTGCGGATAATCCCAATAGGAAGTGTGTAAAAGGGTGAATAATGGGTTGAATGCCTTTAATGAGGCTACTTATATTTCAGAACCTGAGGATATTACAGACCTGAAAATTGGTATTTGGGATCTACTTTAAAAACAAAGAAACACGTATTTTTTAGTTTTTGGAAAATCCAATTAATGGCGGTTAAACAGGAGTGACAAATTGGGGTGAATTTTTTGAAAGACTATATCTACAGAATATCTTGGAATCGTAAAATGTTACAGACGTAAAAAGTGGGTGTTTGGAATCTCCTGTAAATGTAAAGAAACATAGGTGATTTGTTTTTGGAAACTCCACTTAAGGGGAACTCAAAAGGGGTGAAATTTTGAAATGAGAATTTTTACAGTATATCTAAAAAACTTAACATGTTACAGAAGTGAAAAATGGTATTTTTTATCTCTATTAAACATAAAGAAACGTGTATTTTTAGTTTTCGGAAATATCACCTGGGTGGAGGGGGAGGGGGGTAAACGTGACTGAAAATGGTGTTGAATTCGTTTAATTAGGCTACTGATATATCAAAAATGCAGATTATACAGACGTGAAATTTGATATTTTCAATCTGCTTTAAAAGTAAAAATACACGTATTCTCTAAAAATCCAATGAAGCGGGGGGGGGGGGTGAAAGAATTGAAAAATTAATTGACTTAATTGTGTGAGAATACATACATCTAATAAAAACTAAAGTTATTACAGATGTGAAAATTCGTATTTGGATCTCCTTTAAAAACAAAGAAAAACGCGTTTTGGGCGGGAAGCCATCTTGGAGGGCGGGTTTGTAAAGGAGTTGAATTCCTTTCATGAGGACACATAAATCAAAAACTGAAGAAGTTAGAGTCGTGATAATTGGTATTTAGAAGATCCTTTACTATTAAAGAAACAAGTATTTTTTTCGGGAAAGTTCACTTGGGGGGGGGGGGGGAGTAGTGTGAAATGAAGTGAAAAAAGTAAATTACTTTTATGGGGATACTTATATCTCAAAACTGAAGGTAATAGACGTGAACATTGGTGTTTGGAATCTCCTTTAAACATAAAGAAACAAGCCTTCTTTTAATATTTTTTTTTGGGGGGGGTGGCGGTAAATAAACTTAACAGCGGTGGGGTGTAGAAGAAGGTGAGACCAATTGATTTTACTGTTATTAATGTACTTATAAGGATCCTCCGTTGCTCAGGCGGCACCGCTCCGGCCTCTAAAAGCTGGGTTCCGTGGTTCAAATCCCGGTCACTCCATGTGACATTCGTGCTGGACAAAACGGAGGCGGGATAGGTTTTTCTCCGGATACTCCGGTTTTCCCTGTCATCAGCCATTCCAGCAACACATAATAATAATAATAATAATAATAATAATAATAATAATAATAATAATAATAATAATGTTCCGGACCGTCGTCAAATGTGCGGACCGCGCTGGCAACGGCTCCTGGACGGGTAATGACTAAGAATGCAGTCCGGCCGCGGGTTCAGTGCCGCCAAATCACCCAATATGACACCACGCCGGATCTCCTGAAGGATTTTATCCATATTAAAAATGATTAACGGAAAAGATGGCAAAGATTTACGGACCCAACTGACCAGGAGGAATACCTGAGCCTAGCCCGGGAAGTACGAAATCGATTGTTGGAAAGGAATATTGAAAAAATGGGAGTAAGCGTGCTGTAAAATAATAGAAAACGAGTCAGATCGGGAATTTTGGAGGATTCTCGCAGAAAACGAGTCAGATCGCGAATTTCGGCGGATTATATATCTAAAACAATAAGCATTCAATTATAAATTTCAGTATAACACCGTAGCGAAGCACGGGTATCTTGCTAGTATTATATAAAGTAACTTGTGCTGACTGACTGACTGACTGACTGATTCATCATCGCCGAGCCAAAACTACTGGACATAAAGAAATGAAATTTTGAGGATACATTCATAATAAGATGTAGGTGCTCGCTAAGAGAGGATTTTTGGATATTCCGTCTCTAAGGGGGTGAAAAGGGGGGTGAAAGTTTAAAATGAGTGTATCTATATCTCAAAATGTTAAAGGTTTACAGATATAAAAATTGGTATTTAGAATCTTCCTTAAAAATAAGGAAACACGTATTTTTTTTGTTTTCGGAAAATCCCAATGGGAGGAGTAAAAAAGGGTGAAAGAGTGGTTGAATGCCTTTAACGAGGATACCGGTACTTATATCTCAGAAACTGAACATATTACAGACCTGAAAATTGGTACTTTAGATCACTTTATAAATAAAGAAACACGTATTTTTTTGTTTTTGGAAACTCCAATTAATGGGAGTGTGAAAAGGGGGGTGAATTTTTAAAATTGGTGTATCTATATCTCAAAACTTTGAGAGTTTACAGATGTAAAAATTGGTATTTAGATTCTTCATTAAAAATAAAGAAACACGTATTTTTTCCTTTTCCGAAAATCCCAATAGGAAGGGTGAAAAGGGGTGCAAAATTGTTCGAATGCCTTTAATGAGGATATTTATATCTCAGAAGCTGAAGATATTACAGACCTAAAAATTGGTGTTGGGAAGCTCCTTTAAAAATAAAGAAACACGTATCTTTTTGTTTCCGGAAAATCCAATTATTGGGGGGTGAAAAGGGGGTGAATTATTAAAATGAGTGTATCTATATCTCAAAACTTTAAAAGTTTATAGATGTAAGAGTTGGTTTTTAGAATCTCCTTTAAAAGTAAAGGAACATGTATTATTTTGTTTTCGGAAAATCCCAATGGGAAGGGTGGAAAAGGGTGAAAAGGGGGTTGAATGCCTTAAATGAGGCTACTTATATTTCAGAACATGAAGATATTACAGACCTGAAAATTGGTGTTTGAGATCTCCTTTAAAAATAAAGAAACACGTATTTTTTTTGTTTTTGGAAAATCCAATTAATGGGGGGTGAAAAGGGGGTGAATTTTTAAAATGAGTGTATCTATATCTCAAAACTTTATAGATGTAATAATTTGTATTTAGAATCTCCTTTAAAAATAAAGAAACAAGTATTTTTTGTTTTCGGAAAATCCCAATAGGAAGGGTGGAAAAGGGTGAAAAAGTGGTTGAATGCCTTTAATGAGGCTACTTATATTTCCGAACCCGAAGATATTACTGACCTGAAAGTGGTATTTGGGATCTACTTTACAAATAAAGAAACAGGTATTTTTTGTTTTTGGAAAATCCAAATAATGGGGGGTGAAAAGGGGGTGAATTTTTAAAATGCGTGTGTCTACATCTTAAAACTTTAAGTGTTTTTAAAGATGTAAAAATTGGTATTTAGAATCTCCTTTAAAAATAAAGGAACACGTATTTTTTTGTTTTCTGTAAATCCCAAGAGGAGGGTTAAAAGGGTGAACAATAGGTTGTATGCCTTTAATGAGGATACATATATCTCAGAAACTGAAGATATTACAGAACTCAAAATTTTTATATGGAATCTCCTTTAAAAATAAAGAAACACGTATTTTTTTGTTTTTGGAAAATCCAGTTAATGGCGGTTAAACAGGAGTGACAAATAGGGGTGAATTTTTTGAAAGGCTATATCTACAGAATATCTGAGAAACGTAAAATGTTACAGACGTAAAAAGTAGGTATTTGGAATCTCCTGTAAATGTAAAGAAACATAGGTGATTTGTTTTTGGAAACTCCACTTAAGGGAACTAAAAAGTGGTGAAATTTTAAAATGAGAATTTCTACAGTATATCTCAAAAAACTTAACATGTTACAGAAGTGAAAAATGGTATTTTTATCTCTATCAAAAATAAAGAAACGTGTACTTTTAGTTTTCGGAAATACCACTTGGGTGGAGGGGGTAGTTAATAATGACTGAAAATGGTGGTGAATTCTTTTAATTAGGCTACTGATATCTCAAAAATGAAGATGTTACAGACGTGAAATTTGATATTTGGAATCTGCTCTAAAATTAAAGAAACACGTATTCTCGGAAAATTTAATGTAGGCGGGGGGGGGGGGTGTTAAAGAATTGAAAATTTAATTGACTTATTTGTATGAGAATATATAAGCTAATAAAAACTAAAGTTGTTACAGACGTGAAAATTGGTATTTGGATCTCCTTTAAAAACAAAGAAAAACGCGTTTTGTGGGAAACCATCTTGGGGTGTGGGGGGGGGGGGCTGGAGTGAAAAGGAGTTGAATTCCTTTCGTGAGGATAAACTGAAAATGTGAGAGTCTTGATATTTGGTATTTAGAAGATCCTTTACTATTAAAGAAACAAGTATTTTTTGCTGGAAAATTCACTTGGTTGGGTGGGGAGGGGGAGGAGTGTGAAAGGAAGTGAAAAAAGTGAATTATTTTTATGGGTATACTTATATCTCAAAACTGAAGGTAATAGACGTGACCACATTGGTGTTTGGAATCTCCTTTAAACATAAAGAAGCACGCCATCTATTCATTCCTTCTTGGGGGGTAAATAGACTTAACGGCGGTGGGGTGTCAAGGAGGGGAGACCAATT